>NC_142082.1:67068176-67383834 GCF_054644295.1 Miniopterus natalensis | reverse complement strand
CTTTATTGTCCCATTGACAAAAGTATATTTCTAAGTCTCCCAGGTCATTATGCTCATGTCATGAATAACCACCACCAATGTTGGAGAATATGGTGGGAGACAAGAACCCTGTCTCTTAATTTAAAATTATGAGAGATTATTTAGCAAAAGAAAGAACTAAATTTCCCATTCAGGTACCTGAAGTACTTCACAAAATCCAGCTTTTCTTCTTTACATTCATTATTTTTTTCATAAAATCATTTTTCATCTTAATGATTAGATCCATTTCCTTTCATATAGATATGACCCAAGCCTCTCTTCACCAGTATTTCCATCGCATTTGCTACCTGAGATATTTTCTACAAACAAAACCTTTTCTCATATATCCCCTTGTCTCTGTTGCCTAAAAGAATCCCTTCTTGGCTCCATAGTCTCTCTTTAGATCAGCTTAAGAACTTCATATCCTGCCTGGCATCAGTTCCAGTCATGTCTTTGACATTTTAGAATTAATGCATCTTTAATTTCCCTTAATTTGGCTCTATGACACCTGGTTTTCTCCCTTGGTTTTCCTTATAACTTACATATTTACAACTCTGAGTTGCTTTTCTTTAATATTGAACATTTCCTAAGGTCATCTCTTATGTTCCTTTCTTCCTTGTACTTACAAAGCTGTCTCTTGGCTATCCCATTTGTTCTTAGAATGTAAATATTGCATCAATGTAGAGAATATAAAATTGGCTCCCATTTCAAGTTCTGAAACACAAATACTCAGGTCCTTTGTTCATATGAAATGAAACACTTTGCCAGATTCATATATGATGGAAATAGTTTGTTCCACTATGGTCATATCTTGTCATGGCATATTAAGCACTCTCATTTGTTGGTCAGTTCTATGTGTAACAGTTTATATGCAAGAGTTTCATGGCCAAATATGCTTGTGCCATTTGCCACCTAGGCCATCCTAATATAGTTAGATTCCCAAATAAGCTCTGTGTTTCCTGCTTCTGAAAATGGGGAAAATAAAACCAGCAGATGTGATGGTATACATATAAGTAAGTATGTGTTATTAGTAACATCACAGAGAAGGTTCAGCAAATTCCTGAAAGTCAGATTACCAGCAACATAAAAAATATATATTTATTTTCTTTCTCTCCACCAACTTTAAAAATGTGAAAATCACACCTTAAGGCTGCTTTTAGTTCAGTGAGAAATTGAAAATACACTGCTTTCACTTTCCCTAGGTCTTATGTAATTTATTGCTTAATTTCTATGGAATTAAAAACTGCAAGGACTAGGAGCCAGGCCGTTAGGTATATTGTATAATGAGTGCAGAACTTACCTTACATGCTGTGGCTGTGATTTGAAACATGACGCTAAGAAGTGCAGTGCCGTGTTTTTTAATAAGAATCGTCCCTGAGTTGTGGTTTTAATACATTTCTGAGTTCCTAGTTGAAGAATTATGTTTGTCATCATTTAATTTAAACTGATTTGATCTTACAGCTTTTACATTTGAGTGGACCATCTTTATACTGTTGTTATAATATGACAAATGGTCTTTAAAAAGTAAAACTTTCTTCTCTTTTTAAAGGAAAAATTTCTGTAACTGACACATTACATGATTGCCTCTCTAAATCTCTTTGTACGTTTAGATACTACGAGTGTTGTTTCTAAATGCAAAATGCTTAAATCAAAATGGATACAAAACTACACTGTACTTTTTATATATTTAGTTCATTGCTTTATTCATTTTAATAAGCTATCATCCTGACTAGGGACACATGCTAAGCGTTTGAAATTCTGCTTATTTAGCTTTAATTTTGAAAGCTCCTCACATATTTATATCGGCTCGCATTCTCTGAAGTTACCCAGGGACCTGAATGATCCTTTATTGAAGCAAGATGGACATTTGCACAGCTTGGGATGCACTTACCGTAGCAGCAGCCCCACCAGTCTAAGTGACCTCTCTCTGGGTGGAAGGCTCAAGTGTATACCTAGGTTAATGTACTTCTTCAGAGAGTGATCATTGGGAAGATTCTTATTAGTCAATTTATTCACTTGATTAAAGATGACTAATCATATTGTTTTTTGAAGAACTCTTGTAGTTATTAATTTGAGCCAAAAGAGAGAGGAGGGCAAATTCACCTTAGCTACTGAAATTGTGTGCAGAGAATTGAACACTTCACATAGCCACACACTTACACTGCTTGAGTGTGGAGAGGGAATAGAGAGTTTCAGCGGCTGTGTTCCGTCGAGATGCAAGTGCAGATAAGCCTTTGATCTTGAAGGCTTATGGAATCTGTAGTTAAATGATGGAAAACTTACCTTCTTCCAGAAGTGTATTTTACAAAGTGATTGTAAACGTGCTTGCTGAATGCAAAACAGACTTAATAGATAATCTGAATCATGTTGACTTTAGAAACATTGTTAGTTAAACAGAAACTTAGCCTAGCAGCATTCTACATTAACATGATGTTGTCTTGTGAATATATCAGTTGATATTGGTATAGAAGTATTTATTTTTAAAAGAAATGTCCGATGAATATAACATGCTTAATTTGAAGTGTAGTTCTTTTTGTTGATAAGCTATTTGAGCAAAAAAGGAATGATGTATATAAGATAAAGAATTTTAAAATAGGAAACTCTTTAAAATAATGTTTAATTCTGTCAGATTTCTAATATAGTATTTGTTAAACTATTATATCTCTAGAATATCTTGTAGGTATGGAGTTAGGACCATGACCTGCAGGGAATTTGTCTTAAATCTGTTTTTGGAAGGTACACACTGTTTTACTTCTTAAGAGGTTCAGGGGGGGAAAAAAGATTCTATTTTAAATCATAAAATTATTTAAAGAATTAAGAAAATGTAGTAGACTAACAAAGTAATATTTAAAAATAAACCCTAACTCTAACTCTCAAAAAATAACAGATTGCATTAAGTTAAGCATGTATATTTTTAATATATTTACTCATACAGATTAACAGAAATATTTTATGAACACAGAACCAAGTTATATATGTTATATTTACTTTTAAACTTAATGAACAGAAAAGATGGTTCATGAAGACAGTTTCAGTATCTTGAATGCATGCCTGCTGCCCTTCTCTCTGCTGCTAACCTGAGTCCCAGCATCTCTTCTCTTCAGATGTATCATCACGATGTGAGCAAAGTCATGGGCTCTGCCCTAGACTAGGAGATAGTGGCCACTAGAGGACCAAAGCTAGTACCAACTGTGTAAAGCCCTGAAGCATGAATAAGAGCATTTCCTGCAGATATTTTGGCCCTTGGAGATAACTAAGAACAAGAACAACTCTGGTCTGAGTGAAGGGCCTGCTGATGTCTCTCATCCCAGTGGTCACAGGGTTGAAAACCAGGATTTGTTCTCTCTACCCCTGCAGCTGCTACTGATGGGAATTTGCAGGTGAGAAGACACAGGAACAAAGGCAACCATTTTCATCACTGTTAAGTATTCCTCAAATATTTATTCTTTCCGATGTGTGAACATTTTCACACATGGTGCATAATTATGACAGTTTATATAGGATTTATATTTAGAAGTGAATTTAAAAGATTTCTAGTTTTCCTGTAATATTGATCACCCCTTTTTAAATGCTAAAATGATAATTCCTAATATTTATCTGGCACATGGTCTCTCAGAATAAAAGTATAAGTTAGTCTAATTTATATTTATATATGACTAAGTACTGGCCAAGGAGAATGAGATATTATAATGTATTTTCTTGTCAAAGTAGTCTCAGAAAAATTGGAGATCTAACCCAGTATTAACCTTCACTAGTAAAATCAAGTCCTCAAGTAATAAATTACAAAGTATTGTGAAAAGTGGTTCAGGATTTATAATATCGTTTCCTTGGATGTTTCTCACTGCATCAGACTCACTCTATCTTG
Organism: Miniopterus natalensis; assembly: GCF_054644295.1. NCBI lineage: Eukaryota > Metazoa > Chordata > Mammalia > Chiroptera > Miniopteridae > Miniopterus > Miniopterus natalensis. The sequence goes on along the minus strand of NC_142082.1, from coordinate 67,379,951 downwards.
ATTTAAATGTGAGCTATTAAATGAAGTATGCATCTACAGTTCTTACACAGAAGAGAGTCATCTCAGTTATGAAATATTTTTATTTTATATTCAGATAGTGATAGAACTTCTGTGATATTTTCCAGAGAGCCATTTCTCATAAATCCACAGATTTTTCTGTATCTTATAAACAATCCAAGACAATTTGTTAAGTCTCTCCCACTAAATGTGTCCCATATATACAGACTTTTGCTAGCAAATATCATTAGTTTGCTTGCCAGGAAGTCTGATTAACCTGCCTAATAGGACAATAAAGCAGGTCACCTGCTTTCTTTCTTTCATTGTAGATTAGACACTTAACTCTTTCCTTCCAAGATATATAAGCAGAAGCAGTCTCTCTAAATTCTTGTCAGTATCTTTAACATTAGAGATCATTCTTCTTCCTTCCTCCTTCCAAGTAGAGTCTGGATGTGGTGTATGGAAATCCACCAACAATTTTGGCCATTGATATGAACCTGAGAATGAAAACTTTGCTAAGTAGAGAAATAAGAACAAATGTCTGTGTTCCTGTGCTTTCAGAGTGATATAGCAGTACCTGAATGACTACTTTGAACTTTTCTCAGTATCAGGGAAAAGTCTATCTTGTTTAAACTTATGCTATTTTTTAAGTTTTTAAATTCTCAGGTGACTCTAATGATAACTAAAAAAATTTGGAATCAAGAAGTAGAGTGCCCTACATGACAGAAAGAAATTATGTGACATCAAAATGACAGGAGCAGATGGGTTGCAACTTTCAAGTGCTCACATATTGTAGGCTCGCAATCAGAAAATGCTTGTTATATAATGGAAGTTGTATCATTGCATTATCGGATAGAGTCAAAAGCATGACTAGGGAAAAGAGTGAACATTAAAAATGTTGGTCTTGGATGTCCATTTTTTGTCACTTCCATTAAAGTCCTTCAATACAGAAGTACTCAGAATCAGACAGTCTTCAAGTGGGGATAGAAAGGAATGAAGATTTGTTAAAGAAAGCATACTCTATGGCTAAATATCATGTAATTTGAACCCTCGATGATTGATAAAATGGCTTCGGTTTCTAAAACAATATCATTATAAATTTTGTTGTAAATCGGAAGACTTAGCAGGTAGAAAGATTAAATATTTCTGTCTTACTTGTAGCTAGGTTTGGCCATGTTGCTAAATTTTACCATAGAAATGTAATTTGATGTACTATGTGCAGTTTCTGGGAACTGACCATAAGTGAAAAAGTCATTAAAATACATTTTCTTATTTTCTACTGGTTGAGTACAAATGCAATTGCTAGAGCTCCAACGAAAGTTTTGAAACCTAACATAGCATCAGGATGGAGTCAAATATGGCAGAGCAACATGGTTAAATAAGCCTGGATCCCCATCCAAATAGAATATCTCAGCAGTTCTGATTCTACACTTTTTGGATAATTGAAAATATTAAACTCCAATACAAAGTTTTTTTAAAATTTGAATTGCTTCTGATACTCATAATAAAATAAAACCCAACTGTGAAATATTTGTGAGAACTAAAGTGCTAAAAACATATTACATAAAGGACGTCATTAAAATATTAAGGAAATGCAACACATGGAACATAAAAATACATATTGCATTTATATACATGGAAATTTTGTGTTGGGAATATTAAGGATAAAAGAAGGTAAAATTATATACTGGTAAAAGACAGTTTTCTCTCCACAAATTTAAAAGTCATAACCAAAAATACACTAAAAAAGGCAGTTAAATGCTTAAGATCAGAATTATTTGAAATACATGTTAATTTCTACCAGTATTTTGATTAACCTAGAAAAAATTTTAAATATAAAAATATGAGGGATAACTAATGTTACAAGAGATTAAAAACAAAGTGAAATTAGACAATTAAACACATGAGCTAGCTTTTACTCTTATAGTGTCTGATGAACCCTAGGAATGTTGAGCTTTCATTTTTATGGCTGCACAGGGTGCAGAAGATAAGAGAAAGTATAGAGCTCACCCCAGTTTGGGAGTCTAATTAAAAACTAATCAGAATTTAGGATTCAATGATATACCCTTTGTGAGAAGTAAATAAAAAAGAAAATGAAAGGATTAACCAAAGAATATATATGCATAACCCACATATATGGGGGAAATGAAGACTTCTATAATAGTGTCAACAATAAAATGAAGTTAAGTAATAAAAATAAATCCATAACACAACAATAGAAAGAAAACTTTCCACCTCAATGGCTTTGTATTGATAGGTGCTGGAGAGTGCATCTTACAGGGCATTTACAAGGCAGTCCTCAGACGAGTTTATATCCTAAATGCATGCTGCCTTGTGGTCAAAGGGCCTCATGGGTAGAATTTAACTGAAAGGATTCCTGGGTTAGAAGTTCCTATGATTCTTAGAACTGAATGCACGTTCTTTCCACAGGAAGACAACTTCAGCACAAAACCACAAAATCAACATAGAAAGAAGGAGAGTATCCCTACCATATCAGACAAAGAAATGAATTTCATAGATTTTAGTTATATCGATCATCCAATAAAGTTTATAGAATAAACATGTTCAGGTTTTTTTCAATTTCTACTTTTAAAAATTGAACAAGAAACGAGCTAACAATGATAATGACAAATATATTTTAAAACAATTCGTTTAAAGCTTTTAAGAAAAACTGTTATAATAATTGAAAGATAAAACTTAATGGAAGAGTTAGAGAGCAGATAAGTCAGCAGAAAATAGAAATTTGAGCATAGAAAATAGATTCAAAGAAATTATCCACAGCACCATACAGTGAAACAAAGAGCTAAAAAACAAGAAATAAGACATTGAGTTGCCAATGATGGAATGGAAACAGTATATTGATGTTCCGGCCATTCCATTCATTAGAGGTATCACAAATGATGAGAAGGAAAAAAATATCCATTTTTTAAATATGCCTTGTATCTCACTCTTAAAAGATGTTAAGATATTGCCTATTTTATTTTGATACCTGATATGTACAGCATATTTTATTAACTAGTCAGGGCACCACACTGATTGAGCTCATTATTTGTGAGTTGTGGACACTTTTTATTAAAACAGGACAGGCATGGAAAAAATTAAATCTGGAGTTTTTCTGACACTCCCAGGTAATTGTTCTTAAGAAGATTGTCTAATTTAATGAGAATCACGTGTCTAGGAGTACAAAAAATGATATCAGTAACAGGAAATAAAGCAGCACATTATCTCAGTAGCTGAACCAAAGAGTAATGATGAATATGGGAGACAAAATATGTAATAACAGTGAGTTAACTTCAGAGAGTTCTAAATACCTGGATTCTACAGCTTTATTGTTCATTTCTTTGTTCTGATAGTTGATAACCTCGTTATATTTATGAATTATCTTAAATTTCTGAGACATTTCTTTTGAATGTCTTTGAATGAGACATTTCTTTATAAACTTCATATACATCTACATTTCTAGATTTGAAAGATGACTCCAAGAAGCTAATATCTGAAAATATGAACAAAAGTCTCTTGATAATGTCAATCAGAGCTAGATTGACCGGATTGTAGAATTACTTGAATTTTAAGCAATTTAGATTACACTTTATCCAGTAACTTTGGGTGGTGGTGGGATATTGATAGGGGTGACTTTATAGAAATAATGTAACAATTCCAGGGAAATAAATTAATTATGGATAGATTAATTGTTTGACAAGAAAATTATTTAAGATGAAGCTAGTATAACCACAAGGTACTGACGGCCTGGACCACAACTGGAAAAAAGGAATAAATGAAAGATATGTTAAAAAGATAACATTTTTGCCAGAAAAGACCTAAGTAAATCACTTATAAACAAGCTGTGTATGAATTAAAATATATAAAATGCAGGTGATAAGTATAATCATATCATTGTTTTGTATTTCACAGCTACACCCCATATTTGCAAAGTTCATTTCTCATATTTCTACCATATTTTCACTTTAGTTATCTGACATCTTTTCTCAGGTGCAGTTTCATTTCTGATTCTAATGTTTTTAAATAACTTGCTTATTTATATATTATAGTTAAATTTCTTTATCTATTATTCAGTACTTATTCATTTCAGTATATTTATAATATATTATCTTTTCAATCAGAGATAGAAATGAAAGACAGAAAAAGAAAAATATATCAGTTACAGAGTAGAAGAAAGAAAAATATATATCAAAAATACTTCACATTCAAACCTTGGTAGCAGTTATTTAAAGACATTAACAGAATAGGTTTTAATAAATGCTTTTGATTCATTTAAAATATCAGAATGGGAGACATGTTAACAGCCTCGATTTTTAGACATGTGCTAATGATTTCACTAATCATTTTCTCTTTGTGAAGTTGAGTTAATTTAAAATAATGAGATCACAGTCTCCATTTCCAGCTTTGCGCCTTTCTAGAATAAGTATTGAAATGGCAGATGAAATTGAAAAATGATGGCATCTCAGCTCTTTTCAAAAAAGAAATACACAAGCAGAACATGTAAGCCCACTGTCACTTCATATAGTAGCAATCTAGACTAAAATGAAGATGAAACAACTTTCTTTGCTGGAGTAAAGATATCAACTGCATTAAATTGGATTTTTTGGTACTTAAGTGAAAGGCAGCTTTTCCAGTCTCTGAATTACCTGCCTCAAATCAGTTCATAAATTGGACTAAACAGTATTGAGTTTTGAGGTTGTTTTTCTATTCTCTTTGGTTGACACTAAGTTCAGTGCTTCATTTCTTCTTTAACTATGAGAGGAGGTGTAATAACAGAGACTATCAGTAATGTAAAAATAAAAGGTTTCAAATTGCATTTGTGTCCCCAATGTCCACTTCAGACTTGTCTCAAAAAAAGCACATATTTTGAAGTAGTTTTAAAGGGCTCTCCTTTTGAATGGATAATAATTTATTTCATGAGATACACATTTTATCATTTGAAAATAAGAGAAATATAATTACTCTTTGTTCACTTTTCAGTATAATTGTCCAGAGAATGTTGGTACTTACACTGGTCACTTCAGTTTCCACAGCGTTAGAATATATATTTTAACACAAATATACATACACAAATATATGTATATATATATTTGTGTATGTATATATATATAAATAGTGTTCCCAAAAATGTATACACACTTTAACAGCTGATAACTCATTTAATTTTCACTCCTTTTCAGGTTTGACTGATTTGAAATAATGGGTGAAGCCAGACTAACTTTGAACAAATTTATTCTAAAGTGCCACTAGACATTTTTTTATGGGGATACATCAAGATAAAGTTTACTGTACAAAACCGGCAACAGTTGACAAATTGAGGGTGCACAAATACCAAACAAAATGATTCTTTTTTAAAATTTATTATTTATATTTATTTATTTATTTATTTATTTATTTATTTATTTATTTATTTATTATTTTTAAATATATCTTTATTGATTTCAGAGAGATGAAAGGAGAGGGAGAGAGAGAGATGCAAACATCAATGATGAGAGAGTCACTGATCGAGCCCCAACCGGGCATGTGCCCTGACCGGGAATCGAACCCTGATCACCTGGATCCTAGGTCGAAGTTCAACCGCTGAGCCACGCCTGGCGGGGCGATTCTTTTTTTTTTTTTAAAGTTTATCTTTATTGTTGAAAGTATTACAAATGTCCCCTTTCCCCCCCCATTGACCCCCTCCACCCAGCACCCTCCCCGCCCAGGCCTACCACAGTTGTTTGTCTCCATGGCTAATGCTTATATGCTATAAGTTCTTTGGTTAATTTTTTCCCAGCCCCCCTCCTCCATTCCCTCTGAGATTCATTGTTCTCTTCCATGTTTCCATGTTTCTGGATCTATTTAGTTTGTCTGTTTATTTTGTTTGTTACAATCCACATACGAGTGAGATCATGTGATATTTGCCTTTCTCTGACTGGCTTACTTTGCTTAGCATGATGCGCTCCAGGGCCCTCCAGGTTGTCCCAAAGGGTAAGAGGTCCTTCTTTTTAACAGCTGCATAGTGTAAATGTACCACATCTTTCTATCCACTCATGTACTGATACAATTATTGATGTTTCCGATTCCATTGCTTCTCAGTATCAGCAGTGCCAGGACCAGGACAGTCATCAGTCTGAAAACAGGCATTGACAAAAAAATTATTCATTTCTATAGATTTCTTTAAATTTTGAAAATGAACTGTATGTTCATAAACACTGACTTTATCATCACTCAAAGTGCGTAAACATTTTTTGGGACACCCTGTATATATATATGTAAATATATCTATATATACATGTATATATATACATGTATATATACATATATCTATATATATTCAAGTTTATCCATCTGTATATAAGATAGGGAAGTGAAAATAAATTTCTACTCAAAATCTCTTTATTATGAAAGCATTACATGTACACAGAGAAACAGTTATAAATATGTCTGCTATACGCAGTTAAATAGTTCTATAAAAATGAGAATAGGAAAGTAGTAGAGTAGTGATTCAATATTTATATTATTCCTTTAACAATATACAAAAAATAAAATGCTTAATAATATATTTTGAATAGCAACATGAATTTTAAAAGCATATTATTGATGTAGAATTAAATTAATTTTAATCTTTTAATAAAAATTTCAAGGGAGAGCCCGGCCGGGGTTGGGTTAAGCAGTTAAGCGTCGACCTAGGATCCAAGTGATCAGGGTTCGATTCCTGGTCAGGGCACATGCCCGGTTGGGGCTTGATCAGTGACTCTCTCATCATTGATGTTTGTATCTCTCTCTCTCCCTCTCCTTTCCTCTCTCTGAAATCAATAAAGATATATATTTAAAAAAAGAAAAAAATTTCAAGGGAGATTGAGTGAGATCCTACTTTGAGCCAATTTTACATCATAGGAACTAAAATATTGTTTTATTCATATAAACTTTGTATTTTCAGAGCCTACTAATCTACTTAGAATGTACAAGTAGTAGTTTCTCAATAAATACCTACTGAGATGAATTTGCAGGAAAAAAGGCTGTTAGTGAAATTAAGTAACTACTAAACTGTATTCTTTTTGTTTTGTTTTTTTGTCATATATGCTGATACTAATTTTACAATCCTATAAATTGTACCTTTGATTATATTTAAAAATAATCTTTGATTTTATTTAAGTTAAAATTAATTCTAGGTTGGTTGTTCACTTTTTAAAAATTATACTTAACATGCAATATTAATTTCAGGTATACTATAGTTATTCAACATTTAAGTAGCTAATGAAATAATCATCATGATAAGCATATTTGGGATTTTTAAGAATTTAATAGCTTGATTTTAAGCCAGAAATATTTTTCCCTTACATTAGAATTTTGCAAAGTAAAATCAAGATACCTGAGTATCCAACTGTATCTGTATTAGATTCAATACTTGAATCAGTAACATTCTAACTTAAAAGAAGCTACTTGACTTTCAACTCATTAAATTAAAGCTACATTCTATTAGCTAGAATAATATGAACGTGGCTTTATTTATTGAATCATTTTAATCATTTATCAGATCATTCCTCTCTGAAAATTGTCGATTTACCTGTTCCTTATAGATCACGCATTACTCACAGAATATCAAGCACTTAGTTATTACATGCAAAATTATAAAACAAATTAAAAAATTAAAATCCTTCCTGGTTTCATTACTGGGTATATGTAAATGCACACATATACACTCAGAATTTTTGTCTGCAACCATAAATATTGTTAATCCCCAGGACCCCAGCTTGAATCTTGTGTTTTTTTGTAACACAGACTGTGCCTTGATGATTTTCCAGTAATGAAAATGGCAATGGTGATATTGTAAAAATATTGCCTAAGTGTCCTGAGAAATTAAAACAAATTGTATATTAATTTAACAATTTATAACGAAATAGGTATTTATTGAATGTACTCATTTGTAAAACAGTAGATAAAACAGCAAGCATCATAGTTATGGTCCTTCCAAATATGGGGCTCACTGACTAGTGGGGGAAGTGACATTACATATGTAGAAATGGCAACAAATACTCTAAAAGAGTAGACATAAAACCAGAAACCATATCAATATTAAGAAGATAGAACTCCAAGGTATTTGATGATTTTCTTTGTTCAATCTTATAAAGTCCTCTTCAGCAAATTTTCCACAGTGCATTAATAATTGCTGGTATATTTGTTAATAAATTTGGCCTTCCTAGTGAGGAAACAATATGTTGATATTTAATGAAACAATAAATTACACACCTGTTCCCGTTTCTCCTCACCCACCTATTCAAGTTTATATGAGAAAATAAGACAAAGGAATAAGCACACATCCCTGATATAGCAATTTGGAGAACTTGGCATAGGACTCCATGAGTTCCCTAATATTTCATCCCAGGATTAAATTGACTTCTTAGTTTCCTAGGGCTTCCATAACAAATTAACACAATCTGGATAGCTTGAAACAACAGAAATTTATTCTCTCAAGAGTCCTGGATGCTAGTAACACAAAATCAAGGTGTCAGCAGAGCTTTGCTGCCCCTGAAAACTGTAGAGAAGAATCTCTTCCTAGCTTATGGTGGTTGCCAGCAGTCCTTGGCATTCCTTGAGTATAGCTGCATCAGTCCAATTTCTGCCTTATCTTTGCACTTTAATTTCAGGATAGTATACAGTATTTATCTTAATAAAATTAAGATGTGTAATATCTAATAGAACTCAAACAAAATATTTAATGTGTGTGCCTTAGCATTCCCTCACAAAGTGATCACTTCATGAATGATAACTCTCCTGTACAATAACCCGTAATGAAATGAATTCAGTCAACAGCCACTTAAGTGAGCTTGGAAGCAGATGCACCTTCAATGGAGCTTTAAGGAATTTTCAGTCTTGGCAAATGCTTCCTTTGCACCTGGTGAGAGACACAGTCAGAGGATCCAGGTAAACCATGCTCATGTTCTCAGCCTACAGAAACTGTGACATATGTTGTTTGCTTAAACACTAGGAATTATAACACTTTGTCATGAAGCAATTGCTAAATAATGCAAAGGATATAAGAACAGATTACTTTTGTTGGATTTAATGATTATAATATATGGTAACACAAAATACATAGTTTAATGGAAATGGCAGGAGAAAAGACCAAGTAAAAGTATGTTAAAGTGTAAATGGGTAATCTGAAGTAGATAAAAGAGTAGGAGAATATTCTTTCAGTGGCCGTGAATACTTGAAAATTGACAGCAGTAGCACAAGGGAGCATCAGAGCTTAGAAAAAATGTAAGTCAACTGAGTTAATGATAAGCTATTTATAAAGTTACAATGGGCCTCTTTTATATTTCCTTCTTATTAGCTACATCTTAATGGAAAAACGTCTTAACTGTAACTGTGTCCCATCCAGTACCAAGAAATATTTTGGCAAATAAAGGTTACAAAATCCTAAGTTTTAAGACTTTTGAGAGTTTTAGCTCTAAAACTGTAAATTTTCCCCTGAACAGCTATAATTGTATGCCCCACAATCATGTTAAATTTAATACCATCCAGATAGAAAGTTCCCTCTCTTCATCCTGAATCTCTGTCTTCTCTCATATTTCTTAATTGGCGTAGTGGTGTGTCTTTCTGTTTTATAGAAGGCCACTGTGTATGTATGAACGTGTATGTGTGTCTATGACACATACCTTCAGGTAAATTAATACAAATTTTCAAATATTCAAGTCTAAATAGAATAGGTACTATTTATTTTTTATAATTTAAAATGTAATTTACTTTTGCAATAGGAAAATTGGACAATATTTTCAATATTAATACCTGAATATTAAAGGATAGACATTTAGTAGAATTATAAGAAAATTATCATCAATAAAAAATGATTTCACTCCTATGTGGGGTACTAAACTAAAAGCAACAAATAAACAAACAAACAAAAATAAACAAAAACTCAGACACAGACAATAGTATTGTGCTTACCAGAGGGAAAGAGTTTGAGAGGAGAGTAAAGGGTAGAGGGGGTCAAATATATGCTGACCAAAGATTTGAATTTGGGTGGTGGGCACACAATGCAGTATACAGATGATGTATCATAGAACTGTACGCTTGAAACCTGTATAATCTTATTAACCAATGTCACCCCAATAAATTTAATTTAAAAAAGAAGGAAAAAAAACATGATTTTTATCAATGTGAAAATTTTAATCAGTATAAAAGAAATAGCTCACAGACGTGTGTGTATCCTCTATACCTCATATGTCACAGGAATCTACAATGCTTCACAAAGTGCAATGTCATTCTTATTATTGAACATATTGCCACTTCAATCTTTTCATTTCCTTCCCTGACAAATCTTTTTGGAAAATAGGAATACAGTTTTGAAACACGGCATCAATTTAGAATAATTGATAATACAATTTTTTTTTTGAAAAAATCAGCTGTTCATGAAAATTATTTCAAAGTAGTATAAAATCAAACCTTTTTTTCTTTCTGCTTACTTGTGTTAACAGATAAATTGTGTTCAAATCAGCTGATAATACTCAAAACTAGATTGAAATGTTCTGAAAAAATTATCAGACTGTTTATGATAGAGGAAAAATAAAGATTCTTTAACCCTTGTAATCACTCTACAGGTAATTCAGTTACAAATAAATGAAGTTACCTGAACTAACTAACCTCAGAATCCCAAATTGGCCACTTCTGAGCCCACTGACCATGGGAAAATTATTTTACTCATGACTGTACCTTCTAATGTCAAGCTCTATAAATCCTAGGCTTGACTACAGCACACTCCATAGTTACATTTTTATCATTCCTTAAAGCTATGAGCCCTAAAAGTCTTAAATGTCCCATGAACAACTGTAAATGCATGTTAAATTTAATACCATTAGAACTGTATGTTTCATCTTTTCAGCCTATATCTCTACTTTCTCTTATGTCTCTCAATGTAGTGGCATGCTTTCCTATAAGGTTTAAAGAGATCAGTTTTTAATGAAGCTATCCCATCAATTTCTTGACAATATCTTTGATTATATGATTAATGATTGTGATTTTGAAATCTCTCTCACTCAATGGATACTTACTATATGTCAAAAACTATCCTAAGTAATATTATACGTATGTGTATGTATATATATGTGCTTTATATGTGAATACATGTTTATTTTATTTTATTCTTAAAACAATCTTATAAAGTAGAAACTATTACCCTTAATTTTAGAGACAAAATAATTAATGCATATTAAGTCTAAATAACCTACTCAAGATATTCATCTACTTTGTGAACAAAACAAGATTCAAATTCAGGCAAGACTTTTCTTCACAGCTGAAAAGCCAAGTAAGAATTTTTGTTGTTATATTAAGATTTATCACTCTTTAAATTTTCACTTTTTCTGAAATCCTATCAAGTGAATTACCTATAACTTTCTGTATTAAATATAGGTTTTTATATTAAATATAGGCTCTTCACTTTTCTGATTCCATTATGTCTATATATTCATGCAAAGTGTCTCCTTTACCCATGAATTTTTTCTTTGCTGCAATCCTGCCCTTTGCTCTGAAGTTATAACTTTTCCTTTGAACTCATATCAATTTGTGTTATAATAACTAAAATGTGTAAGACGCTGTGACATATATTCTAAGTATAATGCTCAAACTTCTGCATATATTTATTTATTTTCTCACCATATTAGGTACTATAATTATTTCCACTTTATAGATGAGAGGACTAAACTTTAAAGTTAAATAACTTGCCCAAACTACCATAGTGGTGGAGTCAGGATTTTAAAAGAAAGTCCAATGCATTCAACTATAACAATTTGTTTTCATGGGAGATGCATGGTCCTTGTTCAGAAATGTGGATTCTTTTATAGGAGATAAAACAGATAAAATTCTAATAAGTAGAGCAAATATTAGTAAAATAAATTTGCAATAAAACCAATATATAATTTATTATTTAAACTGAGACATTTTTAAAATTTTTATTGTTGATAGTATTATAGAAGTCCCTCATCTCCATCCCCTGCCTTTTCCCCCTTCCACCCAGCCCCTGCCCCACCCCAGGGCTTTACCATACTTTTGAGAGTAAATTTATTCAATTAATAATTATGCTTAGTCAACATGTATATATACGTTCTCTGGTTAAAAGTTGCCTTATATAAATGGTTCCATGTAAATACTTAAAAGAGTGGCTGCATAGCCCAGCCGGGTGTGGCCCAGCCTAGGATCCAGGCGATCAGAGTTTGATTCCCGGTCAGGGCACATGCCCAGGTTGCTGGCTCGATCCCCAGTTGGGGGTGAGCAGGGGGCAGCCAATGAATGACTCTCTCATCATTGATGTTTCTATCTCTCTCTCTCCCTCTCCTTTCCTCTCTCCGAAATCAATAAAAAAATAAATAAAAAAAAAAAGTGGCTGCATTCACATCATTCTCATCTCAATTTCTGAACCTATACAGAAAGAGGCAGAAAATATCTCCAAAAGCCTCAGATTCCCCAGACCTCTATCTGTCAAGGGTATTTTGGTCCATTCAGAGTTCCTGAGCTTTCGCGTTAATGAGCCACCTTAGATAATGAGACAGTGTTTAGTCAATATAGAGAAAACATTTTTCATTTATTGGTTTTACAAATTCCAATTTCACTTTATCAATCTGTTTTATCCACATTTTGGCAAAGTTTCTGCTTTTAAGATTAAGTTTCTGCCCGGCCAGGCGTGGCTCAGCAGTTGAGTGTCAACCTCGGATCCAGGCGATCGGGGTTCGATTCCCGGTCAGGGCACATGCCCGGGTTGCAGGCTCGATCAATGACTCTCTCATCATTGACTTTTCTGTCTCTCCCTCTCCTTTCCTCTCTCTGAAATCAATAAAGATATATTTAAAAAAAAAAAAAAAAAAAGATTAAGTTTCTGCTTTTGCCCCTACTCCTTGCCGAGTCCTTTTATTACCCCTTGCAGTTTATAGACCCCAGTGCTGTGATCAATTCTTTATTTTTCATGACCACAGCTTGTTCTCAGATCTAAGCTCATAGACTTGGATATTGTTGATAATGACAAGTCAGTTATTATTGAATGTTCACTCAACAAGTAATATTTTAAATATGTTTTTATTGATTTTAGAGAGAGAGGAAAGGAGAGGGTGAGAGAGAGAGCATCAATGGACTGTCTTCTGCACACCCCCTACTGGGGAGAGAGCCCAAAACCTGACCATGTGCCCTTGACTGGAAATAGAACCAGTTAGCTCTAGGTACATGGGTCGATGCTCAACCAACTGAGGCACACCAGCCAGGGCAATCATCAACAAGTAATTTTTAGCGCTCACTTCAACAATTTGAAATCTGGTGATACAAAAACAAATAAGATATAAACCCTAGTAACACAAAGCCATTGCAATCAAGTGATAAAGGCAAGTAGGTACTAAAAGTTAATCTCATTCCTGACCAAACCTCATCTGAAAAGCTGTACTTTAAGAAAAACATTTGCAGCTGGGTCACTTTTCTTTGTGCCCATATTTTTCTGCATGGCCCATGCAAGACAGTATGGTCACATGACAAAAGCTCTTTCTTTCTGCTGTCATTCTGTTACCCAAAGGAAACCAAGATGTATTCGCTGTAATATGAAAACAATCACCACGAAAAAAAAAAAAAAAAAGTCAAGGATCTTAATGGTAGAAAGAAGAAAATAATATGTGAATATCTTCAATCCTAGATTTACAGCTTCATTATTTTCATAAATTTCAGGAAACTCATTACCCAAATAACTAAAATTGTTTTGTTTTGTTTTAGTGTAATGAAACAATGCAAATATTCAGTGGAGCTTCAGTTATAATCACTGACATATAATCAAAGTATGTTGAATGTGGGTGGAAGTGGGGCCAGCCTCACCCAAAATGAAAACAAACTGTGGCCTCCTCTGCAGCATCCAGGTCATTGTTGGTTCCTGGCAGATTCCCTGAGGGCGTGCTGGATGACTCAAAAAAGATGTCCTCAGGTATAATTGGCCCAGGGGTTTTTTTGTTTGCTTGTTTTGTTTTTTGTTTGTTTTTTCCAGAAAATACATTTTTACAGAGCTATAAATTAAAGGCAGAGGGCAGGGTGAGGTGGGAGAAGCCCAGCGGTCACATTTGGGGCTTCTACTCTTTCTCTCTGCCCTTCCAGGCCAGGATTCAGAGCTCCTCCGCCAGGCCCTCTTTTCCTCAGACTACCTTTGACTGCAAGTAGAAGGAGCTGCCCACAGATTCATTGTTCACCTTGAATAGGTGTTTGTAGCTCTGAAGAAGAGGGTAAACAATGACAGGTGTGCGGTCTCTGGGTTACAGAGGCAAGGGAAGCTTCTGAATCTCCTCTGGGTTTGGCTTGGAAACAATGAGAATTTGCTGTGCCTCCTGGAGGCTGAGGGTAGAGAGGTCAGGGGTGGCTGCAGACTGGTGTCCAGCAGGTCCCCTGGCATCAGCTGCTGCCCAGCTGGCTGTAAACTCCTGCTACAGGGCCCAAGCAAAGGCCCTGCCCACCCCTTATTCCCCCATCACAATGATCTGGGCCAGGCACTTGGTCATGGAGTCCCCTCTGCCTCCGGCCATGTGCTCAGGATTCCAAGCCCCAAAGCGGGCTCAAGGGAGGCCAGTGGATCAACGGAGGCTGCAGAGCAGGCCCAGTTTTTAAGGGAAGACAGAATTCATCTTTGGGAACCTCCATTATACAGAAGAAAATAAAGAGGCTGGTTTAGCATTAAGGAACCTTGCTAAGTACTCTGACAAGCTAGAATGTTATGACAATGAAGTAGAAAAGATAATAGAAAAAGATAACAAGATAACATGTTGCAAAGCAATTGAGTGTGAAGCAGGAAATTAAATTATAAGACAACAGGCTTTGCTATATTTAAAGTATTGTTTACATCCAAGACTAAGAAAGTATAGGAAAGACTTGTTGGAGACCTGATTGCACAACACTGGCAAATAACTAAAGCCTAAAATTGCTGAAATCTTTGTATTTCAAGAAAATTATTTCAAAATTGTCAAAAACTCAAGTAGAGAAAACACTTGAAGAGCAATGTAAAAGCTATGGTGCTCCAACTGAAACAGCCAGAAAAAGATGTGAAAACAACTGCCAGGTTGAAGAAGAGCAAAATGGGGCCTAAGTAAAAGAAAAAAAAACTAAATCAGAGGACTAAGAAAGGACTAGAGACATGGCAGAGTGAGGTGAGACGGTGGTGAATCAAGAACCTACACGTAGCTAGCTGGACAGGCAGATAAATCAGAATTCCTCCAGCACAAATAAAAGCCCTTATGTTAGCTATGGGATATTATGAGAAGGGAAGAGCTTTCCTGAGAAGACTATGGAATAGCCTTGCCCTGTCGGTCAGGGTCTGACAAATATTTCTGTGAGTGTTGTAGAGAACTGTTAGGTTCGGTAGATAACTATGCAATGCCACAGCTGACATTGCCCCAAGCTGTCCCATCCTTGCTGCTTGACACGGTCCTTCCAGGAGGAGACATCCGCACAGCCAGTGCTCCATGGGACCTGGCGTGTGGCATGTCCCTCTTCCCGTCCTTGTTCCCCTTCCTGACGCTCTGACGCTCTGTCCTTACCCGAGTCACTGCACCAGAAAAGGGCATTGCCCTCGCTGGACACTTTCCCCTAGCAGGGGAGTCGGATGGGACTAGAAAAGACAATGATTCAATAAAAGCCCCAAGGAGTATGGGAAAATCATGTGCCACTTATGAGGAACTGAGGCTGTCAGCAGAGAGTTTAGGACTTGTCAGGCCCATTACCGCAGGGAGTTCTCCACCGGGAAAAGGCCTGGGTCCGGGCCCTGCCGACTCGGCGGTGCAGGGCCATCCACAGGGAGCTCACCAGTGAGTTCCCAGTGAAGAATGTATTGCTGGGGGATGTTTATATTAACGGAAAGCTCTGGGAATCCCCACAAGGAAAGAGAAGTCTAGGAAAGAGATTATTTCAATCTACACCTGAGCCCTTATCCTACACAGAATATTACACTGAGGACGGACTACTGCAGGGAATGCAACTGGAGAGACTAAGGCTGGTGCCGGATAGGCGGTCAGTCACCACAGCTAAAAACAATCACAGGCAAGCTATAGAACCCTTACTTAGGACTTGAATAAGAAAAGCTGGCTTAGTTATTCTCCTTTTAACTATGTGGCAGAGCAATAAAATAGTAACTTCAGAATATAAATAACAAACTAGAGATTAACCTGTAGAATAGCCTATAGAAATATAAACAATAGGTAAGACTAAAAATTAACATACCTAAACAGATGTAAATTCTTTAGCAAAAGTCAGATTAACCGTGAAAAGCCAAAACAGAAATTTGAACAAAGCATGGTGTCATGTTGTTTAACCAGCAATAAAATAAAATATTATAAATACAGTTGTAACAAGGGAAGAAAGAGAAGCTGATTGTCCTGATGCTCTGAACGCTGTCTCCATGCCCTTCATTCTTAGCTGACACCGTCCACACCTTTGGGGACCCCTGGACCACTGGGGCTGGACCCCGGCAGGACATGTTATGGTGTTACTTCTGCTTGGAACAACTGGAATACCTTGACAATGCAGAAAAAGAAATTACACTTGGCCCAGAAATGCTTTAAAACTGTTATGGAGAAAAGCATCAGAGACTGGTTCAAATAAAAGGAAGTTGTGGGAAAATTGGTGAAGGTATCTGAAACTCTTACAGCAGAAATGACGAAAGGGCTTGTATCTTGACAAGGCATGTCAACACTTTAAAGAGCTCTGTATTGATCCATCAAAAGTGTACCATTTGTTACAGTTGGAATTTACTGCCCAGGAAAACTGGCTTGGCCTAAGGTTGTATGACAAGAGCATGGATCAGGTAGTCACCCATATTACCAACAGCAGAGAGGAATTAGCCCAAATAAGGAAAAAGAAAAAAGAGGGGGAAGAAAAAAGAATCTGGCTAGAGTCCTTCTTTGGCATATTTTGACCAACTGGTGTACATGAGTTTTGATGTGGTAGCAGCCAAAGCTGCCCTGAGACCTTTCAGGAGAAATGTCCAGCTCACTCACAGCCTTGCTCACAGTAGAGGAAGTCTTCCTCATGACCTACAGCGCTCCATGGAAGATTCTTCATCAATGTCATCTACGTTCCCTTCAGACCCTGCAAGCAGATCTAGTGCCCCAACAAATGAAAATATGGGCACAGAGGCCATCAAGGATATGTTAGAAGATATTCCAGAATATGAAGATTATCTTGATATAACTCTGGGGAAATTATTATTTCAGAGTACTTATGTGGAAAATATAAAGCCATCTAAAAGGAAAGGCTAAATAATAAACAGAAATAAATACTAAGTTTCTGCATATAAATTCTATCATTATTAAAAGTCTAAAGAAACTACATCAAATTAAACTATTATTGTTATTTTAAGCTTTACTTATAAGATTCAAAATCTGTTTTATTTACTTTGTACTATATGAACTGGTGTTTAAATGTATGATTCTAATGAGTATCAGGAGATACTAATTAAAACTAAAGACTAGCCCTGGCCCGGTGGCTCAGGTGTTTGGAGCATCATCCCTACATCAAGAAAGGTTGCTGGTTCGATTCCCGGTCTGGGCACACGCCTGGGTTACAGGTCAGGGCATATGCCCAGGTTGTGGGCTCAATCCCCATGCTTGCTCCAGGTGCTGATCGATGTTTCTCTCTCACATCATTTCTCTCCCCTTCCTCTCTCTCCCTTCCTCTCTCTCTAAAAATCATTAAAAACACTAAAGACTAAAAGTGATAACTTTAAAGACCTTAAATTTCCTGGTTGAAGTAAATATCACAAAATTACCTATTATTTTGTCTAAACACACAGACACAAATATGTATGCATACAATTTCATCCTCTGTAAAATTAAGTACTCAGTTTTATGCAATTATTATTTATTTATTCAAAATATGCATTTTAGAAAAGATTTTCAACATATTTTGATCCTGGGCACTGAGAGAAATACAAATGAAATATTAGATATAATTTTAGTTTCTAGTTGTGTGGTATGTGAAAAAGTAAAGACTTAACACCAAGCAATTAAGTGCCAAATACTATGTTATTTTTCTCAAGAAATAATGAAATAATTATTTTACAGAAATTCAACAATAAAGCAAAAGAAAACTAATCAGGAAATTCCCCAAAGAAGAGGTCTAATTGGACTTTAGAAGTATGGAATAGATGACGGGTGAAGATTGGTTTACTATGAACACTTACTGGAATGTGTATTTTAGAAGGAGCCAGTAGACACGTCTGGATAAATAAAATAAATGCATTAATGAGTATTGAGAGATGATCCTATACAGGTTCTAGAGATATAAGACCAAGAAGTGTTAGTCTTAACTTTCTCATTGATTGAAAAATTCATGACTTTTCTCATTTTTTAAAATATATTCTATTTGAGCCTTTTAAAAATCTATAATCATGACATCTACTTATGTCAAGACCTTGGATGGCAGAGCTGCCTTCTGCACATAGATATACCGTTTATATTGCATGACACAAGGCTTTAAGGATAGGTGGGTAGATCTATAATAAAATCCTCAGGGTTTTGATTAATAGGTTTAAATTTTAAAAGTCTATTTTTGGGAAAACAACAACAACAACAAAACTGTAAATAAAGCAAAAGGGTAATTTTACTTGACTATAACAGCAAATCTTAACTGAGCTCTTAAGATATGCAAGGATTTGCATCTGACATGAAAACTTTAGAAAAATCTAAATTCTTTTCCACATAAATTAAGGTTTGACAAGGAAAGTTGGCATACTTCATAAATGTGGACATTTTTCTTTCTGTTAGTAGTGTGAGAAAATATTTCTCAAAGTTAGTAGTTTGATATTTTTTTTGCCTAGTGATGTCTTGTACAAGATATATAAGTTTCAGTAAATTGTTTGAGTGAAATGTATTTACAGTATTACAAAGTATGACATTTGTGACTTTCTATAGTCCATACTTTTTCTGTTTTTGAAATTCTAATTTTGATAGTTGTATGTTCAAGTCTGAAAATCTGCAGAGATTTTTTTTATTTGTTTCCATTTTAAAAATATATTTTTTGTCTAGTCACTTCCCATTAGTCCCTCCTTATATATTTAAGTTTGTCACCTTAACAAAAATGGTAAAATAATCAAAAGTAGTTTCTACCTCTTTCAAATTCATGCCTTAAATTATATTGCATATGGCAAACCTTTTCAGTATGCCTACCCAAATGATGGTTTTAAAAATATGAATATATGAATGCAAACATATTCAAATCAAATCAGTTTACTTCAAATGAATAAAGATATTTAAATGTAAACAGTTGCTCAACTAGTTTCTATGTTGGCACTAAAAATGTATAATTTGTATTTTCCCCTGAATTTTGATGCCTAGTAATTATAATAAATTACTACTACATAATTCTTCATTTCCAATTGATGGTTACAAATAAAATATAGAGTATAATTTATGTATTTTTTCTTCACTTATCTATGTATTTTGACTCTTCAAATTCACAATATTTTAAAATTACCAGAACAGAATATTAAATAATAGAAAAAATCTTAAGAAAATATTTCTATTTTATCCACAGAACTTGATTATTGATAATTTTATGCATCTAAACCATTATGCAAGATGAGATTTTAAGACTTATCATTTTAATATACACAGACAGTCCTCAAGAATAGGTGGGATTCTAAAGCAACTCAATGGTGTGAAAGTTGCAACAGCATATGGAACACATTATCTCATATTAACAATGTTATACACAAGGTTGAAATGTTCTTATTTTACCCAACAAAGTCTATTTCTTCAATAATGAACTTGAGACATAATAATATATTGAGTGCTTTAAAAATCTAAACAAGCTGAATTAAGTTATTTCTATGACAAGATATATTTATAAATAAAGCAAGAATAGTAATAGATTCAAAACTCTTTAGGCTCCTTAATCACTGACCTGCATTACTTCTCAACCAACACCCCCAAAAGTCCCTTTTGGTGACTCCTATGATCTAGGCTAGATCTTGCTTAACAAGGATAAGCACAGAGATTATAGAGAAAAATGCATCTTGGATGCCATGATTTTGAATAGAGGAGCAAACTGGTGTCTGGGCAGAAAGAGACAGGAAAAGTGAGTAGATACTGTGACTAGATCCTATTCATCTTTCTGCAAATATCTTCACCTGCCTCTCTAACTACGCTCCTTCTTTTCCTTTTCACTCACACTCTGAGAATGACCCTTGGAGGTTTCTGTACTGTCATCCTTGGTTATCACTAGGCTCTGGTTCATTTTAGGGCCTCTATTTTGTGGATTTGTCACTGAGATTTTATCTAGAATTTCTCTCTGAAAGCTACAGCATGGCCTTTAAATTTTGTCTTGTTCCATTTTCTATTATAACAAATACCGTAAGAAGAAAATTCTTTTTTTTTTTAATTTAGATTTTTTATTGATTTTTTTAGAGAGAGAGGAAGGGAGAGAGAGAGAGAAAGAGAAACACTGATGTGAGAGGGAAACATTTATGGGCTACCTCCTGCACAACCCCCTACAGGGCCACACAACTAGGGCATGTGCCCTGACTGGGAAATGAATCTGCAACACTTTGGTGCATGGGATGACGCCCAACCAATTGGCACCCACCAGAACTACTATAAACACGCACGCACGCACACACACACACACACATATATATAATCCTCACCCAAGGATATGCTCATTGATTTTTAAATTTTTTTTTAGAGAGAGGGGAAAAAAGAGAGATAGAAATAGATATTGATGTGAGAGATAACATCAATCGTTTGTTTTCCATACATTCTCCTGACTGGGGATCAAGCCTGCCACCTAGATATATGCCTGACCAGGAATCAAACCCACAACCTTTCAGTATACTGGACAACACTCCAACCAACTGAGTCACACCATCCGGGGCTATAAATAAAAATATTTTATGCTTCTAACACCCCTCTTTAGTTACAAAATCTGTATGTAGAAAGTTGTCAATGTCTTTAAGAAAAAATGATTTTAAATAATTTGGTTGGGCACACAAACAATTCTGGGCATGTTTTTATGGGGTTTTGGCTAGTCTCAGATATGATCTACATTTCCTTCACCCTTCTTTGGGCACTAGTAGGCTAGTGCAGGAATATTCTTTTCATGGACTTGGCTGTAGCACAGGCTAAAAATTCCAAATGTGCATGCACTTTTCTAGCCGTTGGTCAGTTTGTACTTACTAACATTCAATTGGCAAAAGTCAAAATCAAGAGGTGCAAAAAGGTATGTTCAACATTTTAAATGAGACAAACTGTAAAGTCAAATAACAAATACTGTAGATATATAGATGATTAAAATAATGAAGTCATGAATATAACCTACTGTAGTCATCAAACAGTATTTTACTGGCATGTTGACAAAAACAGTTCTGAAATTTATTTAGGATTAAAAGAAATATTGTACCTAGTTATTTTTAAAAGTTTAAATTTTCTGGAAAACTTCCAAATTTTTATTTCTTACCTAATTTCTAGACATTTTAGAAGTCATTCAAAGTCCAACTTATTTCCAGTATAATCCCTAATATGGTCACTTTTTTTTTTTTTTTACAAGCATCTTTCATATATTATTTCACCTTGTCCTTAGTTGGAGGCTTTAGTAAAACTCAGAGCAGAGATACATATTGAATTGAATCTATACATCAGGTTGGAAAGAACTAATGGTATCTTTGAAGTTGCACCGTGAATGGCACTATGTAGTGCTGTGAACATTGTGTATATTGTTTCAAAGCAGTCAAGTAGTAGAGATGAGAATGCCACAGTATGAGACAGATTGACAGCCTTCACCTTATCTAGATCACACATAAAGGTAGGTACCTTCCAGATTTCCTAATATACAGTTTTGGGTGGCACATTCAGGTGGTATGTATGTTGCCTCCAAATTCCTAAAATATGCAGTTGGTATGATGTATATTTTACAATAATCAAGGATGTTGAGGGTAGCAGTTGGCACTTTACTTTGAAAAATTCACTACAATATATCCAAATATCATTAGAGACCTCCAATACCAACATTGAATTAGGCAGCTTATCTTCTTTTTTGTTTCACTAACTCATAACTTAGGATATTTGTTATCATGTAAAATGCCTATTGATTCCAGCTTTCCAAGTACTAGCAGAATGATGTAGAAATGTAATTGACAGTGTAATATCCTATGGTATGATAAAATGGTCATGGTCCCTGTGCACTAAACTGTGGCCCAAGTCAGGGAGTTAACTTAATAGGCTGAGTATGTACTTATGTCATTGTCAGGTTTCAGTAGTTTATGCTTATGAGGATAGGTACAAAAGGACATTCTAGATTGATAACTAGATACCAGTCAAAAGGTGTGTTAATTACCTCAGTAAAAGTAGATATCTGAATTAACAGGTGAAATTGAATTGAATTTATTGTTTACAATAAGTGTCCTCCAACAATGTATACACACTTTAACAGTTTATAGCTGTAGATTCTTTTACATTTTAAAAATGAAATGTATTTTAATAAACACTTTATTCAAAGTGTGTATACTTTTTTTGGGACACCCTATATATATTATTTTTAATCTTCACCCAAGGATATGGTTTTATTGTGTTTCTTTAGAGAGTACGCGCACGCTTGAGAGAGAGATTGATGTAAGAGAGAAACATTGATCGGTTGTCTCCTGCATGTATGTGGCTTAACCAGGTATCGAACCTACAACCTATGCTGTGCCCTGACCGGGAATTGAACCCACAACCTTTTTGTGTACGAGATAACGCTCCAACCAACTGAGCCATCTGGCTAGGGAAAGCTTAATACATTTTTAAAAACATATCACATCTGCATTTGTTTAGCCAAACAAGGGAGTTAAATGGGGGAGGGGGGGAAATCACCCCCCTTTTTATTTTTGTTTTCTAAAACTCAACAAAATAATGTTTTTGATGAACCCAGAAATATGTTGTTGCTTTTGGTTTACTATTTTGGAAAAAGTGTGCAGTTCCAGTGCGTTTCACCTAGGCTCTTCCTAACATAAATGCTATTATTTGTGAGTAATTATTTCAACCATAAATTCAGGAATTGGAGATTTAATAACCCACCATGGCAATTATGTGTCAGGTAAAAATTCCTAGAAGCTTTCTGTCACCAGTAGATAACAGTGTTGTCCTGATCCACAAAAAAATAACATTAACTAGAGCCAGCGTCCAATCTAGTCAGTTTCCCAAATGTTGGCTATTTCCCTTTCTGCAGTGAATAATGATCCTTGTGAATGATTGCAGGTGAATTTCAGTAGTGATAGCAGAAATATTTATAGTACATATTTGGATGTTATTTGTCAAGATTACCTTCCATATTTAAATTGTAGACATTCTTAAGTTTATGAAGTAACTCAGGTATAGAATCTGAAAGTAGGGATAGAAGCAATTATTAAATACATTTGTCCTCTCTTTGCTAAACCAACCATATTTTTTGGTTATAAATAAGAAGGAGGAATCTAATTGGCAAAATATTAATCTCAGCCCTATGGATTCCATGGTCCCATTTCTGTAATCTCCACTTTGAAACTGGGAATAAATGTCAAATGTTGCATCATGCTCTATCAACAAGCTCATCCCCAGGAGAAATGCCACTCTTGGACCTTTTGCAGATGCATGTGATCTCCCAATGGTTTGATGAAAGCAATGTTTTTGGGCCTTCTTCGTTTGGGGAATAGTTTAAGATATTACACACATAGTAAATATATCTTTAAGCCCTTCTCTTTCTGCCACGACATATTCAGAGGAATTTCTCTAGTTTTCACTGAGGTTAGCTTGAATGATCTCTGAATTAAGATTTCAGTAACCATCCAAGCAAATGGATATATCCATGCAACCTAGAACAGTAGACCCAGAATATCTATCAGAGCACCCAAATTATAAATTCATCTATACCTAAAATTATGTTATTTCTTTTTGATTTGTATAGCACATTTAAAGTACATTATCTCACATATTTTCCAACTTTATATATGTATGTGCAAATATATAATGTGTATAAAGCATGCAAAATCCTCTATTCTTTTCTGATTGTAAGCTTTTTCCCTCCAGTTTGAATATGTATGTAACGTCATACATCTGCTAGACTGTGACTTTAGTTATATGTCTTAAGTAAATAAACAAGCTTTAGATTATGGAATATGGTAAGTTTCTTTTTGGAAGAAACTGCTTTGGTTAAATACTTTTAAAGTTTTTCAGTAGAATAGGAATAGACACATCAGATGGGAAAAATGACTGTTGGAAATAAAGGTTGATTTGGATTCTGGCTATTTGGTGTATTTTAAGACATCCAAATCTCTCAATATGTCCTTAAACCTACATTCAGTGTTTTTTTCTTTCCCTATCAAAGCTCTGTCACTTTTGATGCATTGTCAGATTGTTAATTCAACCTACATAAATTGAAAACCCTTAGGATCAAGCTTTGTTTTATTTCCATCTATTTCAGCCTAGAGGCAAAAAGAAATAAGAGATGCTGAAAATCCTTGGTCGTCTGTCTGATTTTGAGCAGAGAATTTAGGACATTGAACATGTTATGCATTTCCTTTAAGCTGTCCGGCAAAATTAAAAGCAACCAGCCCACCCTAGAGCTTTGAATTCATCATACCCTTCAGTCTGTTCATTTTGAGAGATGACTCAATCTCTCCAAACCTTGTCATCAATAGACACTTCATTCTAGGTGACCACAGGTAATAATTTAATTAGCTGTTTTGTCACTGAATATCATGGGCGGCCAGAATCCCATGTCTTAATCCCACCTAAATGTCCTCTGCCTTCAGCCACAGAGACCAGGTAACAAATGCCAACTTCCTATAATGTTCCTAAAGTTTTCTTGCCCACAATTTACCCATGAATCAAATTATATATCAATAATCACAGCTGTAAATAACTAAAGTGTATTTTGTCTGATTAAACGAGTCATTTATTAAACACTGAGTAATTAAAAATATTGCTGATATCTGTTTCCAACAACAGTGCCTTCAAAAATAAGATGCTCCAGGATTTCAGGTATACTATAATTTCTGCTATTTCTGTATCAAGAAGTTGACCCAGATACTGCCTAAACTATCACTATTGGGCAGGGAAGGGAGAGTAGGGAGGGAAAATGAAAATATATTTTTAGTAATTTTTAAAACTTAAGTATACAGTTGGTATACAATCATATATTGATTACATCAGTTTCAGGTGTACAATGTAGTTATTTGACAGTTTTATACCTTACAATATGATCACCCCTCTAATTTTAGTAAACATCTGTCACCGTCTAAACTTACCACTATATTATTGACTATATTCCCCTGCCTCTTTTCACCTTCTCCCTTCGACTAACCATCCCTTTGGTTCTGTTGCTAGGAGTTTATTTTTGTTTTGTTTTGCTTGTCTGCTTTGTTTTGGTTTTAGAGTCCACATATAAGTGAACCTATACAGTATCTGTCTTTCTCTGCCTGATGCAGCATTATGAGAGTATTAATGAATTTCATTCCTGTAACAAAGGTTTAAATCCTGCAGAGCAAACACGACAGGAAAATGCTCACTATAGTGTTGACCCTTGTTCAAATTTAAGTCTGAAGCTCTTGACAAGTTGCCCTATGAGCTCTGCATATGTTTGTTGGCCTTTTGGAAATTTTCCATTTAGATTGATAGAGGCACAGACATCTATACTGAAGAACAGCTATTGCCAGGCTACAGATGTGGGAAAGTGTTTGGCAGTGAATTGATTTATTGGGTTTACTGGATAGGTCAGATGTTTTCTTGTGTCAGTTTTGGCTAGTTTATTTGTTTAGAAATTCGTTCACTTAATTTAAGGGTGATATCACTTTTCTATATCTAGTGTAGATTGTGCCTGGCAGCCACAGGAAAAATATCAGTTTCCCTATGACTTTAGAGTTGAATTTACATTTCAGAAGGATCTTTTAAGAAGAAAATATAACAATCACCATGCATTGAGGAAAATATAAAAAGGAAAAAAAAAGAATACTAGTTAACTCATTTTTGAGGTCATTACAGCGATGGTACTGTGATGGTCAATTTTATGTGTCGATTGACCAAGGCCATGATGTGCCAAGATATTTGATGAAACATAATTCTGGGTATTTCTTTATGGGTGCTTTGGATGAGATTTCCGTTTACATCTGTAGACTGAATAAATCAGATTACCTTCCCTCAAGGGCGTGGGCCTTATCCAATCATTTGAAGGTCTGAATAGAACAAAAAGTCTGACTTTCCTTCAAACAAGAGATATTTCTTCCTGCCTGATGACCTTTGAACAGGGATATCAACTTTTTCTTGACTTCTGAATAAAACTGAAACAGTGACCTTTCCTGGTCTCAAGCCTACCAGCCTTTGTAATGGAATTATTTCATTAGCCTCCTGGTTCTCAGGCCTTGAGCCTCAGACTGGAGCTAAACCACCAGCGATCTTGGGTCTACAGTTTTCTAACTCAACTTGCAGATCTTCCAACATGCCAGCTTTCATAAATGCTTCAGTCACTTTGACATAATAAATCTCTTTTATTTATTATATATCTTCAAAATTATATTTAAATATTATATGTAATATATAACATAAATATACAGGGATGGGCAAAAGTAAGTTTACAGTTGTAATACAAATAAATAATACTATAATTAATAAATAACAATACAAGAATAAACTATTTCACATACTCACAACTGTAAATCTACTTTACAGTATAAAAATCTGAGCATATTCTTAAGAAAACACTGACAAATACCTGTAATAACAGGTAATACACATGCTATATTTAAGACTCCTAGTAAATCATAATCAGGAAATCTAAACAGAAGGATCCAGAGTACATTATGAGTAAACATTGATCTCTGAATAAAAAGTAGGTTAATATGAAATAGTTATCCATTGCTTGGGTTTATAATGGTGTTAAGGAGAATTTAACTAGCTCAGGTGTCCTGAAAAGGGTTCTCTAATAGCATTTCATTTCTAATCATAAAGTATTTTTTAAGTATAAATAACTTTCAGGTGTGAAATGTAAATGACCATAATTGTATCATAATGGATGATAAAAATATATGCTTTGGTAGTTAATGAATACATTTTTTTCATAATAATTTGATACTTTATGGTATATCACACCTCAGTTAAGACTCTTTATTACTTCCGGTGCTAGAGGATTCATCCCTTTTTTGTGAGAAAGGGTTCATAGTCTCTTACTTTTGGGGAATAAACCTAAATTGAAAATGAAAATGCTGTTCCATTTTTAATTTTTTGAGGAAACTCCATACTGTTTTCCATAGTGGCTGCACCAGTCTGCCTTTTGACCCAGGGATCCCACTTTTAGGAATATATCCTAAAAATCCTAAAACACTAATATGAAAGAATATATGCCCCCCTATGTTCACAGCAGCACAGTTTACAATAGCTAAGATCTGGAAACAGCCCAAGTGCCCATCAGTAGATGAGTGGATAAAAAACTGTGGGGCATTTACCCCATGGAATACTACACAGCTGTAAAGAAGAATCTCTTACCCTTTGGGACAGTATGGATAGACCTGGAGAATATTATGCTAAGTGAAATAAGCCAGGTAGCGAAAGACAAACATCACATGATCTCGCTTATACGTGGAATCTAAAGAACTTAATAAAAATGACATGGAAGCATGGATCAGACTGAATCTCAGAGAGAAGGAGGGGAGAGGTTAGGTGGAGGGGGAGAGACTTACCAAAGAACTTATATGTGTATATGCATAACCCAGGACACAGACAATGGTGTGGTCAGGGACTGGGGAAGGGAGTGGGTGGGGTGGGGTGGGATGGAATGGGTCAATGGGGAGAAAAAGAGGCATCTGTAATATTTTGAACAATAAAAAAATAAATAAAATAATAATAAAATAAAATAGAAAATGAAAATGCTTTCTACAATCATCTGTCAAGAGGGTCTAACACTTCAAAATTTCTTCTACTGGATACCAACAGAACATTTAAATAAGTTCTAGAGATGTGTCAATATCAAATTTGTCAAAGAACGTCTATAACAAAGTGTGTTTTTGTTTTTTTAATAATTGTTTTGCTTTTAAAAGCAATTTGGGACGTTTTCCCTGCCCTTTAGTATAACTATTATGAATAAATACCAAGAGTGAACACATATAATAAAGTGGTTACTTTGTTTTTGTTGCTTAGAAGATATAAAGATTACTTTATTACTATTTAAAATTTATTATTGAAAATGTTCTAGAGGCAAGCAAAGAGAGGATTTTATTTACATATTAGTTTAGACCTAACTTGATTTGCTTTTGTAGCTTTTCTGTTTTCTCCAGGGCTATCATTTCACTTAGTGAAAGATAAATAAAATGAAAACAAATGAAATCTTACTTAGTTTATTGGCCACAGAAGTTTGGCTCAAACATGGAGTATTTTTTATTGAACTATAAAGGAAAGGCCTACTTAACATAGCAAGCACATTTAGTAATTAAGAAGTAATTTATGTTTATTATTTAATCAACAACTATTTCTTTTTCTTTTGAAATGATTAGTTAGCTTCTGTATTATCATAGACAGTAAAGTTTTGACTTAAACATTACTTGTAAATTTTGTCATTAATCTGTGTTAGAACCTAAATAATACACTCTGACTAGTTTTCCTGAAACGTAGCTTCTCACCCTACCCATATTTCAAATAAATTTTTAAAAACACATTCACATACATTAGAACTTTATTATGCTATTTGACTTATTTAATATATATTTATTTGCATAGTGAAGACAAATGGATTTTGACCTCAGGTTCAACCTCAAATTGTGTGTCCACAATAGAGTTAATCCCAATATATAAATTATTTTTTTTCTGCAAATAAAAATTCTGCTACATTTAATAGACATTTGTTGGGTATTAGAAGGATTTTTTTTTAACTTAAATCATTTGATCTTTCAGGTGTTAATAGGCAAATACTAAACATACTTGTGTGTTTCTAATTCCCCTTTGTTTATGCCTTCCTCTCTATCAGCTCATAGACATAATTAAGGGAAAACCTTCAAAAATAATTTTTTCACATAATTACACAGTAGTTCTGGTATATTGTTCCTTAAAAAGATATATAGGAATATATATGCATATTTTTATGAATTAGGTTAGTTATATATTATTGTCAGTGTTCCGTATTAAAAAATGTTTTCTTTTAATTGTTTAAGTGCAACTAAAACCAGCCTATCATACCCTTGTTTAATATATTACATCTTTAGTAGCACTATAGAATTCTTTCTAATGGGAAATGAGAAACTGCCTGAAAAATATGACTCTTCTATCCTGTTAATTCATATCACACTACTAAATCATAATGAAGCCTGGCTGGTCTATTTTTATTAATAATGTTTTCATATAAGAAAGCTAAATACTATCTTAGGTAGCATTGTATCACTTATACTAACAACCAAACCACAGCTGTTTTAACAATAATATATAACTAACCTAATTCATAAAAATATGCATATATATTCATATATATCTTTTTAAGGAATAATATACCAGAACTACTGTGTAATTATGTGAAAAAATTATTTTTGAAGGTTTTCCCTTAACTTTGTCTAAGGGAACATTTAACATATTGTACACATACATACACAATGATGAAATATAGAGATTTTTTTTTTCCTATAATAGAATCAAGAAAAGGAAGGTAGAAACATTCTTGTATTTATTCAACAGGTGTTTATCAAAGATACTCTGCTAAGTGCCATGAGGAAACCAGATAAAAGTAGTGTACAGAATAACTTCTGTTTCTGAACTTCAACTGGCTGGACTCTGAACCATCTCTGTAATTGCCAATGAAATGAATAAAAATACCGTATTATAATACAGTTCTATAATATTCTTAACATAATTAAGAAAGAAACTTCCCAACCAAATAATTAATGACAAAACAGAGCCAAGAAAGGAGAGCACAGATGACATTTTTTGTCCTGATGGCATTTGTAAATCCCCTCAAACTGAGAATTTTGACAACCTTGCAAAACAAAGGAAGATATAAATCAAAATTTGGGACCATTCAAGGTGGAAATAGCTAGAGGATATTATCTGCATAGTCAGCTGAATGTCCAAGGGGCTTTACTTTCAGTTTAAGGATGAACCAGAAATAAATCCTACTCTTTCATCCATGTCCAATGATTGATATGTGAGATGACTTTGTCAAGAGCATAGCAAAGAGAGAAAAGTTTTAAATATGGGTTAGCTCCCTCAGATATTTGAAGACTAAATTCATATGACCTTTTGAATAGTGGTGACAGGTAATTTGGCTACCTATATGAAAAAATAAGAATTTTGAAAATTACCTTACATCATACACACAGTCATACTAAAAAAGAAAAAAAAAAAGGAAAAATGAATTTCAATTTAATATGGACTTAAATATGAAAGGGAAAAAAAACAGGGGAAAACAGAATAACTGTATTGCTTAGAAAGGACAAATATTTCTTAGATAAGGCTAATAATAAATAATAAATCAAACTATAATCATTTATGTTTCATATAACTTAAATTGCACATACAGGAATATATAAAATTGCATATTAAAATGTTATTCAATTAAGCCATCAAGCAAATGCAAAAAAAAGGGTCAGAATTGAAGACAATATGTACACTAGATACTCAACAACAGACTTATAACCAGTATTTGTTGTTAAAACCCTAAAACTCAATAAAAGAAAGGTTTTAAAAATAATAATAATAGAGAATTGGAGAGAAGATTTTACAATTCACAGAAGAGAATATTCAAATGGCCAATAAATATACAAAAAGGTGTGATCAACTGTATTCATCATAATTTAATGACTGCTCAGTCATTCGAATAAACAATGAAAAAGTCAGAAAATACCAAGCCTTGGGAAGGATGTGGACCAATTGAAGTTTTCATTTACTGCTGGTGAGTTCACATATTAATGCTGTTTCTGTGCAAGAGTCAAGTGATATATTTCTTGTTACTTAGGGAAATTAATTGTTGCCTAAGGTACTATTAAACCACTAATTTAGAAATAAGTACTCTAGTGTCTGTGTGGGGCTACTCTCATTCTTCAAATATTTCCTGCCTCACTTCAGCTAGAACCTTGACCATGGTGCAATGTACCAGCTCTGTCCAACAGTGCTGTGGAACAGTCAGAATTTAGGGGACTGCAGGCACTCTACTACCTCTCTGCTTTTTAGTGTCCCCCTCCCCATGCCACAAAATATGTGATAGCAGCAGTGTGTGCTGCTAGTGGTGTGTGTGTCTCTGACTTCACTGCATGATAATGGATAAAGGTCACAAACATAATGCTGAATAAAAGACCTGGTCACAAAAGAGTATGTCTCCTTTTTATAAAATTATGTAAAACTAGTCTCTACTTCTGTGAGTAATGTAGTGTTATTGCTGATGGTTAATGATGAAGAATCAGAGGGGATAGGGTTTCTCTGATGCTGATAATGTCTATTTTTATCAAGATTCTCTTTTTTTGGGGGGTGGTTATTCAGTTTATGAATGAATATTCATTGAATTTAAAGTAATCACACTTATGTGCATTTCCTGGAAGCGTACTTCAATATTTTTAAAAAGAAACATACACAAATGCATTATCATCAGAAATATTCAGTTCATTGATTTATTCAAAATATAAATAGCACTCTTATATTTCACACTAAGTTTATGACAGTTGAATTCACATAAAAGTAATTTTTGAAGTAATGTTTGCACAGATCATATGCCTGTTTAATTCATTATTTTAAATGTATTATATTTTTCATAATAAATTTTGGACTAATGTGCTATTTTGGCTGGAGATTCAACATCTTTTAGAGTAAGGCTGTGTTAATGCCTGGTAGAGCTTCCATGAAGGGAGGCCTAGTTATTAGAGGGGTTAGACCAAGTTAACATCAGGAATTTGAAACTGCTCTAAACATTTATAAACAAGTTTTGTTAAATATCTTAATACTTATTAGTTGGGAAAGTGGGTAGGTTTAATAAGTTGGTATAAAGAAGAATCAAGGCTCTCTCAAATACAGATCTCCAACAAAGACACCCACAGCTTAGCAGCATTTGCATATCTATTTTGGAGTGTCTCTAAGATGCATAGTGAGGTTGAAAGCACCAGGTTTGTCATCTCATAAAGGATAACTTGCATTCTATTAATTACTTTCAGTGCCACCTTGGGCTAGTATTTTTCTCCTTTTGGGAATTAGGTTATCACATTTGTGAAGTAATAATAACTGCTTTATAATACTGCTATAGGAATTAAATGAACTATTATTTACAAAATGAGAATTATTCAAGTAATTCAAAATAATAATAATTTATCAAGAGAATCAGAAAACTTGAGAGTATTGGCCATCTCATGCTGTGACAGTTACATGTAAGATATTAAAATATTTACTGTTAAATAATCCTTATGATTGGGAACTACTGTGACATTTTCTATATCAATAAATGGAAATTATTTTAGTAATTTATGATGGCAATATGCATGTGAAAGAGAACTCTGTATTAACTATCATAAGCAATGATAAAAAAGTAAATCTCAGTTGCTATTTTGTGGAAATATAAATTCATAACTCTTTAAAGGGAATAGAAATATTCAGTGAGATTAACCAAAGCACTCATATACACATTACCGATTTTTCTGGTCATCCAGGTTCGTGTCTCATGGAGTAGAAGGATGAATCCGCAGACAATTCTAGAAGTAAGAGAAAGCAGAAGTTTAACGAAGGAGAGACAAAAGCTCCCACTGCAGCAAGAAGGGTCCGGAACAGGTAGCCCGGGAAGCTCCTTCGTGTAGGGGTTTATGTCTGCCTGAGGGTCGTTCTATTGACTATTTTGAAAGATTCTGCCCTGGCAACATCCGATTACTTTAAACTTTTGCTCCCCACCTTTGCTTCCCACCCTTGGGGTTTAACAGCAAGGGCTGCTGGTTTTTTTTGCAAGTTGTCTCAGCCCTGAACTGCCCGCCAGATGTCACGTAGCCTTGCTTCCCTTTTGTTCTTCCTTGACCCCATGTCCCTCAGCTGCTATTTTAAATCTAGCTCCTCACATATACTCATAACCAAAGGACACAGCCAATAGTGTGGGGAAGGCCTGGGGTGCGGCAGAGGCTGGGAGGGGGGGGTAAAGGAAGGGAAAATTGGGGGAACGTCTGTGATACTCTCAACAATGAAATAAAACAAAATTTTAAAAAATTCAGTTTGGACACTAAGTATACATGATGGTTCTTTCTGTTTAAAATAATGACAGATTGGATTAATTGGTTGTAATCTAATGTCCTTTGCTAGGCACACTGCACTCACCTTGAATAAATTCATAATATATTTTACAGCAAAAGTTTTGTTATAGGGAGATAGAGAGACCTTGGTTCTTGTCTTCTAGAGGGAAAGATTTCAATCAAGAGACTAAGTGTAGTAAAGAAAGTAAGACTTTATTGGCCTCAGCAAAAATATACTTAGAACAGTGAAAGGAAGATGCATAGAAGAAGCAACAAAAGAGCGGGGCTTCCTTGGCCCCCTGGGAAGTCAAATAAAAGGGGAAAAGGGAGACTTGCAGACAGGTTCAGGGGGTTAGCCCAGGAGGAGCTGCCACTGCCCAGTGCTCCCCTGGTTGCAGGTCTCATGGGGTCCCTTAGAGGTTAGGGGACAAGTGCCCGTGGGGGAAGGAGAGGGGAAAGGGAATGCCGTGGGCGTGCTCCTTGGAGGGAATGGGCCCTGGGACGGAGCTGCCTCTCTGTCCAT
The DNA here is from genome assembly GCF_054644295.1 of Miniopterus natalensis. Taxonomy (NCBI): domain Eukaryota; kingdom Metazoa; phylum Chordata; class Mammalia; order Chiroptera; family Miniopteridae; genus Miniopterus; species Miniopterus natalensis. The sequence continues at coordinate 67,346,274 of NC_142082.1, read as the reverse complement.
TGCTTCCCTGTTTGCAAGTCTCATGGGGTCCCTTAGATGGAAGAAGGGGGAATGTGGAGAGAACATGTTCCCTGGAGGGAGGGTGCATTGGGACCTTCATTTTCAGGGTTTTTAAAGGCTGTGCATTTAGCAGAGGTCTTAGGGGCAGATCAATAGAATATTCATCAGCTTCATGCTGATGTGCCAAAATGAGGTTTGTTCTCTTAATTTGTCTGTCCTTGGGTGTGGTTGGCAAATGGTACTAATTGAATTTCTGTAATCTGTCTCCCTGAGTAGGGTGATTTAAGCTATTTGCCCTCAGGTTTGGAAGAAGCGCAAACCTTAAGTGTCCTTAGTTTAGGGAAAATAGGATTTACTAGGTGGCTGCAAATTGCTGTTTAACTATCAATCTCAGTTTACCTATTGCACTTATCCTGTAATTTTCCTAGCTTTTATTACGGTATAACAGTCTGAGAGTCTATTATTACTAATGTTTAAAGGAATAAAACAATGGAAATAGTGGAATAACCTTGAAGCTTGTATTAAACTGAAATCAAAGTTACAAATGAGCTAATATATGAAGTTTATGCTATCTTAGGTTGCTTTATTAAATCTGAAGGCATCTGATATAATAAATATGAGTTATCTTGTTTGCAAAGTTTTAGTCAAGTATGGCCTTAGATAAAAAGGAAATAAGCAACGTTTAGAAAATCAAAGAAAAATATTTCACTATTTATAAAAACAACTGCTTCCTAATTATACTCTTTTCACTTATAAAATTGATTTGTAAATTTAAAACATATTATAAAAATATTTTATCATTCTTGTTAATATTAAATTTAGAAAGTATAAATTCAATATATTATATTTGATTTATTTTAATAAAAGTACAGCAGCAAGATTATAAATTTGATTTGTAAAAATTAATCATTAAAACAATATAAGATGAAAGTTTATTATGATTGAAAAATCAGTTACTTGGGCATATGAACAGTACAGAGAGTCTTAATTACTCAGCAGTGACACAGTGATGATATTCATATATATTCCTGAATTGCATGTTTAATTACCAGGAAACTTTGTTTGGTAACTAGCCCTAAATTGAATTGTACACATTGGTTTACTAGCAAAAGTTGTTCAAACTATATAGGTTTTAAAATGTACAGGTAAACAGCCCAGCCGAGCTTGGCTCAGCGGTTGAGCATTGACCTGCTGGGATCCAGGCAATCAGGGTTCAATTCCCGGTCAGGGCACATGCCCAGGTTGCGGACTAGCTGATCAATGACTCTCTCATCATTGATGTTTCTACCACTCTCTTTCTCCCTCTCCTTTCCTCTCTCTGAGATCAATAAAGATACATTTAAAAAAAAAAATGTACAGGTAAGCATTAATCTGTTTATATTAATTTTATTTTTTTAAGATAAATCTTTTTTTTGTCTATCAGATTTCAATAACAGAATTAATTTAAAGCATAGTTTACCATAAATTAAAAATAAAACTTCTAGAGCATTTATTTTTATTTAGAGATTTATTTTATTCTAGAGATTTTATTTTTTTATTTTTTATTGAATTTATTGGGGTGACATTGGTTAATAAAATTAGTTAGAATTCAGGTGCACAATTCTATAATAAATCATTTGTGAGCTGTATTGTGTGTTCACCACCGTCGGTGTGTGTCAGGGAGGGGCCTGCAGGGTCTGTAGCTCTCAGTGTTCAGATCCTGACCTCAGCCATCCTGCACGTACACATGCCAGCGACCTTATATAATAATAATTCAGCATGATGTCACTGCACATGTGGCTTAGCCTTATGTAATTATGATTCAGCATAGTGTCACTGTGCATAAGACAGCACACTGCTGGCTGTGGTCTATTTAACCGGCACTGTACACAATAAAGGAAGAAACTGTTCCTCCCAATGTCGGCTCCACGCCTTCTTTACCCTGGGGATCTCACCTCCAAAACATCCCTTGCAGCCTCCCTCCCCCAACAACCACCCCAAGTCAAGTCTTCTTCTGTGAAAGGCAGTTAGACAAGAGCAGAGCAAGGATGATGGGCCAGGTACAGAAGGTCATCAGGGTGGAAAGCCCTGGATGCCTAGCAAGGACAATGGTATGGTGGGACCTCCTCCCAGGGTGGCCTTTCCTCCCCTGGCATATCATTGGTCTTGTGGTTTGGACCCCAGATCTTTCCTCCTTAGAGGTAACATCTAGGCCTCAGTGGTATTTCAGCTCCAGGCCCAGAAAAGCAACAAAACCAGCCTCAGGCCCTATTGCGTTGGATAATGACACCTTGCACTACTGCCCACCAATCAATTGCTGGAGACCACAACCCTGAAAAGACACCCTTGGAAAGCTGTTGAATATTATAATGAGATCTTTCCATGGGATCTCCCCTAAGATCTCCTCCCTTAAGATCATTAGGACAGAGGACCCAGTGCGCTCCCTCACGGGAGCAGCCCATGAGCACCTTTGCCTTTCCCTTGTCTCCACCTCCCCCCCAGGCACATTAGCATTAGCTTCTTCACGCTCAAGCCCCAAAGGCCCTTCCTTTGCCTCTATAACTTGTTTCCTAAACCCATTTCTTCTAGGAATTACTTCTTCCACCTGTGTAATTTTACCAAATGCACCTGTGTGCATTTTGGGCCTTGGCTCTGAATTCTTTCCTAGCCAGAATCCAAGTACTGAAGTTGCTGAACCCAGGTTTGGTCTGACCCCACCGGCCTAACTCCTGGTGCTGTTCCCACTGCCTATAACACTTCCCTCACCATTTATCCCCACTTTATCTTTTTCTAAACCTCCTTCCTTCTGGTAATCACCAAACTGTTGTCTGTGTCTGTGAGGGTTTTATTTTGTTTGTTTTTTGTTTTTTTGTATTGTTTTGTTTTAGAGGAGGGACAACCACTGTAGGGGATTCTTAATCCTAAACATGTGCTGTTTCTCAGGAGTCTCAAATGTTTTAACCTGCATGACGTGATAAAAAAATATTTTGTTATCTAAATGTTTAGATGGAAGTTAGAAGTTAAAATGAACACTTTCCTATAGTTATTTAGAGATTAGTTAGGAGATTTTATTATGCAACTAGATTTAATGAGGTAGATTACTGTCAGAATTAAAGGGCATTTTCAATTGTATGAAGATTTGAATGTTTAAAATAGTTTGGCTTCAGTAATTAATGAAAAAGTGAAAATTAATGAAAGCCAAGCTTTTTATGAATTTTTGCAAAATTTGGGTTATATTCAGATAAACATTTGAATTATAATTTGATTAGTAAATCTGAAAATTCTTATGTATGGCAAATTTGTATCATTTTGACTTATAATAAATTATGACATAATTTATTATGAGGTGTAATAAAAAGGTAAAATGAAAAATGATACCTTTTTTCCAAATGCTTAATTATCTATATTTTGAAAACTAAAACTAGTCTTTAATAAGGATACATATATACAGAGGCATTTTAAAAACATTCCGGAAAATCTCATGTATCTTCTTTTTATTTAAATATTATATTGCTTTAATTTTCCAAATTATGTTAGATAATATGTATCTATTTCAACTACATAAGTTTAGAGTTGAGCAAATTCTAATTCAAAAAGATCACACATCAAACTAATGGTTGACTTGTGTTGGATTCAAAATTTTGATTGAAGATTCCTGAAATTTTAGGTTAGATTAAATTGAAACAAACTCAAGTTGGTAAATGCCTCCAGACAATGGGCAGAAGTGAAAGCAAAAATCAGTTAAGATATGAATTATTCATCTATGCATTTATGCCATGAATTATTGAGTAATATGGGGCATATTTATGAATATGACATGTTCCAGAGAGTCAAGGACTTAAAATTCTTGTAAAAGAGTTTAAATATGTGCAGAAATAATTCTAATACATAGCATTATTCAATTCAAAACATTTAGTGAGTCCTTATTTTGTGCCAGGAACTTGTTAGACATGATTTCTGTCCTAAGGAACAGGAATAATATGTATTATTAGAAAGTAAGTATTAAAAATAGTGAATATTGATTCTGATAGTACTGACAATTTTTTTCTTTTTCATATGAAAGTTAGAACTCGAGCCAGACTTGTAAAGTCAGGCCTGTGAAATATATGTGAAGAGGATAATAAGTGGAATGTAAACCAGGCCTTAGAGATACTTCAGGCAAATATAAGAACATGGAAAAAGTCTAAGTTATGTTTGAGAAATAAGCGGTGGTCTATTTCATTAGAAGATAGGGTATATAAGAAGATGGGAATTAAAGGGAAGGCAAACAGTAGTCAGCGATGAAATCATGGAAAGCTTTAAATGTGAAGCTGAGAGGTTTGGAATATTTTCAATATTTGATGAGAATTCAATAAACATTTTAGTTAAAGTACACATTAGTATAATTTATGTCACAATAGACTATAGGAATGAATAAAATAAAAATTTATTATAAAATTATTTATAAATGCAAATGGGTAGTAGTTAGCAGAGACTTAATCTCTGCTGGCAGTAATGAAAATGGAAATTAAATTATAGCAAAAGGGATGTTTGCAAGTAGGATAAGAAAAAATGATGACTAAATGTAAGAAAATGGTAACTAAATGTAAGAAATTGATGACTAAATGTAGGCAGAGGTCAAAACAGTCAAGATTCCAATATGCATACTAATGGTAGTATTTCCGTTAAAACAATCAAGAACTGAGAAGAGACAAAACATATGTCTGGAGAAATAGAGAATGTTTAAAATTAGAAAAATCTATCAGAAATATAATGTCAGGTGGTTAGGTATGGCATTTCTCCTGTGTTTACTGAGAGAGACAGAAAGAGAGAGAGAGAATATCTGGTGTCTCTCCCTTTCCCTGTGAGGACACCAGTCCCATCAGACTAAGGCTCCACCCTTAGGACCTCATTGAACCTCGGTTACTTCCTATAAGCTCATCTTCAAATACATTCGCATTGGGAGTTAAGGCCTCAACATTTAAATTTTTGGAGGTGGAGGCAGAACTCATTTCATAACAGTATTACTTGAAACTATGCAAACAGGACAATGGGTAGAATTTTGACACTGAAGAAGAGGAAAAATCCTTGGAAGGATATATATTTGGAGAGTATGAGGTTGAAATTCTTCGCTAAAAAGGGCAAGGAAAAAGAAAGAGAAAAACACACACCACAAAGGAGATTATAGAATTGCATAGAAATGAAGAAAGGAGGGCTGAATCCATAATATAAAATGCCAAAAAATGATAAAATATGCTAAGAATTATATAAAAGTAATTAAACCTGGCAATTATTTAACTGTATGGCAATCAACAATTTCAAAAGGGTGGGGGGGACCTAGATGAGGTGACAAAATCTTTTAAGATGTTTAAAAAAATAATTTTACATAATTATGACAGGGCACACATAAAGTAAGGTTTTAAGAAAAGTGAATAAGAATAAATTGAGGTATAAAAATGTGACTCTCATTTGAGATGTATAGCCATATATTTAATGAGTAAAATGGGAAAGTGAAGATGGAAAGAACAGGAAATCCACTAATTTAATCACTGCTCATTGCTGAACAATAACAGATATTACAAAAAGAATTATCAGACTAAGGGTATTAGAAGGAGGTACATTTAATAAGAAGGTAACTACTTCAACAGGAATGCATGCATTTCTAAATATCAGAAAATTCACATATACCCACAAACAAAAGAAAGTTGATCCCATAGTGATATTTACTTAAAACTCTCCTAAACAAATATAATAAGAAAATCATATTCATTTATATTGAAAAGAAAATAGAGGTCATAGAAAAATCCCAAATTTATGCTGCATTTAAGAAACAAATCTTTTAATAAGAGATTTATGAAGACTGACAGTTAAAAGGAGGGACAAACATGTGGCAAATAAATGCAAATGAAAAGAAAGCAGATGTTACTAACATAACCTTCAGATGTTTTTGGAATTCACATCCAAAGCACTAAATAGAACAGAGCAGAACCTTCATAACGCTAAAAGTTACATTTCGTAATGAAAATGTGTTAGGATTATCTATACACAAAATTTACTTATAAAATAAAGCAAGATTAAAATAAAAACCACTTGGCCAAATTAGTAAAAGAAGGAGTGAGAGCTAAAGGTTAACTCTCCTACAGTTGGCCCCCTGTAAAGCTACACAGAAACCTAATATACACTTGTGTTTACCTATTCAGTCCTAGTCATCTACCAGGCTTACACCTCAAACCCTTGAGAGTTCAAGGAAAGGGAGAAGTCTTTTTTTTTTTTTTTTTTTTTTTTTTTAAATATATCTTTATTGATTTAAGAGAGAGGAAAGGAGAGAGAGAGAGACAGAAACATCAATGAGAGTCATTGATCAAGCCCGCAACCTGGGCATGTGCCCTGACCGGGAACCGAACCCCGATCGCCTGGATCCTAGGTCGACTCGCAACCGCTGAGCCACGCCTGGCAGGGCAAGGGAGAAGTCTTTTGCCCAAACATAAATATTGTCCCGGTTAGCCCTGCCTCTAACTGCCATCTTGTATGGCTGTAAGACACAGACTCCCAGATGACCCTCCAGCATTGAGTTCATTATCTTCACAACCATGAAAAACTGACCTGGCTATACAGGCCAAAGCAAAGCTTAGACCATATCACCTTGCTATTGAATAGCAGCCCCTATTCATACCAGAGAAGGACTGGTGTGTCCCCCCCAAAATTCAAAACTTCACCTCTGAGTCAGGTTCTGGAGTTTGAAATCTAGATCTTTGTGCGATACTGTACAATAAATGGAGGATCTGCAAACTTTCTATTTATCTTGTATTTATCAGATTTCCTCCATGAACATTGCTCTAGTGATTGCTGTGTATGATACTTCCTTAATTCATTTTTTTATATTACAGAGTAAATGCTCAGTAACTTAAAAATTGATATGGTAGAAGTAGTTTCATAAAAAAAGGGAAATTTGAGCTCTGGCCTTTGTGGCTCAGTTGGTTGTAATCCCAGGCACCAGAAGGTCTCGGGTTCCATTCCCCATCGGGAAGCAGCCAACTGACATCTGTTTCTCTCTCTCTCTCTCAAATTAAAATAAGTAAATAAAAAAATTAAAAAATAAGTAAAAAAAAATTTTTTAATGAATTTTGATCACTACTATATAATACTTTTATGCTTTATTAATATTCAGTACTGGTTACATTGATTGAATACTTTTAAAACATTAAATTCTCAAAATGACATAAGAGAAAATTTAGAGTAATTTCTTTTGTTGGAATTAAGAAAAGTGTCAAAAAGTCTCTACATCTCCCTGCAAAAAAAGGAGCAGAATGAGATGTTGTTACAACGTGAGTCCACCTAAGCTTTTTAAGAGAAATGATGCCAGTGATCTTTAAATAGTTGCAAAAAAATTGAAAACATTAATTCAAACTCTTGATAATATAGTAATCTAAAAGAGAATTCTACAATCAACTTCTTTCATGAATGCTATAGCAAACATCTTAAACATAATATTAACAAACATCTTAGCAGCATATTAAAATAATTAGACATCAAGATCAATTAGGCTTTATTTAAGGGCTGCAAAAATGTTTCTGTAATAAGAAAGCTACCAATATAGGTCTTTATAAGAATGAAAACAAAGCATTGATGTATTAGATATTACTTTAAAAATATTTACCTAAATAGAGTGTCATCATGTAAAACTCATTACATGTAAATTTTTTAAAAAATTTTATAGAGATAATCAGAAAATTGAAAGGTAAATTGAGGTCAATTTTTTTCAGTGAATATTTCAGACAAATCAAAAGCCTCATAACATAAATAACAGTTAAGAAGCAGATTACAGAAATAAAATTATGAGTGTAGAGAATGATGGGTATTGGTTCATTAATCCACTTGTTTATTTTGTATTTCTGTATAAATCTCAACAGAAAACCTTAACATTATTTTACAAAATTTTGGGGGAAATCCACAGAAGGGGTAACAGATGAAGCCATCAGTGTTTTAAAATCAGAACATTGAAGGGTCACTATCTAACCAAAACCCTTCATATGATAGAGAGAAAACTTAAAAAGTATAATATATATTTCTAAATGGTGAATATAAATCAAACATAAATACCTTTATATATCATTTTAAAAAGGTCAAAATTTTAAATTAAAAAATGACAAAAGACTTGAAAAAACACTGTGCTAAAGAAAATATCAAGATTGCCCAAAATCGTGTGAAAAGGTGCTTGCCATCATTAATTATCAGTAACATAAAAATTAGTACTTTTATTATTTGTACACACATACACGCACCCTAAGACCTCACTATCTCTCACAGTGTGGCTAAAGTTGTATTCTCCAAAGGTAGATAAGCTTGTTCTGAGACACTGAAGTTATTGCCAAGGTATATACTGAATTGAAATGAGTATGTATGTATGAGGATATTAATAACAGAATTGTCCAAATTCCCTTAAACTGAAAAACAGCTCAAATGTCAATCAACACTTAAAAAAAATAATATGATATGTTCATATTTTGAAATACTACATAATAACAGCTAAAAATGAACTATAGATGCAGAAAATCCAAGATGCTGAATTAAAGAGGCTAAACCCAAAATGTTTAATAAAATTATATAGTACAATTTTATAATACTTCATTTGTATATTGTACTGGGTGTTCACCACCTAAAGTCAAGTCTTCTTTCATCACCATTTATCTCCTTCTTACCCTCTTCTACTTCCACCCACCTCCCCCCTCTCCTCTTTTGGAGCATTCTAACTATAGGGCATTCTCTAGTTAGAAGAAGAATAATCCCAAACTTAAGGAAGGAGATGCAGGAAAAAATGTGAGTGTAATAAAAATGGTAATTTGGGGATAAATCGAAATGAATATTGATGTAATAAAAGGATATTAATAATTTCTTGTGACATTTAAAATGTATATAAACTCAAAATATATGACAGGCTATTTAAAAATTTATAAGTACAGTGCCCCGGCCAGGTGACTCAGTTGGTTGGAGCATCATCTGTATACCAAAAAGGTTGTAGGTTTGATTCCTGGTCAGGGCACATAACCACATTTCGGGTTCCGTTCCTGGTTGGGGCAAGTAAGGGAGGCAACTGATCGAAGTTTCTTTCTCGCATCAATGTTTCTTTCTCTCCCTTCTTGTCTCTATAAAATCAATTTAAAAAATTTTAAGTACAGTAATGTAGATAACATGTTTTAATGAATTATATAAACAGTGGCAAAAATACTGATCTATTTCAAGCTTTATGGCCAAAGATACAAAAAGAAAATTTTAGTATTTTCATTGATATAATAGTGATTATATATATGTGTGTGTGTGTGTGTGTGTGTGTGTGTGTGTGTGTGTGTGTGTATGTATATTTAAAACTATCTTGGCTATAGATGGGAAAATTGAATAATAAAATATATCACATACAAAACAAATATTAAACAAAAAGTAAGATAATGTATCTTAAGTCCAAATATATCACAAATCACTTTAAATGTAAATGGCATAGCCCGGCCGGGTGTGGCTCAGTGGTTAAGCGTCAGCCTAGGATCCAGGTGATTGAGGTTTGATTCCCGGTCAGGGCACATGCCCAGGTTACGGGCTCAATCAATGACTCTCTCATCATTGATGTTTCTATCTCTTTCTCTCCCTCTCCTTTCCTCTCTCTGAAATCAATAAAGATATATTTAAAAATATAAATAAATAAAATAAATGTAAACGGGATAAATAACTCCACTTAAAAACACATGATCAGAACAGAATAAAAAATCTAATGTTGTTTATAAGGGACAAGTGCCTTATATATAAAGATATAGAAAGTACAGGTAAATCTGTCATAGAAATGTTATTTAAACCTAGAAAAGCTGGAGCATTTTCTCACTGAGAAATAGTTTTAGTTTTCTATATCATTGTAAGTCAATCTCAAAGCAGAAGATGAAAGTTTCAATGCAAGTGACAGCAGTAATGGATTCTTAATCTCTCCTTTGATTGAATGTAAATTTGGAAAGTATTTCTTTGTACTTAAATGCAGTAGATATGCAATTGATAGCTTTCTCTGGTGAATGGAGAAAACCATCAAGCATAATGCTTATCTACACTACAATTTCATTTCCTAAGAAGTGAAATTTTATTTTTACATTTAAAAATAAAAGAAAATCACTTCGGGCTCTAAATGATAGGATCAGGCTTTTTGAGATCTGACTGATTTGATTTAATTTTTAAATTAAGTCCAATTTAATTCTAAGTAATATGTTTTAACAATTCACTTTAAATCAGAAAATGATGTTTACTGGCTTTGTAATAGTTTGGAGAAAATAAAAACTATCTCTAATTTGGGCCTCTTTTGGAAACTACCAAGAGTTTAAAAAATGAAACAAAACAAAACTTTGATGTTATGATTACTTTCTCAGTACTGTGACCATTAATGCCTCCCTGCACACCTCCAAATGGTAAGAGATGGGACAAAATTATTTACTTTATGCCAAATTAGAGTAAAACGCATAGCATTCAATCAGTACCATTCAGCAAACTGGCAGAAATGGAGGGAGAGCATGGTGATATGTGGCCACTTTTTCTTTTCAAAATACTATGCATGCAAACAAAACCAATAGAATTTGTGATATCTAAAATGTATTGAGATTCTTGGAATGGATATTAAACTACAAATCTCTAATTCCAAAAGCATTTTTCATTCCACCAACCACCATTCCCCAATTCCATCTTCCAATGATAGAGTCAGTTTCTTTCTTTTTACCTCTGTAGGAAGAAAAAATAAGTCAATTTGATTCATTAGTATAAGTATCTCTCATTTTAAGACACAAAAGAATTTTAGATATGGTTTAAGCCCTGTTGTATAATGAAAAACAAAATTTAAAAATCAGGTATGTATTTAAGTCTCAGAGGTGCCATTTATAAGTGCTGATTGTTAAGCAATTTCTGAGATTCTGATTTTCTCATCTGCATAATGAGTATAATCATTTCTCCCACGTAGGGCTATTGTGAAAATTAAATATTGTAAGGCATTTATGAACATCTTAGCTCTGACTAGGTAGGCCTACACTAAACATTACTTCTATTACTGCATCCCTTATATATTTTTTTATCCTTTTACCCAAATACAGCTTTCTAGGATAAGTTCTTTACTTCTTTAAAAAATATTTTCTTTCTTGCCTATTTGAAATTTAAATTGGTCCTATATTTGCATTATCTCTTCTGTAGCTTTACAGTCATATGGGCACTTGTGGCCCAAAATTTTTACTCTGTTTCTCTCAGAACTAACTAGTATGAGACTAAACCTTTGTACAAATTTCTGAACAAAAAGTAATTGATATAATTTTAATACCTAATTATTTCTTAAATTAAACTGTCCTAAGGTTTTCATTAAAACCAAAAACTGAACTTGGATATTTGATAGGATATGTTTAATTCCAAATTCATTATTGTTAAAAAAAAAAATGGACAGTGATGACAAGGAAAGAAGAAAGTAACTTTTTTTTTTTCAGGTTCTTGGAAATGTTAGGAAAATATTTATTGTTTCTATAGGCCACACAGATGAAGTTGGCCAATTGAAATCTATATTTTTCAATTTATGTTATGATAAAATACTCATGTTGAACTCAATCTACCATTTTTCATTCTAGTGTTTAATAAAAACTGTAAATCCTCTATTTTATAGCATTTTAATCATAACTGTATTCCTTGAATTCAATTATCTCTTTTTCTTTGAAAGTGGAAAACAACAATGAAACAGTATTTTTTAAAAAAGAGAACTGAATTACTGAAATAGTAGAACTTTGTGAACTTTAAATGTCTTTGAGTGCAAGGTTCAGTCAGAAAACAATACATGCTTGATGAATTACATTCTAAAGTTTCTTTTAAATTACTCATATTATTAAGTTATGCCTGCTTACTACTTTGAAAGAAGAGATTTTTGTCCTACAAAAATCTTAAGATTTGGAAAACAAGATTGTATTCATCTACATAATCATCCGTCTAAGTCTTTAGCAATTATATTTGAGGCACACATTTTGTTTCTGAAATATAAATATTCATTTTCTTGATTCAAAACCCCTTGATTGCAAATGCCAAAGTTTTTTATATGGTGGTTCAATAGTTGAAGCTGGCATATCACTGTCTATCTGATTGTTCATCTAAGTAATAGTTTGATACTTTCTAAATAGCTGGAACTTCTGCTATTTTTTTTTACTTTAAAGCAATAAAATAATGCAGACTGAGACTACTGGTTACCATGCAATTTTTGAATTTCATATGTGACACATTTATATATGTGTTATTCTTTTAAAATGCTACTAGACATAAGATATAATAACTTTTAGGTAAAATAACATTTAAATGAGCTAGCATGTCAAAAAGCAGAAAAGTATACATTATTATTTGTAAGGTAAAAGGGATAATATGATCAAAATAATGAAATAATGCAATCTTGAAATAATCTTTTACTGACAAATTTATCTTAGGTATTGATATTAACTTTGATAAATATTGTGCCAAAAGAAGAAATAATATATATGAAATTTCCCAAAGCATAAATAGTAAGATCTGGGATATGTAAATTGGGCAGGTGATTGTTTGCTCTGTTGTATTTTCACTTGGAAAAGATGGATATTTTTTCTTGTAGAACAAATGAAAAAGCTACTGTACCATTTCTGTTAAAACAATTGAACTGCTTGTTGAAGCAAACATTCTTACAAAAATTATTGATGGCCCAAGATGGTAATGCTTCAATTGTGTTTTATAGTAAGAAACTTAAAGATAATGCAACCTTCAGGAAAAAGTAAATAATAGTCTGGCTACTTTAAAATACCTGCCTAATTTTTTTAAGTTATTTGTGAAAACTATTAGGCTAACAGTGTTTTATACCATATAATATATTATGCTATATTATACATTACCCAGTCATGATATGATTTTTTAAAAATAGTAATCATACTACTAGTATCATATTATATCTCATCTGTCTCTCTATTGTCTTATTCAAAATACAGGGCAGAATGAGAAACTAGCAAAAGGAACAAAAGGTATGTTTTGAATTTAGTATTTTAAACACTATGGCTTTTGTGGAACAGACCTATTTATTGGGACACAATAAAAAGAAGGAAATAGAGACACCCATAGTTATGCTGGCTAATTCTTTCACCACTTAATATTTTCATTCCTGTCATATAGAAGCTGGATGCCAGAGACCCAATAGTGAACATAATATATACTCCATTCCAGATGATATAGAATTTAGAGACCAGCTGAAAAACAAAATAGTAAATGAATATTTACATAAACTGATTGCTATTGTGCCCATTATTAAGGAAGGAAAGTAAAGAGTGCTACCTGGGCATATAATGGTATAACTCAAAGTAGAGTATTTTTATGGTCTAAGATATCCCTATTTACAATGGGTGTAAATTGTTATAGATGCAATGGGTGGTAGTGATTCTTCCTGAACAACTACTTAACTAAAACTGTGCACCTAATTTGGTTATTTGGTCCAGAATAGCATAAACTAAGCAAAATTTCAAAGGGTCACTCAAAGAGCAGAACATATAAGACACAATGGTCCACTGACAAAGTTGCTAGATCACAGTAAGTGTGCCATAAGAGGTCAGCACTTAACATTGGATCAACCAGCCTTAGCTTTCATATCTCAAAAATATATAGCAATATTAAAAGCTAACCTTGTTTGTTTTCTGCAGATTTTGTAAAGTCTCTCTATAGCTATTATTGCTTTATAAAAATAAATCTCTCTCTCTCTCTCTCTATATATATATATATATAAAATAAATATATATATTTATTTTTATTATCTGTCTAAATACATGAATTAATCAGAAACAAAAGCAAAGAAAAAGCATTCTATTATGTGAGAGTCTCTCTACACACTGATTTGGGATGACTAGTCACCATTTCTTCAGAAACAGGTAGAGTTAACCTTCATATCATTTACAGATCATAAAATAATTCTATCTTACCTTGATATATGACAACATAAACTCTTTAATTTACTCATTTATTAATTCTTCATTCAATAGTCATTTACTGAAATCTATATGCAACAATTTTATATTTTCTGAATACAATGACAATTTAAGCATTACTTAGTTCATATGTAACAAAAACTTAAGATATATATTTAAAAAGACAAATAATGGTACACACAATTGGTTGTTACAGAGGTACTCAATGTCTTTAAAGTCTTATATCAATACCTTTTTCTGCTTCATTCTTTAAACCTGTTTTTGTCACATGCGGAGTTTCACAGTTGGCCATTACACTGTAAATGTTTCTCTAAGTAGAAGTTAAAGTTACAGAATGGATTCTGGCTTTTTAAGCAATAAATATAAAATATCAAGATTAGCTTGGTTAATCTTCATTATGGCCCCTGCATCAGTCTTTGAAGCAACCAGGGCCAATGAGGAACCAAGGCCCCATCCACACCATAGCTTACAAAGATGATGAAAAGCAGGGGGATGAGAATTTCCACCGTTTCTCTCCTTGCAACCCACACTGCTGTGCTACACCTAGGCTTAGAAAATTGCTTCTCTGTGGCAACAACATCCTCATAGTGTTTGTTTCTGGTTAACTTCTCCCATGGAGGAGTCTGGCTGATAAACCCTTAAACATATTTCTGTGACTTAATGCAAGAAAAGCTGAGGAAGTAAATTCCTAAATGCTGCTTGTGAGAAAGTGGTATTCACCAGGAAACAAATTATCCTAACATAAGGTTCTAAACAAAACATCATTGAACTATGTGATTATGACCTTTGAGTGGTGTGCTTTGATTATATTTCCTTATATAATGAGTTCACCTCTGTAGCAAGAGAGTAAGGATTTTTGACTGACAGTTCTCAACATAACTTAGTTTGTTCTAGTAGAAATTTCCCCAAAGGAGAGGAACTACAGGTTGTCCCCCCAACATGTACAATGGTACCTCCGTTTTTTTAATGTAATCTGTTCCAGAAGATCGTTCAAGTTCTGAAACGTTCAAAAACCGAGGGATCCACAGCCGACAGCTGGGCCTCAGGACCTTGCCCTCAGCGGAATCTGTGTGGCATGTTCCACTCCTGAAGCGTGTTCGAAAACCGAAGCATTTTCTTCAGGGTTTACAGCGTCCGTAACCCAAAATGTTCGTCAATGGAGACCTTTGAAAACCAAGGTACCGCTGTATTTTAATTGGGTTGTTTATTTGGTGATGAGTTTTATGAGTTCTTCATATGTTTTGGATATTGGCCCCTTGTCAGAGCTGTTGTTTGCAAATATCTTCTCCCATTCAGTTGGTTTCCTTTTTGTTTTGTTGGTAGTTTCTTTTGCGGTTTGATATGGCTTCATTCATTTATTTTTGCCTTTACTTTCATTGCTTTTGGGGTCAAATGCATAAAATCTTCTCTAAGATTAAGTTCCATAAATTTAGTGACTATCTTTTCTTCCATGTAATTTATTATTTCAGTGCCTATATTTAGGTCTCTAATCCATTTTGAGTTAATTTTTGCAAATGGGAACAAAGAATAGTCCAGTTTCATTCTTTTGCATGTGGCCCTCCAATTTTAAATTGCTCTATTCTTTGACAGTTGTGTAAAATACATGCTTAATTTTTATCTGCAGTTCTTGAGTTGATACTATTGTTTGCTGTGGTTGCTGATTTTAATGATCAATTGTATCATTATTGGGTTTGTTGTATTAAAAAGTTGGTAGCAGTAAACATTTGAAATTTGAAATTACAAACACAATGTTATTAACATTAGCACCTCCAAAAAATGACGTATTTGAGTATAAATCTACCAAATACATATAAGATAAGAAATTGAAAAGGTACTAAATAAATGGAAAGATATCTCATGTTCATGAATAGGACATTTCCATATTGTTAAGATGCTAGTTATTCCCAACGTGATCTGAAAATCTAATGTAATTCCAATAAAAATACCAGCAAGTTATTTGTTTGTCTATCAACAAACTGATTCTAAAGTTTTTATAGAGAGTAAAATGACTTAAAACATACTGAAGGGGAAAAACAAAATTGGAAGACATTACCTGGCTTTAAGACTTACCATAAAATTACTATAATCAAGACAGTGTGATATTTGTGAAAGAATAAACAAAAAGATTAATGGAACAGAATAGAGACCATAGATAGACCCACATAAATATAGCTATTGATCATTGACAAAGAAGCAAATGTGATATAGTAGAGAAAAGGGATTTTTTACACAGTGGCACTGGAACACCTGGGCTTCCACATGCAAAAATAAATAAATAAATAGAACCTAAATACAGATTTTACACCTTTCACAAAAATTCACTCAAAATTGAGGTTTGTATTGATAATTAAGAGTAGATAATGTTTGGAAGTTATAGTTAGTTAATTGAAAACAATGAGTCTATTTTAGGGATTTAGTTAAAATTGTGTAATTTATTAAGGTAATGGGCCCTGCTTTGGGGATTTTGTGACTGAATACATGCTTCACACCTTTGTGCCATATGATGATTTGCTTAGCCACATTACGCCTTAGTTTTGGGGTATTAACTTTGTATTAGTTTTTATTGCTTCTGTAACAAATTATCACCAATTTAGTGACTTAAAACAACACAATTTTGTTATCTTACATTTCTGCAGGTCAGAATTTGCACATGAATATAATTGGTTAAAACCAAGGTATTTGTATTGCTGCTGTCCTTTCTGGAGGTTCTGTTTGAGGATTCATTTCTTGCTCATTCAGGTTGATGGCAGAATTCAGTTCCTTTTAGTTGTAGGACTGAGCTTCCTATTTTCTTGCTGGTTGTAAGCTCAAGGCTATTCCAAATTTCTAGGACATACCTTCCTTCCTTGGCTATGTCTTCTTTGTTCCATCTTCAAAGACAGTATGGGCAGGTCTAGTCCTTGTAATGTTGCACATTTCATCTGTCTCTTATCTTAGCCAAAAAAGTTTCTCTGATGTTTTTTTAATTGTCCAAAATATTACAGATGTCCCTTTTTCTTCCCATTGACCCCTTCCACCCCCATCTCCAGTCCCTCACCACACCATTGTCTGTGTCCTTGGGTTATGCATATACGCATAAAAATTCCTTGGTTAATCTGAGATTCATTTCCTTAGGACAATAAAACCACAACATTTGGCATTATCTTTGCATTTCTAAAAGTCTTTTAGAATTTAAATTTTAAATCTGAGAATGACATTGAAAGACACACAGTAATCTTTCTGTCATATTTCCACATTTAAAATAATTTATTTTAATGGTATATTTAACCTCCACAGTTCTAGCTATGATGATTGCATGTTTTCCTGAGTTCTGAGGTTTAAGAAGAAATGGCTTATATCTGCATTACATACACTTTAGAAATCCCCCAGTTTTTCTCAATCATTTGAAGTTTTTTCTTTTTATTTACATAGTTGTTACAGTATTATTGACTATATTCTCTATGATGTAATTTACATCTCTGTGACTATTCTGTAACTACCAATTTGTGCTTTCTAAAAAATTTATCTTTAGCCTGGTTCAGCATCAACCTAGGATCCAGGAGATTGTGGTTCGATTCCCTGTCGGGGGCACATGCCCAGGTTAAGGGCTCGATCCCCAGTCCGGGGCGTGCAGGAGGCAGCCATCAATGACCCTCTCATCATTGATGTTTCTATCTCTCTCTCTCCCTGTCCCTTCCTCTCTCTGAAATCAATAAAGATATATGTCAAAAAAATTATCTTTATTGTTGAAAGTGTTACAGATGTCCCCTTATTTCTCCCATTGATCCCCTTCATCTATTATCTGACTCTCACCCCCAGGCCTTCCCCACACTATTGTCTGTGTCCATGGGTTATGCATATAAGTTCTTTGATTAATCTCTCCTCACCCATTCCCCCACTCCTGACTGCCCTCTGAAATTCCTCAGTCTGTTCCATGCTTCTATGTCTCTTGATCTATTTTGTTCATTAGTTTATTTTGTTCATTAGATTCCATGAGTGAGATCATGTAATACTGGTCTTTCTCTAACTGGCTTATTTCACTTAGCCTAGAACTTTCCAGTTCCATCCATACTATATCAAAGGGTTACGGATAAAGGTTGTCTAAGATACTAGCATCTACCATTCTGGGGTTTTTTGGTGTGTTTTTTAATATGTTTTTACTCATTTCAAAGAGAGGAAGGGGGAGGAAGGAAGACAGGAACATCAATGATGAGAGAGAATCATTGATTGGCTGCCTCTTGCAGTCCCCCTGCTGGGGATGAAGGCCACATCCAGAGCATGTGAGCATCTACCACTCTGTAAGGTTCCTCTGGCTGTTATTGCCTCTCAGTATCTCTGTTCCTTACACCAGATATTCATTCGCTCTACTCTTCAGTCCTCATACCACAAGGTTTTCACACATATATGGATATTTTTAACGGATTTTTTGAAGTTTTCAATTTTACTGAAAATGCAAAAATGATAAAGTGCTGGAAATAACTTATTTTTCAGTATAAATAACTTATTTTTTTAGTAATAACTGACATCCTTGAAATATATAATCTTGGGGGAATCCTTTTCCCATAGTCTTTTATTTTTTAAGTTATCAGTCTGACAAGGTTTTTCTTCCCTGCTTATATATCAAGTATTATACCAACTATTTGAGAAAGGAAAATGAGGCAGAGTTCAACTCCTTTCTACAAAGATACTAGCTACTCAGGTTGGATACAGTACAAACCTTAGGCAAGAAGAATCCCACAGCACTGACCTCTGAAGGGCACACATTATTTTAGAGCTGTTAAAATTATTAAATTAATGTCCAGTGATGTGTAGATTTCAGCTGATTAATTGATTGCACTGCATTAAATATAGTTTTCTGGTTTTTAATTTGTTTGGACTGAGAGATATTCTTTCAGTGACAGTTTTTCTCTAATGTTGTTTGCCCTTGATGAATGTCTTAAGTGGATTAAGGTAGTTAGGAGTCCAGGCTCTGAAACAAGGACAACTGTACCTCTCAGCGTGGTTGTGAGAATTAAATTAGTTCACACATTAAGCACTTAAGGAGCCTAGCATAGAAAAAATTGTTTATTGTTGTTTTTATTATCAGACATAGCAGTGACATGTAAAAATGCCCCACTGTTTTTCTAAAAATATTATATAAATATACTTTAAACAATTATAATACAAAGATGGTGTCCCTTATTTTCATAGAAAATATAAACAGTAATAGGTTATACTACATTTAGAGAAGGGAAAGAAAGGAAAAAGCATGTGGTTTAAAATGTGGGCATGCAATGGGTTGCAGAGAGGGGCTTATGAATAGGGAAGGGCTGAATATGGAGGATGGCAGGAAAAATATGGAGAGGTAAACTTCTTTCTTTTTAAATATATCTTTATTGATTTCAGACAGAATAAAGTGGGGGGAGAGAGAGATAGAAACATCAATGATGAGAGAGTCATTGATCGACTGCCTAGCACACAACCCGAGAATGTGCCCAGGCTGGGCATCGAACCCCAATCTCCTGGATCCTAGGCCGATGCTCAACCGCTGAGCCACGCCCGGCCGGGCTGGAGAGGTAAACTTCTGATGACTGATTTAGAAAAATATGTAGACTCACAAAGTCAAATAAATTTCACATTTGTCGTAAGATTATTCTTCATAGGAAATATGTTTAAAATGTTATGCACAAATTTGTATTCTTTTTCTTAATATTTTTTGCTTTTATATGAGTAGCTGGTCTAGTCAAAAATAAAGAGGGCCAGGCTGGGCATGGCTCAGCGGTTGAGCGTTGACCTAAGATCCAGGCGATCGGGGTTCGATTCCCGGTCAGGGCACATGCCCGGGTTGTGGGCTTGATCCCCAGTCCGGGGCGTGCAGGAGGCAGCCGATCAGTGACTCTCTCATCATTGATGTTTCTCTCTCTCTCTCCCTCTCCTTTCCTCTCTCTGAAATCAATAAAGATATCTTAAAAAAGAGAGAGAAAAAATAAATCTTTATGGCAACATAGGCTAATTTTTGCCAAAATATCTACTCTTAAACCAGTCTTACTTCATTTAGGTACTTTACTCCCTACTTCCCCATAATAGATTTAGAAGATATTTTCTTGACATTCGCCTATCTCCCTGAATTGTACTCAATTAAAATTTTCTATAGTATTGGCCACTGCAAAATTATAATATAGAAATGAGCATTACCATTTTCTTCCCATTCTTTAAGGTAAGCTTGAAAAAAAAAAAAATATATAGCCCTAAACTCCACTGCATGGAAAATAATGTCATTAGATCATTATCACGGTTCTTTTCACTGTGCTAAATGAGCTGAACCTTTCTGAACAAAAAAGACTGTGTTCTTTAATAGGGCATAACTAGGAAGCTTCAGCAACTGCTTGTTGCCTCTACAGTGAGAGGTCCTCATTGTGTTTTTTTTCATGTCATTAGCAGATACTTGGACTTTCTCTCCTTTCAGAATTTGGAGGAACCAGTTAAAACTAATTTAGCATATCTGTTTTAGAGACCTAACTGCCTTATTAAATATAATGTACCAAATGGAAACCTCTCATTTTCAACTCTTCTTCCTATCTGAATGTCTACAATATTGATTTACTTCATTGTTGAGCCTTTTTAAAGACCACGTAATAAGGATAATCTAAATTTCCACATGAGCAGCTGGCATAGGCTCTAATTTCACAATTGTATAAGAGGAAGCTCTGGGTGTCTGAATCATCCCGTTTAAGTTTTATCTGTTGATACAAATATAGTAATAGATTTTTCCAATTCAAATGAAGGATTCTCAATTTTCTTTTTTTGTATTTATTTACTTGATTGGCTAAATTAGGCATAATAGAAGAATTTTTTCACAACCTCTTTAAAATAATTTTGATTTTAATATAAAGGAGAAACTAAAAATATGCATGAAAAATGTTTCTGTGGAACTGAACATTCAGCTCACCCTAAAAATATAGAATCATCCTAAAAAGCACGAGAATGCCATGCCTTGCTGTGGAGAACATATTGCAGTTATACAGTACACTAAATCCTTTTATGCATAAATTATTTTATTCTCATATAATTGTTATAAGGCAGTACAGCAAACATCATCAACATTGTACAGAAAACTGAGGCTCAGGCTGGTTGTCACTGACCTTTACAATGCAAAATAATCTGGAGAATGTTATAAAAATACACATGCCTGTCCACCCCGAAGATCAACTGAAGGAAAATCTTTGTAGCAAAGCCCTAGGTTTGCACATTTAATTAATTTTCTTAATTAACCCTCAATTCAGATTGACAACCATTTTTTTTTTAATATTTATTTTTATTTTTTTAAAATTTATCTTTATTGTTGAAAGTATTACAGTTGTCTCCTTTTTTTTTTTTTTTTAATATATCTCTATTGATTTCAGAGAGAGAAAGGGAGAGGGACAGAAAGATAGAAACATCAATGATGAGAGGCAGCCAAACATTGATTGGCTGCCTCCTGCACTCTCCCAACCAGGGATCAAGCCCTTAACCCAGGCATGTGCCCAGACCTGGAATCGAACCTTGACTTCCTGGATCCTAGGTGGATGCTCAACAGCTGAGCCACACCTAGCCAGGCAGATGTCTCCTTTTTCCCACATTGATCCCCTCAACCCTGCACCCAACCCACCCCCAGGCCTTCCCCATACAAATGTCTGTGCTATGGATTATGCTTATAAACATAAATTCTTTGATTAATCTCTCCCCACCCACTTCCCACTCCCCACCTTCCCTCTGAGATCCCTCAGTCTGTTCCATGCTTCTATGTCTCTGGATCTATTTTGTTCATCAGCTTATTTCACTTCTATATTCCACATAGGAGTGAGATTATGTGGTATTTGTATTTCTCTGGCTTATTTCACTTACTTCCCTCCGTGCTGTCCCAAAGGATAAAAGATCCTTTCTTTTTTATAGCTGCATAGTATTCCATGTTGTAAATGTACCACAGCTTTTTTTATCCACTCATCTACTGATGGGCACTTGGGCTGTTTCCAGATCTTAGCTATTGTAAATTGTCCTGCTGTGAACATAGGGGTGCATAAGTTCTTTGTGATTGGTGTTTGGGGTTCCTTAGGATATATTCCTAGTAGTGTGATCACTGGATCAAATGATAGTTCAATTTTTAATTTTTTGAGGAAACTCCATACTGCTTTCCATAGTGGCTGCACCAGTCTGCATTCCCACCAGCAGTGTACTAGGGTTGCCCTTTCTCCACACCCTCATCAGTACTTGTTGTTCCTTGATTTGTTAATGGCAGCCACTCTGACAGGTATGAAGTGATACCTCATTGTGGTTTTAATTTGCATCTCTCTGATGATTAGTGACACTGAGCATTTTTTCATACATCTCTTGGCCATCTGTATGTCCTCTTTGGAGAAGTGTCTATTCAGGTCCTTTGCCCATTTGTTAATTGGCAACCATTCTTTATATTGTGTGGCTTTAGGTTGAGTCTAAGCATTCTGTAAGAAGGTGATGAGAGCACTAGTGGGGCAGCAGTGAACTTTGTTGTGGATGAGTGAATGAAATCAGACTCATCTACCATGAAGGATAATTCATAAGATATCTGCACTTGAAGACCCAGTCAGGTCTCCTTTCATCCATCACAGATACACTTTATCAAATATTCTTTTACTGAGATTCTTGAGGAAGTAGAAAGGGAATGAGGAAGGGAAAGGGTTTCCTTGAGAAAGTGTCACAACATCCCTTAAGTTACTTTCTCTTTGGTTTAAGGAGAACATCTAGAACCTCTGAAATTACTTTATTTAAGCAATCCAAAACCTGTCACAGTCAGAAGAAAGCCTCAAAGAATGACAGGATCCCTGTCCAGTAGACCTTAAACACTGATCATGAGAGTAAAGGTGGAAACTTCTTCCCCATGGGTCTGAAGCATAGAGTTTCTTTTTATTTCCTTTTTTAAAAAATTATCTTCATTGTTGAAAGTATTACAGATATCCCCTTTTTTCCCCATTGATCCCCTCCACCCTTCTCCCACCGACTCCCCTTACCACACTATTGTCTGTGTCCATGGGTCATAAATATAAGTACTTTGGTTACTCTCCACCCCACCCCTCAACTCCCCACCCCCACCTTCCCTCTGAGATTTGTGAGTCTGTTCCATGCTTCTGTGTCTCTGGATCTATTCTGTTCATTGGTTTATTTTGCTCATTAGATTCCACATATGAATGAGATAATGTGATATTTGTCTTTCTCTGCTAGAAGGTATATTCTGTCTTGCTTGGATATAGAGGTAATTTAGGTCATCTCTAAAGAAATTTTGAGTAATATGATTCAACACTATGAGGTAATATGCATTATTTCAAGTTTGATTCAAGCCCGGATAAGATAGATTTTTTAAAAGGACTGTTTACGTTTATTTTTATGAAATATAATATAAAATATGCTAATTTCAAATTCCTAAAGACAATGTGCCCTTCTTTCATTTTACTTGTCTAGCCTAAAGTCCTCCAAATTATAACTCAAAGCTTTTCTGTGTTTGATATATTGCATCTTGTATAAAGATTCCACTTTAGGGGCCTAATTTTAAGTACAGATAAGTGAACACAGAGCATCACTTCTGCAATAGAGATTCACAAGATAGTAGGTAAAGCATTCCTGGCTATCTGAATTCAAAATCTACAACAACTGTATAATAGCCATCTTAATCACCTCACTTTGGCTTAGAGCATTTTCTGTTGTGTTTTGTTTTTGTTTGTTTGTTTGTTTTCTATATTTTCCCATCCCAGATTTATGCAGATATTTTAATGTTTTCATTGAATGATGTCTTAGGCCAGAAAAGACTGTTTTATTTCAGATAGAAAGCAAAAAAAATTTAGATTCATTTGATGTTAGTGTAATCAGAATAAATGTACTTAGACTTTACAATATTAATAAATAATCTGTTTGGACTCAAAGTGCACTAACACAAAACATTTTACAAACATAAATGCATTTGCAACAATGGAATTTTGGCATGGTGAGCTTGTTCTCTCTCTGAAAATATAAGATAAAGATTCATGAGTATTGAGTGTATACTTTTCTAGGAGAACACAGAAAGATAATATTATTACTGTTTTTAAGTAGTTTATAAGAGAAACCAGAGAATTGTAATTTCCAGGAACACAGAAATTTAATCTGATAACAGTTGTACCTTTGGCACATAGGAGATAATAAATAATGATGAAAAATAACTGATTGAATGATCGTGAACTTGGGGATTGTCTCCAAATAAAAGCTTTAAAAATCTATCTTAATGCATTATGATTATTGAATAAGTCAAATGAGTAGAATAGAGCAAAACATCCCACTCAAAATGTGTTATGTATATTATCATGAATATTAGTAATAGTTTTATTATAAAATGCCAGAATACATTAGTTACTATTTGAATGTATCTATGCTTTCAAGATGAATCAAGACTTTTTATTCAGAATGTAAATCTGAGTAAAAAGACAAGAGCATTAATCCCTGATCTAAAAAATATATATGTACTAATAAAAATACAATAAAAAATATATATATATGTTTTTTCAAATTGCTAATTATACTTTGTGACATCAATCAGTTAAAAATTATATTAAAAATTTTAAATATATTGTTCTATTTTATAGGTAGACAACCAACAAAGTGGGATTGAAATCATGCTTCTGACTAGACATAGGGTACTTTCAATTTTTTGCATTGTTATACTGTGGACAAGGAAGGACATTTTGCATTCTGAGAATGCTGAGAACCTTCTCTTATTTTACTCTGTTTCCCAAACTAACTCTATGTCAAATTACATACAATAGGTTTTTTCTTATATTTTTTTCATCTTAGGAATGATTATGTCAGTGGCTGTTTAGAGATGCATATATATGAGGAAATGTAAAATTATATACATATAATGTCTTGTCTATAAGATAAAAAATGCATTTACTTTGGATGAAATAAAACAATGTTATTAGCCACAGGGTAAGTTTTAAAGTTAACCCGCTTTTCAAATGTATCTGAGGAACTGCATTGAATAATATTCCCCTTGGTGTGGAAAGATTCCAGCTGATTAAAACAGTCAATATGATATACTAAGTTTCAGTTCTCCCAGGCTCCTAAGTCTGACACATGATTGGTTTATGGCTCTTGCTGAGGACCAAACCGTTATTTTCTTCCTAATTTTCCTCTACCTTGCATTAAATTTGCAATTGGAAGCTAAAGAGTTACTCCTTTTAAAGGTTTATGGATTTTGGGCTAAGATTTAGGAACCCTGAGAGAGATCAGTGAGGATTCTAGTTATATTTATATGGACTATCACAATGACACCTGGATTTACCAAAAGGTTTTAGCTAAAAGAATCATGGCAAAGTCAGAGTCAGTATGTGTTAACAGTTTTGGAACCACAAAAAGTAAGGTTTCAGAGTGTGTTTTTTTATTTGCAGTAGAAACTTTTATGTTTATTTGTATTATCTTAACACTTGGAAAATACATTATAGGAAAATGATAGAAGCTATTTGGAATCTATTACTATAACTTTGAGTCAGAAACAATACAGTTATAGCAAATAATTCCTACTATTCTATAATTTATAGGGCCTAAAATCAGCAATAAAAGGTAGAGATTAAAGTCAGCAAACATAATATTTGGACTTTTTTCTACTTAATTAATATTCACAAATACTTATCTCTTGCTTACTAAGGAAAGAGCATGATAAAGTAGAAGTATACTGAATAAGCATTTGGCCCAAAAGCCAGTGCCAAAGGGATACAAGTCAGTATTCATCTGAGGCTTAAACTCATCATCATGGAGAGATACTTGCACATACCTGAAATTTTATTTAAAAAATATTTTGATATAATTAAAACCTTGATATAAATACCAAAATTTCTTGGATTTTTTTGGTTTGTTTCTTTTGTTTTTTGTTGTTTTTTTTTTTGTTTGTTTGTTTTTCTTTTTTAACTTTTAGAGGGAGAGGGAGAGGGAGAAAGAAACATTGATGTGAAAGCTGAACATCCATCAGCTGCCTCCAGCACACTCCCTACCAGGGATCAAGTCCACAATCCATGCATGTTGAATGGAACTGGCAACCTTTCAGTGCATAGGATGATGTTGAACCAACTGAGCAACACTGTTCTAAATATCTAATTTTTTAATCATTGCAATGCAAGACTATAATTTTTCATAAGTGCTAAATGCTAAATCAATCTTGACATAACTGTAGATTATTATTAGGCTACTGTACTTTCAATCCTTAGTAGATGTTCACATCCAACTGTGACCTATACAAGAGCAAGAATTTTTTTGATACCTCCAGAATAAAAAAAATAAAATACAAGATTCTATGTCTCATTAAGATGTGGAACTCCAAGGATTAAAGATTGTGGTGGACTGAGTGGAAGATACACTGACACTTTCCCAGGACCAAACTGGAATTACAACTAAATTATAGAAAAAACACCCTGAATAATCAACTGCAAGTGAAGATGAGCTGGAGAGCACCCTCATAACCAAGGACGAAAAGTGGAGACTGTATAGATACTGGTAGGAAGTGTGGAGTAGTGAGAGGGCTGGTTGGGCTTTCACAGGCAGCAGCTAAAGGTCTGGAAGGATATCTCAGCTGTGGGGGGTTCCAGCTGAGGATTCTTGGGTCTAAACACCAGGCTAGGGTCCCCAGCACAGATCACCAGAACTGAGAAAGGTGCCCACATAACATCTAGCTGTGAAAATCAGCCAGGTTTCTGTCTGCCAGGGAGAAATGGCTGAAAATGCAGGCACTCTCTTAAAGAGCCAAAGCACAAAGTTTCATGGGCAGCCACTTACCTCCGGCTCCAGCAAATGGTGGGCAGAGTGGACTGGAGCTATGTGAGGAGACTCTAGGGTTGTGGGCTCTGGAGATAGAGCTCAGAGGGCACCCCTCTGGATTCTTGTGCAGAATTATTCCCCCATACTGCAGAGGACGTCCTTCATAGACAGACATTTAACTTCTAAGCAACTTTGGACTGAGGGGGAAGCAATTGCCCACCCTGCTGGAAAACCTTTCTCCTTACCCTGTGGAATTTCTACAGCCTGAGGCTCATTAAGAGACTGATAACAGCCAGCCACCCACCCTATGGAGTTTCTACAGCCTGAGGCTTATTAAGAGAATCAGATTAATCAGTCTGCAGGCAATATAGACCTCAGAATGCTTTGAGTCTTTGTCAGATTTGCTTCTTGACCTGGGCCTTGGAAAAGCAGACTTTGGTGTGCATCTTGCTCCTGTCCAAACACATGCAGACCCCAAAAGGGGACCTCAAGCTATGGGTTGTTGAGAGCTCCAAACAGGGTACTCAAGGCCAGTCACAAACAGCATCTGATATTGGCATGCACCAGAAATATTCTTTTTTTTTTTTTAATATATTTTTATTGATTTCAGAGAGAGGAAAGGAGAGGGAGAGAGAGACAGAAACATCAATGATGAGAGAGTCATTGATCAAGCCCACAACCGGGGCATGTGCCCTGACTGGGAATCGAACCCAATCGCCTGGATCCTAGGTCGATGCTCAACCACTGAGCCACGCCCGGCCAGGCGAGAAATATTCTAAAAAGACTGAGAGTCCTAGCAGGCCTACCTAATACATACAAACAAGCCCAAATAGGTAGCCAAAATGGGGAGACAAAAAACAATCTCCAAATGAAAGAACAAGAGAAGTTTCTAGAAGCAGAGCTAAATGAAATGGAGATAAGCAATCTTTCACATATAGAGTTCAGAGTACTGGTTGTAAGGATGCTCAACAGCATAAAAAAAGATATGGAAACTATGAAAAATGACCAGACAGAAATGAAGAATGATATAGCAGGAACAAAGAATACATTGGAAGGAATAAACAGATTAGTGGAAGCTATGGATCGGATGAGCAAATTAGAAGACAGGGTAGAAAAAATCACTTAATCAGAGATCCAAAAATAAAATCAATTAAAAAGTGGGAGGATAGTCTAAGGGAGCTGAGGAACAACATGAAATATAACTATACTGTCATCATAAGAGTGCCAGAGAAGGTTGAAAGTAAGCAAGGGTTAGAGAACCTGTTTGAAGAAATAATGGCAAAAAAACTTTCTTAACCTGGTCAAGGAAAAAGTCACACAAGTCCAGGAGGCACAGAGAGTCCCATGCAAGAAGATTCCAGAGATCCACGCCCAGACACATAATTATTAAAATGCCAAAAATTCAAGACAAAGAGAGAATTTTAAAGGCAACTCCTTTGCTACCTACAAAACAGCTCCCATAAGGCCATCAGCTAACTTCTCATCAGAAACTCTATAGGCCAGAACAGAATGACATGAAGTATTCAAGATAATGCAAAACAAGGATCTGAAACCAAGACTACTCTATCCAGCAAGGTTATCATTCAAAACATAGTGAAATAATGAGCTTCCTGGACAAAAAAAAAAAAAGGCCTGAGGAGTTTATCACCACCAAACCAGCTTACAGGAAATGTTAAAGGAATTGGTGTAATTAGAAGTAGAAATAGAAGCATTTTAAGGAATGTTAAAAGGACGGCTGTAATAAGAAGAATAAATAGAGAAACATAGCCATAAAGAATTAAAATGGAAACAAATAATGACTTATCAATAATAATCTTAAGGACTTTAAGGGACAGATCAACAGCAATACAGTCATAATCATGGACTTTAACATCCCACTGACTTCACTGGATAACTCTTCCAGACAAAAAATAAACACAGAAACAGGGACTCTAAATAGCACACTAGATCAAATGGGTTTATGGGTTTAGTTGACCTTTACAGAACATTGCAACCCAAAGCTGCAGAATATACATTTCTCTCAAGTACACAAATGTGTCATTCTCAAAGATAGACTGCATGTTAGGACAGAAAAGTAGTCTCTACAAGTTCAAGAAGATTGAGATCATATCAAACATCTCAGATCACAATGGCATGAAATTAGAAATCAACCACAGTAAAAACACTCAAAAACATTCAACCACATGGAGGCTAACTAGCATGTTATTAAACAATGGAGGGGTTACCAATAAGATCAAGATAGAAATCAAAACTTTCTGGAAACAAATGAAAATGAACATACAACAACCCCAAATCCATGGGACACAGCAAAAGCAGCCCTAAGAGGGAAGTTTACAGCACTGCAGGCCTCCTTCAAAAAGCAAGAAAAATTTTTAGTAAACTATCTAACCTTACAACTTAAAGAATTAGAAAGTTCCCCTGAGAGGCCATCTGGACCAGGGCTTTTGTTTTCTGGGAGTTTTTTTTATTGCTTGGTAAATTTCATCAGTTATTATTAGCCTATTCAGGTTTTCTGACTCTTCTTGATACAGTTTTAGATGATCTTACTTATATGTGGAATCTAATAAACAAAATAGACTGAGAAACAAATTAGATCCAGATACACAGAAGCATGGAACAGACTGATGCTCCTCAGTGGGAAAGCAGAGGTGGGGGAATGAGTGGGGAGAGATTAATGAAATAATTTATATGCATATATGCATAACCCATGGACACAGACAATAGTGTGGTGAAAGCATTGGGGAGGGGTTGGATGCAGGGTAGAGGGGATCAATGGGGAAAAAGGGATATATCTGTAATACTTTCAACAATAAAGATAAATTTTTAATAATTAAAAATTTAACAATGAATAAAATAATGAACTTTATTTTTTCTTGTAATCTCATGACTGAAATGGAATTAAATAGCTAAACATGAAATGTAGTTTTTAAGGGTTATTTTGTTTAGTGTGGTGAATGTTACTGCACTAAACAATTGAATATAGATTAAAATTGTTATATATGTAATCTTTGTTATTAGATTTATTCATTTATTTACATTTTATTAACATTTGTTTTCTCATCGCAAATAATAAAAATGTTCTAACATAATCTAAATACTTGAATTAACTGTACATGTGCATCTTTATATTAAATTATTTATTAGTGGTATTATGAGTCTTGTCTTGGTAGGTAAAGTTAAGATAATTTAAGTCCATCACTTACCCTGAGGCAGGACAAGAGAGCAGGTGATGCTACATGATGAGAAATCATCTCCCAAGGATGTAGTAATGATAAGGCAGTTAGTGCTTAAGAAACAAATGAATCCAAGTGACTCTGAGAAGCTCGTAAAATGTAGTTCACACATTCCTTACCTTGTACCATACAGATCCACATATATGTTCTCATTATATCCAGGTTCCATGTTTCAGTTTGACACATGTGTGTGTGAAGAAGCCTTCACATTTTTCCCTCAGGAGGCAGTGACTAGTTAAATCATTCAGAGTCCTCTACAAGATTATGGAACATAGCATTTCCTGAAATACTCAAGGTACACAGTTTGGTAAAGCAAGATACTGGGGAAATTTCTCCAGGGACTTTAATTGATATTTATCCTTTCCCTTATTGACCAACCATTCTATAAGTTCCCTTTATCCATGACAAGTACTGCTGTTGACTGGATTTGCTTGCTTGCTGGTGTTAACCAAATACCATCTTCAGGGGTCTGAGCTTTTAGCAGCCAAGTGTTTATTGGGTAGTTGCTGCAATTGCCCATTAAATGATATCACTATATAAGTACTAAGTCATCTTTGTGAAACCTCTAAGTTCCCATCATGTTCCTGCCTGTCCCTATCAATCCTCCTGTGGCTGCAATCCTAATGTCTCCTGGTAATTATGATCACTACTTCAAGATGAGTAACTTTTATTTGCTAGTTTTTCCATTGTCCTGAGCAGACTAAAGCAGACAGATGATAGGCATAGTTTAATATTCAGTAAAACCTTACCTATTCCACTGAAGGAAATAACCCCCTCTTAGAACCAGGATGTCTAATCTGAGAGATACTAAGATCGTGTGGACTAGAATCTTACATTTTCAAAAGGTTCACTGGGGTGGATCGTGAGAGATACTACTCCTACTTTTTTCCTTTGTTCCTGGAATCCATGTATTCTAGTTGGTGGGAAGAACTGTATCTTTTTTTTTTTTTAAACATATTTTTATTGATTTCATAGAGAGGAAAGGCAGAGGGAAAGAGAGAAATATCAATGATGAGAGATAGTCATTAATCAGCTGTCTGTTGCATGCCCCCCCACTGGGGATTGAACCCAAAACCCAAGTATGTGCCCTGACTGGGAATCGAACAGTGAACTCCTGGTACATAGGCTGATGGTCAACCCCTGAGACATGCTGGCCAGGTGACAACTGTATCTTTCATCATACCCTGGAAGACATTGTCTCAGTCTTGCATGTTGGTGACCTTGTACCAGAATCTAAGCAGAATCTGAAACAGATTACTCTCAAATTTTATCAGGCTAGTTTCTGGTAAATGGTGTAATGCATGGCAAAGTCAATAATTCTCAAAGTCATAAGCCAACTATGTTAATCTCTTGGCCATAAAATAGAACATTTGGTCTAAAACAAGTTGTAAGGGATAACATGTATGAAAAAAGTATGCCTGTATGTCTTCAGATGATTGTGTTGGCTGAAGCACTTTGGATAAGAAAATTTTATATATGGCATATGTAATAAATTCCTTCAGATGGAAAGAGTCAAGTATAATTACCTTGCTACAAGGTACCTTGGTAGTATTTTCAAGCAATGGTGAAGAAGGCTTACTGTTGATATGTAAGTCTAGAAAATTGCACACATCACCCATGTAATCAGGCAAATGCACAGTCTTCAACCCTGTTACCATAGATTCTCTACTTATGGAACTACACAAGCAAGGGGTTGCCTAGAGATAGACTGAATGATATATTCATAACCATTTAATTATTGACAGACATTCTTCAATGAATCATCTCCAGTGTAAATTAACATGAAACATAAATATTCTAAGTCTTTGGGTCTATAGGTCTATCTACATGCTTCATCCTCAGAACTCTTTGTCACTAAACTTCCATTTTTTTTACTGTCAGGACCCAGAAAACTATTGTCCAGGCACTTGTCACTTCCAAGGAATTATTGAATATCTCACACTTGAGGCAAATTCTTTCCATATGGAGTAGATAACCATGTGTATTGCTTATAGTTCTGTTCACTGAGAGGGCTACTCTTTATCACTTGGGAGAAGTGACACATCTATATTTCATTTCTAATTAATTTTTCATGAGACTGATATTTTCTCCTTGATGAAATAAGTTATAACTCAATGAGAATTCTTCTTAAAGTTTCTGAGGCTCTAGCAACAGTTAAACAATTTTTTTCCCCTCTACACTGCTTAGTATCACCATTCTCAACATCTTACCTTTGTTCTCTCAGCTGTAAGTGCGGTAGCTAGTTTTACACTGTCTAGATCTGTATAATCTCAGTGTTTTCATTTTGCCTTTTCAATCTTCAAATATTTGTTTAAAATTTCTTTGTATAAATTTTTCTCTGTCAGAACTACTGGCCTGATTTATCTTCTGACAGGGGCTTGTCCAACAATCTAATTTTTGGAGTAAGCTCAGAAAATAGGCACTCAATATAGAATTTTGGAATGGGTTTAAACAACTTGCCAATGGGAAATGGGAAGCTAGCAATCCTCAGCATACTGGAGCATCACTGTTAATCAAATTATCACCTGTGGTTGACTATGATTAAGTGCTTAAAAAGCAAATGCCTTGGAGGACCCAGTCCCTGCTCACTCAACAGTAACAGAAATAGTGATATTACAAGGATTATGACATGGGATGGTTTCTTTTGAGTGTCATTGAGCACTAACATAAAAATGACAAGCTCAGGTTTTAAATTTCTTGGCTCAAATTGGGATATGAAACTAAAATCCTTCTGGGTGGCCTTAAAAGCATCTCTCATTTACTACAAGTCCAGGTTAAGTGTGATGAATATTAAACACAAATTATCATTATACTGTTTGTAGAATTACAATGTTGGTTGAGGTACCAACCTTGTGAAATTTAGGATTATATTTTGTTAAAAAAAGTGAGACTCTGAGATTTGCAATGAGGAAAATTCTGTGAACTCAAGTGAAGATGAGAATAGAACATGTACTTTCTCATTTGGTAATACTGAAACCTAAATCTGCTCATAGGTCGGGAGGCAATGAATGCGGTTGAAGGGGATGATATGTCTTGAAGAGATCAATTCTTATTTTGAAAGAAACTTACTCTATGCCAATCATCACAGTTTTTCTCTGGAAAAGTTGAAAAAAAGATGAACTGCTATCTCTACCACCTGTCTTCACTTCATTCAAATTGCTGGGATTTTATTACTTAAATAGACAGCAAAGAAGCAAATCAAAGCCATATGATAAAGGAACCTTGAAAATTGTCTGGTAGTGTAATCATAAGAACTAGAAAGGAGTAATTTTAGTAGAGATCCAATAACACTATGAACATGTTCTATATAATGTGGACCACAGAGGCAGGAAAAAAAGGAGGGGAAAGTGCAACTATTCTGGATCTGTATTAAGAATTATATGAATTCTCAAAACTTTCTATGAATCAGTCTCTTATAATTAATAAATCAGAAAACTTGAATTGATATTAAGCACATTAAAAGTTGACAAGATTCTCATGACAGGTATTTGTTGTTTAGGAAGGAAGTGAGAAAAATAAACTCAGTTTTCTACAGACTATGGAGCTTTTGCTGCAAACCAAAAAATGAACTTTTACTGAGCATAACTTTTAAAAATAAGCTAGTTCTATCAGACATAACTATAATAATCATTTGACTCTTTGAAGGTTTCAATAGAACCCCAAGTTTCAATCTTCGTAATTCTATTTCAGGAAGAGGGGTTAGATTTGACAAGCATTTTCAAGCAAGTGTCAGGGTAGACAAAAAAGACAACAATCCAAATGTAAGGTTATAATCAAGCCTTTATTTGCTCACTGTGACAGTAAAATCAAAAGGCAAAAA
Organism: Miniopterus natalensis; assembly: GCF_054644295.1. Lineage (NCBI taxonomy): Eukaryota > Metazoa > Chordata > Mammalia > Chiroptera > Miniopteridae > Miniopterus > Miniopterus natalensis. The sequence goes on along the minus strand of NC_142082.1, from coordinate 67,312,540 downwards.
GAGGCTTTGGCTCCTCAGTGTTTCATATTTTCTTCATGGAATTGTACCATGTGGGGGTCAGGTGGATTAAGTAGAGATGGGGGTAATTATCTCAATGTCAAAAAACCCTGAAGAAGGTACTTCTATTGCTTTATAGAGCCTTTGGCTTAGGGGAAATAAAGGGGGCAGGAGCTAGGATAGAAAGGTACTGAGTCAATGTGGAAAATAATGTTTCAGCTGAGACCTTCATAAGGAGGGCCCAAGTAATGATGCCAGGGAGAAGAATGCAAATACGTGTATGAGAATGGCTCATCTGAAATTAGAAAACTGCAATGTGTTGGCTGCACAGCAAGTCTAGTGTGGGGAAGATAGTATCTTACTATGAAGCCTCCCAAGCAAAGTCTCCCATGAAATACCACACATAAGAGTCTGACATTCAGATTCTTTAGGTCTGAGTGGTCTGCTTCCCCTTTGTTTTCTACAGTAAATCCTCAATTATCTTGGTCATATGGAACAGTATTAATTATGTCCCATTTTTGGTTGAAATATTTTCCAATACATACTTGTGGAGAAATTTGCTTTCAGAATATACAGGATCCCATTATCAAATTCATGACCATGGCACTCATTCTCGGGGGTATAGTAGGATCCTGAATATACAAAACAATTCAGGAAAAAACAAAAATTATTCTTTCATGTACAGTAAAGCCACAGTAAGTACTGACTTGAGCAGAGGCCATGCTTATCTTCTCTGTATCATGCCAATTTTAGTATATGCACTGCTGAAGGGAGCACCGGTGAAGTGTTTAAAAGCTGCCACGAGATAGTGAGACTACAGTGCTGTAGCCAATAGGAGAGCATGATCAAGGGGAGATCTGTCCCAGCACAACTATACCAAATTATATTTTCAGGATGAATTTCTTACTTCTGCCATCTTTTGATATAATTTTTTTCTGCTTTCTATGGGGGAAAAAAAAGAAGAAAGTATTCACTTGCAATAATTGTGGTTGGGAATAATTGTGGTTGGAAATGTTATTTGAATACCTATTGCCAATAGAATGAAGTTATTCCTCTAGAATTTAGGTTCAATAATAAAAATATAAGTAAATGAAGAAACACCAACTACTATTTTTAAAGGAGGAGGAGGCTCCAATTGGTGGGGTTAAATATAACAATTTTAATATAACATAATTCCTTCCTAAAAGCAAAGTGGTATTCCTCAAAGTGGATTTCAAATTCCAATTGTTTTTCAACCACCTGAACTGCTGTGTTTGAATGAATGACTTTTGCAGAATCAAAAACCTGTGCTGAGAGAAATACTTCACAATGCCTAAATAAAAAGATGTTGAAAATATACTTATCCATGAAAGCAATAAGAATCCTGAAAAAAATTATATAATTCAACTTTTTCAGAACTCTAAAAATTAATTGAAAAGTGCCAACTTTACAGAATTAGTTCAGATCTCCAGAGACCTGTGGGGCACTATCAAGCACACCAACATCATATATATATACATATACATGTATATATACATATATATATGAAATACCAGGAGAACTGAGAAAGTCCCACAAATATGTGAAGAAATAACAGCCAAAACTCACCAAAACTGATTGAAAGCTTAATTAACCCTGATCACGATAAAAATCAAAGAAATTTATGCCTAGATGTATCATAATCAAACTGTCAAAAGCCAGAGAGAACTAGAGAACCTAGAAAGGACCAAGAGAAAATTCAGACATCATATACAAGTGATCTTCAGTAAGATAAACAGCTAAGTTCTCATAAAAAAACACAAAGGCCGTGGGTGAGTGGAATGACACATTCAAAGTGCTGTAAGGAATGATGATTAAATGAGAATTCTATAACCAGGAACATGGGCCTTCAAAAAATGAAAAAGAATTAATACTGTTCACAGTAAACAATAACTCTGGTGCCACTAACTTACCTGTTCTATAAGTAAGACTAAAAGGGGTTCTTTGAGTGGAAAAGAAATGTCCAGAATCTCTATGTAGGCATTTTGGTGCATTTGGGTCATTTGTCCCCGCCCCCCCACTAGACATTTCTAAACAGTTCTCAATAAAAGCAAGGGTATGGGAAGCTTAAGTGTCTTCTATTCAAGATGTGATGATCAGATCCCTAGGCAGGGTAGGGAAGGACCAATGCCAATTCCCAGGGAAGAAAAGGAGACATCACATATGTGCACGCTCCCTTTCCACTATTTTGAAAGCTTTATTTCCCAGGAATACAATTTAAAAGAAAATATGTTATGGATTTATTTTAGATTTTGAAGTGTGTTGATTATTTTCCTCAGCTTTCTAGAGGTAGAATTCCAAAATGATTTATTAGTAGTACTATTTTATTCTAATTGAGTATGCTAAGATTATTTCACCTAAGCTTAGCTCTTGTGATAAGAGGTAAAAAGTGTTAGGTATATAAGAAATTTCTTAGGTTAAAAAATGTCCCCAGGTTTCTTTTAGTTTTTTGGAATCCTGAGGTGGAACACAACACCATTGTCATCCAAACAAAGTCAGGGTATATTGGCAAAAATAGTGGGGGGGGGGGGAAGTTTTTAATTGCTTACCTTAGTAAATAAGTTGCTTTTTTTTTTTTTTTTTGGACTTTGGCTTTTATTTATATAATTTTACACTTGTACATGGCCATGGAACTTATACAAGGTCAGTACAAACTGGTCAGTACAGACCATATTATATCATTAAAATGTATGTAAATTAAGAACTCAGTTTAGATCAATCTTATATAATTATATAGACCATCTTTGTGATAACAGACTCTAACATAGAATTTAGGAGAACAAAATATTTTAGGAACGGTTTGATGTATTAGAAAGCTTTATAACAGCACACATTTGTTAAATAAATGTCAATAATTATTCAGAGTGCTCTGGGTTAAATGAGAGGCAGGTATATTGGTGCTTGTTTATTATCTTTATCTCTCTCACTGGTATGATTCTGGTCAACTGATGGATGGCTGGACTCATTATATAGTGCACCTATAGTCATCTATTGACTCCCACTTATGGCTCTTATTGTATATGTTAAAGTTACTGGATTCTTAGAAAAAGATCTTTAAAATATTGACAAAATATCTTTAACTATTTTGAATGTGAACTTTCTTTTACATTTTTGTAAAAATATGATTTACTTTGAGTTTTACTTTAGAAATGGTACTGAAGATTATTAATCATTTTTTATTGTCCATTAACATACAATTCAATAGCATAAAAATTCTGAATATGCTTAAGCCTGATTATAAAAATAGAATATTGTATAATCAACAGCAGGTGTACAAATTATCTTTACAATTTATTTATTCTTTATTTGACACAGGTTGTGTTTATGCTTGCATTTACTTTTCATAATATCTCAATGTACTTAGCTGTTAGACTATGCTTACATTCAGTAAAGTATCTAAAACACAAAGCTATTTTCATGAATAATTTTATTGAAGTATGATCATGTAAGTATTGTTCCCTGTTCCAGCTTCATTAACTATTTTTATAACTATTAAATATGCTATATTTGATAAAGTGCAAGACTCTAACCATATGGTTATTTCATTCATTTGTGATTTTAATGGACAGAACAATATTATCTAAATAATCTCTTTATTGATGATTCTTTTCTTTTTTTTATTAAATTTATCTTTATTGTCAAAAGTATTACAGGTATCCCATTTTCCCCCTATTCACCCCCTCCACCTCACTCCCATGCCCTCCCCATGCCTTCACCCTATTATTGTCTGTGTTCATGGAATATGCATACATGCATATAACTTCTTTGGTTAAACTCTGTCCCCCCAAGATATGACCGTCTGTTGCATGTTTCAGTGACTCTGGGTCTATTTAGTTTGTCAGATTATTTTTTTCTTTTTATTTTTTTTTAAATATATCTTTATTGATTTCAGAGAGAGGAAAGGATAGGGAGAGAGAGAGACAGAAACATCAATGATGAGAGAGTCATTGATCAAGCCCACAACCCGGCATGTGCCCTGACCGGAAATCGAACCCCGATCGCCTGGATCCCAGGTCGACACTCAACCGCTGAGCCACGGCTGGCCTGGCCAGATTATTTCTTTCATTAGCTGCTTCTTAAAGAAGACCCTTCAATATTTTGTGTAATCTTGGTTTGGTGGTGATGAACTCCTTTAGCTTTTCCTTGTCTGAGGAGCTCTTTATCTGACCTTTAATTCTAAATGATAGCTTTGCTGGGTAGAATTATCTTGGCTGTAGGTTCTTGCTTTTCATCATTTTGAATATTTCTTGCCCCTCCCTTCTGACCTGCAAAGTTCTTTTTTTGAGAAATCAGCTGAGAGTTGTATGGGTGCTCCCCTGTAGGTAACCAAATTGCTTTTCTCTTGCTGCTTTTAAGATTCTCTCTTTGTCTTTAACCTTTGGCATTTTAATTATAATGTGTCTTGCTGTGGGCTTCTTTGAGTTCCTCTTGTTTGGGACTGTCTGCGCTTCCTGAACTTGTAAGTTTATTTCTTTCACCAGGTAGGGGAAGCTTTCTGTCATTTTTTCAAATAGGTTTTCAATTTCTTGCGCTTTCTTCTCCTTCTGGTACCCCGATAATGCAAATCTTGGGCTGCTTGAAGTTGTTCCAGAGACTTTTTACACTACCTTTATATTTCTTGATTCTTTTTTCTTTTTGCTCTTCTGATTGGGTGTTTTTTGCTTTCTCATATTCCAAATTTCTGATTTTATTCTCAGCATCCTCTACTCTACTGTTGATTCCTTGTAAGTTATTCTTCATTTCAGTTTGTGTAGCCTTAATTTCTGATTGGTACTTTATTATGTCATTGATGATCTCACTAGTTTCCTTAATAGTCTTACTAAGATCCTTGAGCATCCTTATAACCATTATTTTGAACTCTGTATCTAGTAGCTTGCTTGGCTCTATTTCATTTAGTCCCTTTTCTGGAGATTTCTTCTGTTCTTTCCTTTGTGACATGTTTCTTTGCCTCTACATTTAGGCAGATTTCAGGTGATTGTTTCTATGTGTTAGGTAGAGCTGCTAAGTCTCCTGGAATTTGTAGAGTGGTTTTGTGTAGTAGGTGTTTGTTAGGGTCCAGAGGCTCAGCCTCCCCAGTCACCTGAGCTGGGCCTTCTAGGTGCTCCCCTGTGTGGGCTGTGTGCACTGTCCTGTTGTAGTTGAGCCTTGGTTGCTATTGGTGTCATTGGGAGGAATTGACCCCCCAGCCAATCAGCTGTGAGGACCAGCTGCAACTCTAGCCAAAGAACTGCTGTGCTGGAAACAACCCTATGGAGCAGGATTTACTTCAGTGGAGCTTTGGTGTTCACTGAGTGAGCCCCTTGAGTGTGTCTCTCATGGATGCAGTAGGGTTGTAATCCAGCGTGGTTGAGTCTGACCACCAGGTGCACTGTCTCTGGGGCCTCCCGGGAGGTGCAAAGTCAGCCTCTGCCTGTGCCTTGCCCAGGGCCACCCAGCTTGAGCTACACAGCAAACTGTAGATGGCTGCTATTTGTGCTGGGTTTGGTGTTCAGGAGAGGCCAAGCTATGAGCCAATGCAGGCTGCCACTAGTGCCTAGGGCCACTTATCAAGACATATGTGGCACACTGCTGCTTGTTTGAGAGATTTTAGGAAAGTCCTAAGCATGAGGCTTGAGAGGCCACTTGCATAGAAAAGCCCCTGGAAATGGCCTGGATGAGCTGCAGGCGGGGAGGGGCGGGGCCTCCGGGAATCATGGGGCCGGGCCAAAGGTGAGTCAGGTGCTGCTAGTGATTCAAATATGGTGCCTGCCTGCTGGCTGGGGTTGAGGACTTGACAAAGGAGCTATGGCCTCTGCCAGCCCTTCTGCCTAGGAGGAAGCTGCCCCTCCAGCTCTCGCCTCAACTTCAGGCAGGTTAGTTCCCCCCCGAGTGTCCCAGGTCCTTTCAGGCTGCTCCCGGCGCTGGGCGCAGAGGGAGCGTCCGAGTGAGTCCGTGCGCGGGCCCTTTAGGAGGAGCTGCTGGGGCTCCCCCAGCCTCCGCGACCCTCAGGGACAGTCCCCGCTGGTTTCACAGCCCGGAGTTGTGGGGACGTCTCTTCCCAGCCCTGGAGCCCTGGGCTGGGGGCCTAATGTGGGGCTGGGACCCCTCATTCCTCTGGGAAACCCCCACCGCCGAGATTCCCTCCTGGGTATAACCCACGGCACCAGGTGTGGGCCGGTAGACGCGTCTCCGGGATTCAGCCCCGACCCGCCCGCGTCTCCGCCCCTCCTCCCGGTCTCGCTCCTTCAGCTCCCTGGCTGTGGGGCTTCTGTTCAGCGGGATCTCAGGAGGCTCTGAGTGGTGGTGGTTCTGTATTTTAGTTGTAATTTTGATGCGGTTGCCGGAGGCGGCGGGTGCAGCTGTTACCTACGCTGCCATCTTGTTGTCTCCGATGTTTATTTTCTTTGAAGGACTAAATAAAAGAATATGAACAGCTCATGATAAAACACTATTTAACTACTGCTTCAACTACAGCAACATGATTTTCAACTTAAGTTCAATTAAATCTAGTTATACTTTCCTATAACCCATCACTTCAGTTGGTGTATTTTCTGTGATAATTTCCTTAGAGTTAAAAGGGAGCAGTTGCTTTTATCTCTATGAATAAATAACCTCATTTAAAAAATTTTTGAATTCTTACAATGAAAGCTAGTCTAGACAATTTTGATTCTCTTTCGTTTACCAATTTTATCTTCAAAATACAGCTTCTTTATAATAAAGTTGATGTTAATTAGTGTAGTATTGTATAATTTATACTGTACTTTTATAAGGGTGTTCTAATGGAAAACTTCAAAATCAACTCAAAGTATGTCAGGAAGATATTATCTCTGTTACACACATGTAGAAAATATAGTCCATCTTAATAAAGCAAGTATTTTTTTATTTCTTTTAAATATATATGTACAGACACATACATATATATATATATATGTATATATATATTATAGATTTTAGAGCAAGAGGGAGGGAGAGGGAGAGGGAGAGAGGATCATTGATCAATCGGCTGCCTGCGCCCTCCCCTACTGGGGATTGAGCCAGCAGCCAGGTCTGTGCCCCAACCAGGAATCAAGCTGGCGACCTCTAGGTGCACAGAAGGTTGCTCCACCAACTGAGCCACACCTGCCAGGGCCTAAAGCAAGTACATTTGATCACTAATAGTAAGTTCTTGAACTTGTGCTAGTGACTTATTTTCTTAAATCCTTGGGTATGAACAGACATGTATACTATGTGATAAGTATACCCCTTTTGACAGCACATTTGAATAATATTTAGATAATAACTATATATATTAAATAAATGGCTAATTAATAAAAGTTTTAACTATTAATGGTAAAAATAACAAGTAAATCTTATTCTGTATTATATATCAGTATTTTGCCATCCACATTACATTTTTATTCCTAATAGAAAACTTCCAGGTAAGATTAAAATATCTTCATTTATAGGAAGTAAGTAGCAGTTCAAGCAATTACTTTTCCTCAAGATTACAAAATATTTCCATTAATTAGAGTAAACAGTAAAAATAGTCCACCAAAAGAGAGTCTATACCCTCTGACGAGGTAGGACTCAATTAGGTTTGGACAACAATGAAGTCTGACCCTTTAACTTGTGAGAAGAGTCCACATCATTAAAAAAAAAAAAAAAGATATTTTTTCAGGTCCCTGCCACTTTGTTCCCCTGTTAAATTTCTGCCATCCATTTTACTTTTTTTCGATATGTACCTCAAAGTGGAATTGATGTATCATATGTTAGTTCTATTTTTAATTTTATGAGGAGCCTGCATAATGTTTTCAACAATGACTGAACCTATAAGAAACTATTCACAATTATATGCCGACAAATGGGATAACATAAGAGAAAGATAAATTTCTAGAAACACACCTACCAAGATTGAATCAGGACAAGACAGAAAATCTGAATAGACCAATGATGAGTAATGACATTGAATCAATAATTAAAAACCTCCCAACCCCAAAACCCCAGGACCAGATGGCTTCACCTGTGAATTCTACCAAACTACGTAAAGAAGATTTAATACCAGTCCTTCTCAAATGCTTCCAAAATCTGAGAAGAGAGAACATTTCTAAACTGATTATGAGGTGATTATTATCCTGATACCAAAGCCAGGTAAGGATGATATAAGGAAACTATAGACCAATATTCCTGATGATTATAGAAACAAAATTCTCAATAAGATATTAGCAAACCAAGCTCAACAACACATTAAAAGGATACAAAATGATCAAGTGAGCTTTATCTCTGTCATCTAAGGATCTTTCTACATACAGAAATCAATAAACGTGACACTACACATTCATAAAATGAAAGGTGAAATCATATGATCGTCTCAATAAATGCAGAATCACATTTGACAAAATATGACATTCCTGTCATAATAAAAAACCTGAGTATAGAGGCAACGTACCTCAGCATAATAAATGCCATATACAACAAACTCACAGCTAACATACTCAGTGGTGAAAAACTGAAAGCTTTTCCTCTAAGATCAGGAACAAGACAAGGGTGGCCACTCTCACTGCTCTTATTCAATGTAGTACAGGAAGTCCTAGCTAGAGCAATTAGGTGAGACAAAGAAATAAAAGCATGCAAATTGGAAAGAAAGAATTAAAATTGTTGTTGTTTGCAGATTATATCATTTTATACATAGAAAAGATGCAACCAACAATTTTGGAATTAATATATGATATTACTAAATGTATTTAGTAGGATATAAAATCAACAAATACAAATCAGTTGTGTTTTTATACAATAAAAATAAAACATCTTAAAAAGAAATAAAGAAAACTATCCCATTCACAATAGCATCAAGAACAATAAAATACTTAGAAGTGGAGATAATGGAAGACAGTTTTTCTTGTTAAAACTTAAGAAGGCTTTGGATGAGTTGCAGTTTAAGAACTCAACATCTGGCCTGATGATATATCAAACTAGAGAAAGTACAGTTGGGCATAGAACTAGCTCAGCTATATCTCAGTTTCCAGATGAATAGTAATTGTGATAGTACTGATAAAGCACCATTTCCAATCCACAGTGTACAAACTTTATTAGAGAGGTTTTTTAAAAATCAAGAATAACAATAATATAGAAGGGACTCATATTCCCAGGAAATAAAAAACAGGGATTTCTGAATAGTGAAAAATAAATCATACCCTGGGTTGGATAGTGTCTAGATTACAGAAACTTGTCCCAACTTATATCTGGTAATATTCAGAGGACGATATATCTCTCCCTTTAATTGTTCAATGGGAAGTAACTGTTCAGTGTCTGAGTCCAATGCAGATAAAAGCTACACTGTCTGAAAAATCTAGGGTAAAATATACATAAGACAAAACCTGTTTACCTGGTCATGTATCTATGGGATGGAAGGCACCCGGGCAAATAGGATCACTCATGAACAGTGATAACAATATTACTGAAATTTGAAACTTGAACTGTGGACTAATTTTTATTTAACAGTGTGTGTGATCGATTGTCAGGTATAGCCTCCTTGGTTTGGCATTGGGGTGGATTACCGAGAGAGAACATGTAACTGATCCTAGAAAAGAATGTGAAAGGGATGCTAATCAGATGGACAGCAGGGAATTGGCATAAACCAGGACCGTTGCCAGGAAACATTAAGGTAGGGTCACCCAAGAGATAATATTTCTTGCAGTGATTTTCTTTTAACCAAAAGTGATTGCTAGTTAACTGAAATAAGAAACTGTAAAAATATTTTGTATTCTTAGTTATGGGCTCAGAGGTGTATGAGTTCAATAAATATTTGCTAGATGTATTAATGAATGAAGGAAAGAATATCTTTAGTTTGTCTTTCAAATATCCTTTCTTCAAAATTACTATATACAAATATTTATGGGAAATGAAACCTATAAAGAAAGTAGAACACTACAATTATAACAAAAGAAATTAGAGGAAAAATTAAAAAATGCTTTGTGATTTACACCTACATTAATTGTGAATGTTAAGAGATTAAGTATTCCATTTTTATTCACATAAATAAAAAATGACTTAAATTATTAACATACTAAGATGAACTATAAAAGGAAAGAATACTGATTTTTAGCTAACTATAACATTTTCACATAAAATGTAGTAAAACTTCTAATAATTTCTATCTTCATGTTATGTAAAAATGGAACTTTAAAATAATGTCAAAATAGTTATTAATTCATTTGGAATTAATTATGGAATTAATCATGGTAATATGGCCCTCATTACTACCACATTTGTTATAATTTCCATATACTATCACCTTTTTAAAATTACTTTGAATATTTAATTGATTGATATGATTATATAACTTTTGCCCTTTATGATAGGGCAGAGTGAAAAAACACATTATTCATAGGTCTTTAGCTGCAATTTATTGCAGATATTAAGAAAAATCATAGAATATGAGAAAAAACAAATGTAAATAAGACACATAGATCGATTGAGATAAAGAATGAAAATTCATTCTTAAAGTGCTTCTAGAAGAAATAATTTGTGTTATTTACATAGTAGTGCTACTTTATTATTATTATTTTAAAGATTTAACCAACTGTATAAGACAGTATTTTTCTTTAGAGCTTGAAATATGCCAATAATAGCATCTGGTGGAATGCAGTGTAATAAGAAATAGTTAGGGGAAACAGGGAAAGCCTGGATTGATTATTTTTATTTAAATAATTAATGTGTAGATTCTGTGTGGTTAGAATAAGTATAGGGAGAAACAAAAAGATGAAAGGGAAATGAGAAGGAGGGAAACAGTGGCAGGCCCACTTTAAAAGAGAAATAAGATGAAGAAAATAGAGATGAAAAATACATAATAAATTAATAGGAAACAATAATCAGTGGGGTGACGAGACACATTTGAGGTACCTTAAACAAAGAGTAAAACTTAACAACTTATTTGTGACTTTTAAATTATTATGTACAAATTTTGTAATTATGTATCTTCACTTTTGGAAAAGCAGATCATTTTTATAAAGTCATTTTCAGTTGAGAACAAGTTACTGCTCATTTACAGTTTATTTTCATTGAAAAGGAAAAGTAAGTGATAAGAGGTAAGGGAATATTTTCATCCTAAAAAACAGATGATGAAAGAGAAAATGTGATTTAATAAAATGTTCATACTTTAAAGTATGTATAGGTTTCTGAATATTTAGAAAAGATAGTATGGCAAGTAGTATTAATTTAAGATGAAACTAACATAATATTCTTGTTGTGTGGTGACATAAAATTCAACCAAATGTACTTCAGTACAAATGGGCAAAGGAATTCATTATGCCCATTTGGAAAAGAGATGATTTAGGCTGGATAATCTCTGATGGGAATATACATAGCGCTAGAATGGTAAAGAAAATAATTGACTTTAATATGAAGTATATCTCTAGAAATGAACAATATTCCCCGACCTGTTCTAAAGATTTATCAACTTTTTGGGCAAAGACATAAATAAATTACTTTTTGTAATATAAAGGACAGAGAGGGGAAGGGGGAGCGATAGGGAAAGTGAGAATATGAGAAAGAACAGTGTATAAAGAGCTTTAAACTAAAAATAAATTTAAAATGATGAGGAATGGTAGGATGGTACTTTCCCCCCCAGATATTTTAGAAGATACTAAGAAATTTAATTGACAATAAGTTAAATAAACATTAGCAGTGGGCCAGAATTACCACCCCAAAAGGTGCTTCCTGAGGGGAATTATTGATTTTGGGGGAAAACACACAAGTTCATTAGATAATCTGTATAATACTTGTATTATAAAATTTGGATGTCACAGTTTAATAAGAACATGATAAAGTTCAGGATATAGAGAACAGGTTTAGGGAGATAGAAATTTAGAAACTACATCATAAGAATGACTGGAGGCAATGAATACTTTTAACTTTGTAAAGGAAACAGAAATAATAGTTATTTTCATATAGTTAAACTATAAAAGAGGGCTTATATTTATTGTATGTATTTCTGATTAGAATAAGAAATAGACACTGGAAATTAATGAGACACATTTCAACCACAGCATAATGAACAACTAGGTTTGTTTCTGAGTAGAATGAATTTCCCCATGATGTAAAGGAACAAAATTCCCCATGTGGAAATGTTGGGTATTCATTCGACAAAGGTGTCATAGAGCAGATTCTTCCATGGGTGGCTCATTTCTAATCAGGTTTATCTTTGCATAATTAGATACCAATAAATGAAAATTATGTCATAGTATTTGAGTTCTTGAGATTTTTAGGATGTAAACATCTATGGATGAAACATGTCTGTGGAAGAAGAAAGAATGAAGGAAGGAGGCAGAAGGAGGTGAGGGAGAGGATGACTCTGAGAAAGAGAATGAGAGTGGGAACAAAAACAAGATCAAGAAAATGAAATAAATCATATTTAAAATAGTGGTGCTTTTGCTGTGGTTGTTCTCTCTTTTTTCTTTTTTTTTGCTGTAGAGAGTGCAACAGGAAAGTGGGAAATACAAATCTGAGCATATGACATTTTTGGCCAAAAATTATGGGGTCAGAAAACTCAAAAGAGAATGAATTTATACTCACATTCAAAGCTAGCCTTGGAAGCACCAAGACTAAGGCAGCGATATACCATTGCTTACTTAATTCTGTGTGCAATTAACAGATACGTCTCAATTTTGCTATCCAAATTGGTAGAGCCCATTTAATGTACCATATGTGAGGCGGAGGATGTGGGTGATGAATGATAGTGTATGGAGTTTCTTTTTGTGCTGATGAAATATTTTAAAGTTGACTCTTGTGATGGTTGTACATGTCTTTCAATATACTAAAAGCCATTTAATTGTATTATTTGAATGGGCAAGTTGTACGTTATGCAAATTGTAGCTCAATAATTTTAAAATAAATAAAATAAAAATAAACACAGTTACTTTAAAATAAATATATATTACTAAACACATATTATTATTATTAAATGTGTATATATTATTAAGGTGTTACCGGACCTTAATAATCAGTTGAATGCATAGCTTATTTCATCTCTTGTACTATAATTTTCTTTGTAAAAATGAGTCATCTTTTAAGTTATATTTTAATTTGTGTAACAATATAGTTTATAGCTCCATTAAAACTTTCAGAATACTACTATAATTATATCCCTAAATATTTGTGTTATATAGTACATGCTATATTTTATGTTGAAATAAATATAAAGAGAACATTAATAAAGGGAATTAATATGATTGAAAGAAAAATTTGAATTACTTTCAGGAAAAAAATGAATTTTTACATTTCCCAGGTTTGTACCTTAATAGTATATGTATTTGTGAACCAGAATTTGATATAATGTTTAAATTAAAAATATATATATTTTTGCACAGGAGAAGTTACTTTTTAAATGGGTCTTTGTACCAGTTAGGTTGTTCAGAGAAGTCGAACCAATGGAATAGGCATAGATACATAGAGTTTATTTTGCAGGATTGGCTTACTGGATTTTGGAGGCTGAAAAGTCCCATGATTTACCATCAGCAAGGTGAAGACCCAGGAGAGCTGGTAGTGCACTTGTTTAAAACCCAAAGGTCTGAAAACCAGAGCCTAATGGTATAAATCTCCAGGTCTGCTTCCAGAGGTCCAAGAACCAGAAAAGCTGATTCCCAAGCAGAAGATGGATGTGCTGGTTCCAGCAAAGGGCAGATTTTCTCTTCCTCCACTTTTTGTCCTATTCAAGCCTTCAACAAATTGGATGATGGCTCCCTGCACTGATGAGGGTGATCTTTTTTTCTAAGTCTACCAATTCATATGCTTATCTCTTCTAGAAACACTCTCAGAGACACAGCCAGAAATATTTGTTCATCCCTTAGCCCTGTCAAGTTGGCACGTAAAATTAACAATCACAGTCCATGTCTGATTAAGCCTTCCTGTTAGTAAGTAAGTTAGCTTATTGTAACAGGGAATAAAAACTTTACACTACTCTGACTAGCCATGAAATGGAATTAGAATCAAATGTACTAACATATTGATAAAGGAACTCACAGACTGACGGTTGCCTTATAAGCATATTGTAGACACGAGCAGTTCCAGTTCCTGCTTGTACAAAAAATGGCCTTAAGCACAACTCTGGTTGACGCAGATCGTCCAACTGCAGGAATTTTTCTAGTACTGACCATTTCTAGTATGCTAACATTAAAAATCCATGTCAGAACCAGCAAAAACACTGCCTGCATGTCCACAGCCTCTCTTCCTGATCTCTATTCTGCTTTCCCCCTCCCTCCCTTTAAAAACTCCTGCCTGCACTAAGATGCTGGGATGGACTGTGGACAAGAGTCCCCGTCTTCTCGAGATGCCAGCACTCAAACAAACCTTTCCTTTTCCACCAGCATCTGTCTCATGATTTTGGTTTTCTTGGTGGCAGACAGTCAATCTGTAGTTCCCTTTACAGTTTGATCATGTCTCTTGGCTGTTGTTTCTATCCCTCCTTATGCAGAAGTTCAGAACCTCTCAGATCCTGCTCTTTCTTATTGCATTATAGTTACCTCTGAGGAAAACACTTACGCACAGGCTATGACCTCTCCTCAGACCCATGCCAAGGCTTCTCACTACCCACCTCAGCATTTCTCTGCCAACACAGTGGCCTGAGGCACTATAGGTCAGCCTCTACCTACCAATATACATCTCAAAAGTGAGGGAAAAGAAACACCTGGGATGCATTTAAAATTTTTCTCTCAAATTATTGAGAATTGACTGCCGATAGCAATGGCCAACTTATCCTTGCATTGTTTCTCCCTTCTTCCTTGCTTTTTCCTTTCTGTCCTATGCTGCCGCTTGCTCCTGGGCATCACATTCCCCCAACAAAATTCTCACATCTAAATCTATTCGCTGGCCTCATTCTCTAGGAAACCTGGGCTAACACTGTCATCGTATATAACAAAACTTTTCAGAATTATCAAATTAACTTGGTTATAACTAAATACATTTTAGGATAGTATTTTTGTAGATTAAAAACAGACTATTTCATAAGATTTTTTTGGTATTATTTTTACATAGATGCAACTTCAAAACTGTACTCTTTTGCATTTTTAGTGATAATTATTTTAATGTCTCTTTTAATAAGAAATAAGCAATGGAATGTATCATTTTACCTAAGATAAAAATGAGAATAACAATTTTTTTAGTAACTTTTGATATCTAAATAGTATGTTATTTCTGTTTACATCTTGTCAGAGAATTATTGTAGATTTTCATTATGGATAAGCAAGTAACTATTCTGCTTTCAGAAAAGCTATTTTCATGAAATTATTAGTTAGGGATAGTCCTAACTAATTTACTTATTTATTATATGTTTATTTGATCAACAAATATTTATTATGTGCAGTCTATTTGCTGGGAACTATCTCAAGTGCTATACAGTTTTGGATGTGCAATAAGCATTATCTATTCTTATTTTTGAATAAGAATAGATAATAAGAATAGATAATGGTTATTCTTAATATTTGAAAATAAAACACACTTTGTGAATAAATAAATGCATTGCTACGTGAATAAATGTATTTATAATGTCTTCCATCCACTTTCTACCCTACCAGTAGACCTAAATATCTACACCCTTGTTTTTGATGGATGAATCCATGAATATGTGAATGGTGTTTGCTCAATAAAGTAAGCCTAGGTTTACAAAACCCTTCAAAGGAAATTAAAACTCTTTAAATGAGATTATTTCAAAAATTTCTGTAGGAATTACATAGTTTCTTTAAGATTTATGTTGCCACCAATGAGAACTTTGGCATAATATATATCTACTCATTTAAATGATTTTACTGAGGAACTACTACAGTACTGGCATTTTTAAGCATCAGTAAATTTTAAAAATATTTATTTTACATTTTGAGTTGCTCACCTGAACAAAATTTAGAACATATGGATTAAAATTAGATTTTCTGTCTTAGCACTAATAGTAAAGTTTATTCATTGATTGATTTAAGTAATGCCTACTATAAGCTTTATTTTGAATAAAATTAGGTTAGATTAATATTTCAAAATCTTAGGGCTCAATTTTAACAAATTCTACAACATGGATGAATTTTGAAGATATTTTTCTTAGTGAAATAAACCAGACATAAAAGGACAAATATTGTATGATTCTTTTTATATAAGGTACTTAGATTAGCCAAATGCACAGAGAGAAAAAAGAATGATGGTTTACAGGAGCTTGGAGAAGGGGGCCATGGGAGTTTTTGTTTTGAGGGTACATAGTTTCAGTCTGGAAAGATGAAGAAGTTTTGGAGACAGATGGTGGTGATGCTATATGACAATGTGAAAGTACTTAACGCCACAGTACTGTATATCTAAAAATGTTAAATTTTATGATATGTAGATTTTACAAAAAAAAAGCTAAGGTTTTACATTTCTATTAAAATAATAGCAGACAAAAATAATCTAATATTTAAATGTGGAATTAAAATAATTTTTTTCAATGGGATATATATTTTTTTATGAAGGCTTTCTTTTCATGAAAGAAATAAAGATTTACATATGGATATTTTTTTCCTTGGATGTTTTCTTAATAGAAAGTAATAGAAATATCCTATCCACCATTTAATTATCTAAAAAGGTAAAATTATAAAGGAATTTTAGAATACTAATTAAAAAAACATTTTAATTATCATAACTTTGATTCTATATTTGTTGTGCTTCCACATTCTCATATTTGATCCAGATAAGCAAGATCCTTTAGAATATGCTAAAGTATTACAGGACACTGTGAATGACAAAAAATATTTTACCTAGCACATTACCTATATTAAACAAGGGCATAATATAGAGAATCATAGTCATATAGCATGAAATCAGTTTCTCCTTTTTCAGCTTTTATGTAAGTCTATGTCTATAGCTTGTTAACTTAAATGAGTCTAATACAAGCAAAGAATTTTTTTATAAAGTAATTATACTATACATATTGATAACCTTTTGTTTTAAGCTTCTCCTTACTTACACTTATAGAGAGCAGACACAAAAAATTGTACATGCATTTAAATTATACCCACTGTTATCATAGTTTTAGAGCATCTGATTCTGGAGAGATTTTGCATAGAGAAGTTGAAGAGGGGAAAATACTCTCTCTAGCTG
Organism: Miniopterus natalensis; assembly: GCF_054644295.1. NCBI lineage: Eukaryota > Metazoa > Chordata > Mammalia > Chiroptera > Miniopteridae > Miniopterus > Miniopterus natalensis. The sequence continues at coordinate 67,295,461 of NC_142082.1, read as the reverse complement.
TGTGCCGTGCAGAAGTGTGAACCCATCAACCCAAAGATGAGAACCTCAGAAACTCATGTAGAAGTCAGCAAGACTCTAAGTGATTAACTGGCATAATACTATTTTGTCATATAACCTTATATTTAAATTTAATACATGAACTTATATAGTGGTATATAATTTTATATAGCTAATGTAAAATGAGCACATACACATTTAAAAATCTTTTATTCCCTAAATTCACATTGTATTTTTATTTAAGATTTAATAAATATAAATCTTAGGAATATTGTATTTATTACCTTAAACAGTTTTGCTTATTGTCTTGACAGTTGGCAAACTCATTGTACTGAAGAACAAAGTTGCAATGATTCATTATCTGTCTTCATTATGAGAGAACAATTGTTATTGTGTTTGTTCACAAAAAGGCTGCAGACTTAACAGAGACCACCCGTTTCTATTCAAAAGGACCATTTGCTGAAATAACTGCTTCTCTGTTCACTGTAGCTTTTATTGTGACGATCAGGATTTACTTCTAAAGTGCTGCTGTGGTGTCTGCACAGTTGTTTTTGTTACATAGAGTTGCTCTGCAAATGCATGCTGAAGAAAAGTTGACACCTAACCAGGAACCTTTTCTTTGTAGGGTTTAGGTGTGTGACCAAGTCTGTTTGTCCACAAAGGGTGGTTATTTCTGGATGTCTATAGATTCTGGAATGGTAAGATTGCTGCTTTTGGAAAACAGTTTACAAGTAGGGTTTCCAATCAGACATTTATTATGTCTGGATAGTTAGTCAATAATTGTGTATTTCTAAATAAGTAATTTCTATATTACTGTGAATATGTAAGCTCTTGAGATTGCAGCAAACCAGGGGCAGACATCCACACTGATATTTAGGAGGAAGTGCTTGCAATAATCTAATAAAATCTCAAGGGCTGTTATGAAGATTAAGCAGTATGCACTAATATTGAAAGGCATTATTAAAAGGCCCTGCCAAATAAATAATTTTATAAATATTCATTTTTCTCTTATTTCTATTAGAGACATCACTATCCTTCTACAAAGCCAGATGATAAACCTCAGTTATTTTTTAGTTATTCCCCCTCTTCTCCCTTTCTCCACCATATTCAATAAATTGTTCAGCCTTGTATGTGTTCATGTAAAATACCCTTCAAACATCCTGGTTTTTCATTTTATTCTATTACTGTTCTAATACATAGTTTTAGCATTTAACAGTTGGATAATTTATCTTTTTAACAGTTTTCCTTGCTTCCAAAATCTTGTCCTCAATTCATTTTTTATGTTGATGCAATAGTTATCATTTTAGAATAAAAAATTGTCATAATATAGCTCCACTGGGGGGAAAAATTCTCCCTTCAGTGATTCCAAAATAAAATATGAAACTCTTAGTATAAGCTATAACATTATAATTGATATGAACAAAGACTACTTTCTGGTCCACTTCCCATCCTGTACCTTGGAGACTGTAATTATGTATGGTCGCATCTTCCTACTGTATTAGTATTCTTTCAGCCTGGGATAGCCTTTATTCCCAGGCACAACTGTAAATTCTACTTACTATGGTACACTCAGAGCAAATATTCCACCATTGTAATCCTCAGAGTACAATTTTTTTTTTATTCTAATAAATTGGTACTGCTTTTTTTCTCTCAAAATATGTATAGCTATATAGCTATTTGTTCATTTAAAAACAATAACTATCTCAAAAATTTCTAATAGACTCTCTAACCCTACAACTTAAAAACTTAGAAAGAGAACAAGAAAAGCCCAGAGTAAGTAGAAGGAAAGAAATAATAAAGATCAGAGCAGAAATAAATGACATCGAGAATAATTAAAAAAAAAAATACAAAAGGCCAATGAAACCAAGAACTGGTTCTTTGAACAGATAAACAAGATTGATGAACCTTTAGCCACACTCATCAAGAAACAGAGAGGATCCAAATAAACAAAATCAGAAATGAAAGAGGTGAAATAACAACTGATCCAACAGAAATACAAAGGATTGTAAGAGAATACTATGAACAACGATATGCATCCAAGCTGGACAACCTGGATGAAATGGATAAATTCCTAGAAAAATACAACCTTCCAAAACTCAGTCAGGAAGAGTCAGAAAACCTGAATAGGCCAATAACTGCTGATGAAGTTGAAGCAGTAATCAAAGGGCTCCCAGCACACAAAAGCCCTGGCCCAGATGGCTTCACAGGGGAGTTTTACCAAACATTCAAAGAAAGAATTAACACCTACGTTCCTTAAACTATTTTAAAAAATCCAAGAGGAAGGAACACTTTTAAACTCTTTTTACAAAGCCAACATTAGCCTAATTCCAAAACCAGATAAAGACACTTCAAAGAAAGAGTATTACAGGCCAATATCCCTGATGAACATAGATGCTAAAATCCTCAACAAAATAGTAGCTAAAATCCTCATGGAGCAAAATATTAAAAAGATCATACACCATGACCAAGTGGGGTTTATTCCAGGGATGCAAGGCTGATACAACATTTGGAAATCAATAAACGTGGTACATCACGTAAACAAATTGAAAGACAAAAATCACATGATCCTATCAATAGATGCAGAAAAAGCATTCGACAAAATCCACCACCCATTTCTGATAAAAACTCTCAGCAAAGTGGGAATAGAGGGATCATACCTCAACATAATAAAGGCCATATATGACAAACCTACAGCCAACATCATATTCAAAGGGTAAAAACTAAAACCATTTCCCCTAAGAACAGGAAAAAACAGGGATGTCCACTTTCACCACTCTTATTCAACACAGTACTGGAAGCCCTAGCCACAGCCATCAGACAAGAAGAAAACATAAAAGGCATCCAGATTGGAAAGGAGGAAACAAAATTGTCATTATTTACAGATGACATGATATTGTAAATAGAGAATCCTAAAGACTCCACCAGAAAACTACTAGATTTAATAACTGAATTCAGCAAGGTAGCAGGGTACAAAATTAACACCCAGAAATTGATGGCATTTTTATACACCAATAATGAACTCTCAGAATGAGAAACTAAAAAAACAATCCCATTTACCACTGCAACTAAAAAAATAAGATACCTAGGAATAAACTTAACCAAAGATGTAAAAGACCTTTACTTGGAAAACTACAGGATGCTAAATAAAAAAATAGAGGAAGATATAAACAAATGGAAAAATTTACCATGTTCATGAATTGGAAGAATTAACATCATTAAAATGTCCAAAGCAATCTATAAATTCAATGTAATTCCTATTAAAATACCAACAGCATATTTCACAGATCTAGAACAAACACTTCAAAAATTTACATGGAACCAAATAACACCCTGAATAGCCACGGCAATCTTGAGAAAGAACAAAATTGGAGGGATCACAATACCACAAAGTCACTGCAATCAAAACAGCCTGGTACTGGCACAAGAATAGACATCTACCAGTGGAACAGAACAGAGAACCCAGAAATTGACCCACTTCATTATGGTCAGTTAATATTTGACAAAGGAGGCAAGAACATACAATGGAGTAAAAACAGTCTCTTCAGTAAATGGTGTTGGAAAAATTGGACAGGTACATGCAAAAAAATAAAACTAGATCACCAGCTTACACCATACACAAAAGTAAATTCAAAATGGATAAAAGACTTAAACGTAAGACATGAAACCATAAAAATCCTAGAAGAAAACATAGGCAGTAAAATCTCAGACATATCTTGTAGCAATATTTTTGCTGATACAACTCCTAGGGCAAGAAAAACTAAGGAGAAAAATAAACAAATGGGACTGCATCAAAATAAAAAGCTTCTGCACAGCCAAAGAAACCATCAACAAAAGGAAAAGAGAGTGCACTGTATGGGAGAACATATTTGTCAACAACACATCTAATAAAGGGTTAATATCCAAAATATCTAAGGAACTCATACAACTTAACAAAAGGAAGACAAATAATCCAATTAAAAAATGGGCAAAGGACCTAAATAGACACTTCTCCAAAGAGGACATACAGGTGGCTAAGAGAAATGAAAAAATGCTCAAAGTCACTACTCATTAGAGAGATGCAAATTAAAACCACAATGAGTGTCACTTCACATTTGTCAGAATGGCTACTATCTACAAACCAAGGAACAAGTGCTGGCAAGGGTGTGGAGAAAGGGGAACCCTAGTACACTGCTGGTGGGAATGTAGACTGGTGCAGCCACTATGGAAAGCAGTATGGAGTTTCCTCAAAAGATTAAAAGTTGACCTGCCATTTGACCCAGTGATTCCACTTCTAGGAATATAGCCTAAGGAACTCCAAACACCAATCACAAAGAATCTATGCACCCCTATGTTCATAGCAGCACAATTTACAATAGTTAAGATCCGGAAACAGCCCAAGTGCCTATCAGTAGATGAATGAATAAAAAAGCTGTGGCACATTTACATGATGGAATACTATGCAGCTGTAAAAAAGAAGGACCTTTTATCCTTTGGCACAGTATGGAGGGAACTAGAAAGTATTATGCTAAGTGAAATAAGCCAGCCAGAGAAAGATAAGTACCACATGGTCACACTTCTATGTGGAATATAATAAATAAAATAAACTGATGAATAAAATGGATCCAGATACATAGAAGCATGGAACAGACTGAGGGATCTCAGAGGGAAGGTGGGGAGGGGGGAGTGGGCAGGGAGAAATTAATAAAATAACTTATATGTTTATAAGCGTAACCCATGGACACAGACACTGGTCTGGGGAAGGCCTGGGGGTGAGGTGGATGCAGGGTGGAGGGGATAAAAAAAATAAAAAGAATAAAAAAATAAGACAAATTGATGGATAGATACCTGAATGGATAGAGAGACAGATGGATACATCTGAGATAAAGCAGATGTATAAAATATTAAATTATGAAGTCTAAGTGATGGATAATGGGTTTTCACTGAACAATTCTCTCAACTTTTTGTATACTTGAAAATTGCCATAATAAAATGTTGGAGAGAAAAAAAAAAGAATCTAACTTAAATGCAAAAAAAATAATAAAAAATAAAAACAATGACTATCTCATTATTTGCTCAGTATTTCTGCATAATTAAAATAAATTTAAATTATGTTGAATAATTATTGAACAATGATAAATTTATTATAAAATAATCTTGATGTTAGCTGATATTTATGTAATATTTACTATATATTGAAGATATCCTAAACTCTTTCTGTGTTAGTTCATTTAGTCATTACAATAGCAGGAGGACATACTATTGCCCATTTTTTCAGATGTGGAAAATTAAGAAAAAAGTTTAAGTATTTTTCTGAAGTCTCAGAGGAAGTGCCAGAGGAGTATTTGAACTTTGAGTTAAACTCTATAAACCATAGTTTTATTTACTGTGTTTGCTGCTATATAGGTAATTTTTAAAATTTATTATTTTGCCAGAAACATCTATTACTTTGTTTTTGATAACTGGAGGCTAATATTTTATTCTATTGTTTGTATTTTTTAAAAAATCTGACATACAAGCTTGTTTATTTTATAATTGCCGGACTTACTGAAGACCATTTTCTCTTGTTATTGTAAATGCTGCTTAGTATACAAATTCTCAACTTTGTCTATAATTTTAAACTATTTTATAATAATACACTAAATCTCTTATTTTTGAGAATCCTAGTGCTCAAATATTTTTAATCTTCTCTAGTCAGGTAAGGTCTGAAGAAATGAAATGACATTCGCTTTGGAAAGGATCTTGTAGGATCCACTGATGAGTTTCACAAGAACAGCACTGCCAACATTTAAATAAACTGAATCACCCATCATTCATATGTCAGGAGCTCAAGTGAACTGGAAGAGAGAGCTTAGCTGTCAGACTAGCCGTTTAAAGCAACAAGCCAAAACTGAAAGAGATAAGCTTTTAATCACTTACTGTGAAGGTATAAGCAAGAGTCTAAAATCTGAGGAAACACTGACTCTCCCCTTTCATCCCCAGTTCCATTTTCCCCTCAAAGAATGGCTACAGGGAAAAGATCAGAGAGAACATTTCAGACCTAGGGAGTCATCTCATGGTTGAGGGGCACTTGAACGAAAAGCTCAGGCAGTTTTATGGGCTCATGTGTGGCAAGGGGAGGGGAAGACTAGGAGTGAAAAAGTACTGGGTACTGATGTACAAAAAGTATTGTCAAGGGTTCCCCTTTCTCCTCCAACATGAAGGCCTTGGGCAGAAGTGTTTAAAAACACCTCTTCAGAGCCTGTGATAAAAAGAGTAGGAATGAAGCATTGGGGGTTAGGAATGGGGTAAGAGCATGACCAGCCATTAACTGCAGTCCTTTCAAAAAGTGCAATACAATTTCTGTGCACCAAGTCAGACAGGGAGGGAAAATTTCCCTTTGAGCCTGTATGGTAGAGCCTTTCCAATTGCCTATGGTCAGGCCTGAGAAATTGCACATAATTTTTTACCAGGACTTAGACTCTTCATGATAATAATGCCAATAATAATGGTATAAACTTAGTCAGGCTCATCATATCCCAGGTGTTGTCCAGAGCACTTTATATCAACTCCTTTAGTCCAAATGTATTACTATTAATTCACTATTACTAATGAGGAAACTGAAACCATGATGACAACTTGCTCAAGGTCACACAGCCAGCAAATGGAGGCCCTTCAAAAGTAATACTTGAAATTTCTACATAAAATCTTTAATAGTAACCACTCAACAGAATTTGTTGAATAAAGAGAACTTGAAAATAAATTAAAAAAATAAGCCAGTGGGTCTTCAATGAATTATTAATAAAATTTATTATATTTATATAATATATAATATTCTAGTTACATAATATTATAATTATATAATAGATGATAGTCATGTAATCTTTATTATATCCCTTCGAATCTAATCAAATTTTGTACCCATAGGTACACAGCAGATGGCGGCAGAGTAGGTAGATGAACACTCACCTCCTCCTAGTACCAAACTGGAATTATTACTAAATTATGTAACAATTATCCTGAATAATTTACTGAGGACTAGCTGAAGAGGAGTCTTATAACCATGGATTTACAGAAGAAGACATATCAAGACAGGTAGGAAGTACAGAGCTTCAAAACGGTCTGGCTCCCCTTTCATGGGCCGAAGCTGAGGTCTGGTGGGACATCTCAGTTGTGGGCCTACAGCCCAAGCTGGGCTCCCTATCCCAGAGCCAGGAAGAGGTGCCCATATGTTAGCCAGCTGCGGAAAGCAGCAGGATTTCTGTTCTCCAAGGAGAGTAGGCTGGAGACACAGGCACCCTCTGAAAGGGCTAATGCACAAAATTGTTTTTTTTGGAGCCACTCACCCTGGGCTCCAGTGTAGGAAGAGAGGAGTGCACTGGAGTTGCCTGAAGAGAGGCTGGGATTTGTGATTCTGGAGAGAGAGCTGGGAGGACAGCCGCCAGTATCCCTGTGCTGAGTCATTTTTCTATCCTGCAGATGCCATTTTTCTTAGGTGGTATACTCCTCTGTGTATGGAATAAGCCTGGAGGAAAACAATTGCCCCACCCTCTGGACTCACCCCATCCTGAAGAGCTTAGGCCCTGCCGAAGAGTCAGCTGCATTGGCCAAAGTGTAAAGGTCTGGACAGAGTCAGGGTGTGTCATTGATCTAGTTGTCTGAATTTGGGGTGGGGGCCATTCCTCCCACTTTCCTGTGACCTAACTGGCACTTCCCCTAAATAAGAGATATGATAGAGCCACCCTCTTGGCTTCCAGCAGACCCAACCTCCAGGCTTTGGAGACTCCATTTACTCAGCTCTTAATGACTCTGCCTGGCTAAGGTCAGGGAAAAATCTGGAACAGGCTGAGTCATGTGGCTTGGGGACAGGTATTATGCCCACCACTTTCCCTGAAGCCTGATTTGCACCTACTTCTCCTGAAAGATCCACTAGCACCATCCTCTCAACTTTACCAGAGGCTTTTTCAGTGACTGAACCTAATAGGCAGCCAGTAATCAGAGAGAGGTAGAAGCAGACCTCAGAGTGACTTGGAACTTTTATTGACCTGCTTCTGGACACAGTGCTGGAAAATGGTGGCCTTGGTGCACAGCTTGGTTCTTCCTGCACACACCCATGCCCACCAGAGGCAGTCACAAACTGTGGATCATTTGTAGCTACTAACAGGTTGCCAAGGGCCGGGCACAGACAGAGTTGGACATTGGATTGCACCAGAGTCCCTCCCAAGAGGCCCTGAACCAATACACCCAGTGGCCAGCTTTAGATAACATCAGAGCAGGATCTACTAAGCTTCACAAAGAGCATATCTGAAAGGAGATTTTGCCAGGCACCGAAACCTGCAGTGGAGAATTCTACATACTGCGGTCAGAACCTGCACAGCAGTTTGCACTCCAGAGTTGGGGTTGAGCTTCATAGTCAGCCAGCCTGAGGATGATTTCCACTCAAAAACTGGTCAATAGCAATCAAGATTCAATAACAGGAAGACCGACATAATCCACTCAGGGGACATTCTTAGAGCAGCCACCTAAGGTGATCAAAGAAACTACATTACTGGGTCCCACAGGACACCTACTACATAAGACCACTGCACAAAAACAATATATAGATGGTGTATTGTAGAATTGTATACCTGAAACCTATACAATTTTATTAACCAATTTCAGCCCAATAAATTTAATTTTAAAAAAGTAAAAAATAAGTGAAATATAAAATACTAAATAAAATTTATGGAAGAAGACTAAAGTAAAAAAAGTAAAGAACACTAAAAATTTCCTGCTCAATTTTTATATAAAGTATACAGAAATTCCACTGATTTCTGATAAAAAACTTTTTTAAAAAAGTTAATTTTAGCCCTGGAGCATCATCTGGTAAAACAAAAGCTTGCAAGTTTCATTCAGGGCGCATACCCTGGTTGCTGGTTTGATCCCAGGTCCACATGTGTACAGGAGGCAACCTGTGGATGTTTTTCTCTCACATCGAATGTTTCTCTCTCTTGCCCTCTCCCTTCTGCTCTCTCTAAAATCAATGAAAACATAAGGTGAGGATTTAAAAAAATGTTAATTTTATCAAAATGGCTATTGAGAGATGGAGCAAATTCAAATGGGCCACATACGATTCTTCTCCTTATATATATGAACATGTAACCAGTCTTTCTTTGATTTTCAGATTTTAGTCAATTCAAATAACTTTAATGTAATAGAAATACTATTATTGAATAATGTTAATGGGAAATTATATAAAAGTAGGCAGTAAATAATATATACGGTGTTCTTTATAATTTTTGATGATCTCTAAGTGAATTGTTTTATGCTATAAATATAGCAAGTCCATCATAATCTTTATGAAGACAGGGTTCTGGTGTTTTGTTTTGTTTTTCTCATCAGTGACTTTGTTTTGTTTTTGTTCTTTCACATTATTTAAGTCCAGCACTTAAATTGTGCCTGGGAAATAGTAGCTGTTTAGACTTTAATTATTGAATAGATTAAATAGAAAATAAAATAAAATAAAATATAAATCTAGTTTATTTATGTAAGCTGAATAAAATATTTAAGAAAGGTTGATTAAATGTAGGCCTTTACCTTTTCATATATATATATATATATATATATATATATATATATACACATATACACACACACAGACACACACACATATATATGAATAAAGAAAATTTGTCGTTTTGCTAGATATTCATGAAATTCAACATTAATATAAAACTTTCAGTTGTGGGTCAGAATATAAATATAAGTATTAACTTTTCTCAATGTTATAATGTATTTTCCATCAGGGTGAATTAAATTTAAAAAAACAAGCAGGTATTGCCCAACTTAAAATGTTTGCAACAAAATAAAAGGAGGAAAAATAGAACAGATGAAAGTGTGCAGGACATGTTATCATTGTTGAACTCTTTATATATAAGGAAGATACAATGATAGCAGGTGGGCCCTGGCCAAGGGCTCAGTTGGTTGTAGTGTGGTCCGGTATACCAAATAGGTTGTGGTTCCATTCCTGGTTCGGGTGCATAAGAGAGGCAACCTCTCTCTGTCCTTTCCTCTCTCTAAAACCAATTAAAAATAAATGTCCTTGGGTGAAATTAAATCTATATATAAATAGACTTGCTGACTGGTCACGAGGACACTCATGTTTCCGTGTCCTAATGTTGCTGACCAGTCATCAGTTAACTCGTGTCCGTATTTCCAGATGTTGTTGAGTGGTCAGGAGATAACTTGTGTCTGCCTTTACATTAATTTAATTAATTTTAAGGTCTGAAAGCAATGTAGAGTTTTAAAAGAGCACTCTAGACTGTTTTCTTAGTTATATTTGTTTAGGCTTAGATTATAAAAGGTGTGAGATCATGTTTTACAAAAAAATAGTAACCCTCTGTAAAAACAAAAATCCCACTAGGGAGTGTAAAATATGCTTTTTTAAAGAAAGTATAGTGAAACAGATTTGTATGTGAAACATATTTAGTGCCATTGCATGTAGATACATATTATACAATATATTGCACTAAAAAATGTATATATATATTTTTTAATATATCTTTATTGATTTCAGAGAGAGGAAAGGAGAGGGAGAGAGAGATAGAAACATCAATGATGAGAGTCATTGATCAGCTGCAGCCCGCAACCCGGGCATGTGCCCTGACCGGGGAATCAAACCCCGATCGCCTGGATCCTAGGTCGACGCTCAACCGCTGAGCCACGCCCGGCAGGGCCTAAAAAATATTTTTAAGTAAAAAATAAAATATTAAAAAATATTAAAATATATGCAATATGTTTAATTTCAACATATGGTAATATAAATATAACATATGACAAAATAAAGTACATTTAAATTTATCCAGGTGCTTTCATTTAATATTTAAGAGCAGAAAATTAGCCTGCTGCATGGGCGGGGCGAGTTCTGGCTTGAAATAGCCAGTCAGCAGGGTGTTAAAATTATAGCAGATGATTAGATTTTAGAGGACAAAGTTTCAATACATATTTTAAATCTTTTTTTAAAAATTTTTTTAAAAAATATATCTTTATTGATTTCAGAGAGAGGAAAGGAGAAGGAGAGAGCTAGAAACATCAATGATGAGAGAGTCATTGATCGGCTGCAGCCCGCAAACCGGGCATGTGCCCTGATCGGGAATTGAACCCCGATCGCCTGGATCCCAGGTCGACGCTCAACTGCTGAGCCACGCCCTGCCGGGCTATATTTTAAATCTTGTTTGTCAATAATGTATTATAGTTCTAATTTTCCTCCTTCTGTATATAAATTGCTTAAAAGAATAAAACATTTTAATATGTTTAGTGCAGCACTCTATTATTCACAGCAATTTAAATTTGCTTTTGTTGCATAAATCTGTTATTTAGATATGCAGAATGTATTTTTTTGTGTGTGATTAAGGTAACTGATTACACTGAAAGTAGCAGTTTTACTGTATCATGCAGTAGTTGAAGACTTAGGAGAGAAAATAAAATCCTCTTTTGTTATATTATAATCAGTACTGAGAAATCTAAGTAAAATTATTAGAAAAGTTACCCACTTAAGGAATGATAGACACTTATTTATCTGTGAAAAAAATTAGTATAAAAAAAATTCTGCAAAATTGCCAAAGTTTTTTAATATTTGATGTTTTTAAAGATTTATGTTGTCTTTATTAAATTTAACTTGAAATCTACATTACAATCAGTCCTTGTATCACAAAGATTGACATCTCAAATAATTTTCCAGTAGGAAACATAATTCTGTCCCTTTGCAACTGCATTGTGGTCTATAAAGAAAAAATGTGTTTACTTTCTTATTGTTTTTTTAATTTATTTACAATTTTATATATCGGTCAAAGAACATGTGTTTATAGCATCTGTACTCTATTTTCAAAGGTGCATGTTCACCCTTGATATTCATGCTTGCTCAACAAAAATATATTTTTTACCTGTGCTAATATAATCTGTAGGCTCACCTTTTTAATAAAAAATAAACACAAATTGTTTTACTTTTATTATTAAGGTACTGTTTTGGAAAAAAATGTGTGGCTTGTGTGCATATATATGTTTATAAAGATATGTGTATGCATAGATATTTATGTTTAGGTATGTATGTGTATACAGTATGTGTATACATAGTCATCTGAATGAATATATGAATAAATGGATATATATTCATTTCACCACCAGAAAGACTAATGCTTGCATTTTAAATTAGTTCTTCCAATATCACATAAAAATAATTTTATATAATTATAATTCTGGAGTTGCTGCAACTTAATATTCTGTCTTCTGTATAATCTTATAAATGTATAATTGTTCTACCCTCCTTGCCTGGTGTATTTTTCAGTAATGGTAATTATTTGAAAATTGGAACTTTGCCTTCTGATATTTAACTCTATTCATTATTATTTATTTTATTTTATTCCTACTACAGCCATGATATATGCAGGGGTTCTTACTGTTTGTTTACATATTGCAGATTTGAGCTTAGACTGAAGCAAATTTGTTCATTAATGGAGATTTAAGATAATATTACTAAAATGTTTGGGATTCTTTTATTATGCAAATTCCCTTCACCTCAATTTTTTATTTTCTTATACTTTTAAAATTTTTAAATAGTTTTGGCTATAGTAAGCTCACAGAAAATTTTCCAAATGTATACTTGACTAGTGTATATATGAAAAGAGCTTTTGCCTAAACCTACTTTGCCTTGGTTTGCCAAGGAAATAGCCAAATGACTATACTTAATGAAATAAAAGCCTATATTTCTCAGTCATAGAATATAATGTGGCAGCTACTCAGTAGTTCAGACAAGCTAGAGACATGCACCTCTTCACCTGCTGTTTGTTGATGGTGAGTAAATCCTTAACTCCCACTCACATCCGTCTTCTCTTAGGAAGCAATCCAGACTGCGCATCCAGTGCTAGACACATTCCCCACAGGTCTCCCTCTTCCTGTATATCGAATAGTCAATTTTATCATCTATTCAGAATGACTGACGACTAATTAATGTTGAAAAAATTTGATTGGCAGATATATGTTTCTGTGAAAAATTTAAAAGTATTTAGAAAAATGTATTTCAAGCCATTAGAAACATATATAATTATTCCCAAATGCATCATTTTATGGTATCTCTATTTTTTTCTGTACTATGCAACACGGTAGCTTGACACATGAGAACAGGTTATCTATAAACTTCTCCCTAATGATTCACTTACCAATATTGATTTTTTTCCAGCTTTTTACACTTTGTATAAAATAAAATAAATCTCGATATTTAAACGTGACAAGTAGCTGACATTATCTTTTAGTTTTGGAAAACTTATGAAGAGTAAAAAGTAAATCATGTGTTAAGAAAAGATAAAAGGGGATATATCATATGTCTAGTCTAGGATTAAATCTGTTAGTGAGGATGTGGTAGAAGGAGACAATGATTTTGACATATGACTCCTAAGGTGACAGAATGATCAGTTACATTCTGATAAAATAAGACAACACTAGTATAATTTTCTGTGTTATGTTTTCTAACTTTTATTACTTTTATGTATTATTATATTGTACTAGAATAGACTACAGCAGACTATATTATATTATATATTATTTATTCCTTTCATCTCCCCCAGGCTTACCTTTTCATAAGCCCAGTGTTGTGCTTTTAGATATTTTTTCTCTTTTACACTTTTCTAATTTGAAGAAAGGGCAATCTATAATGGGGAGTTATTTACAAAGAAAATATGTTGCTATCCATATTGTATTAACAGTCTAGTGTGCAAATAGAATACTCTCTTGCAAGACAGATTCAAACACTTAGCTCCTGGTCCACCTTCCTGTGTTTAGTAACATGCACCCAATACTGGTACAATGAATTGCAGGTGTGCTTTCTACCCTGGCATGTATGTCTGCCTTCTTGAGTTTGAGATATTGGTAAAACTATAACCCATAGAAAGTATTCCTTCCAAGATTTTTTTTTTTTTTTTTCCTTTCCAGAGTATTGTTTGGGACTATAACAATTATATTCCAGTTTCTTATCACATGCATACACTATTAACACACCATTTTATGATCTTCTGCTAATTGTCCTTAGAAGAATGTAAGATAAGAGGTACATGAGAGTATGGGGATATGTTTCTTAGTAGTTATTTTAGTGAATATCTAAGAAAGATTACATGAGGAAATTTTCAAACACTAAAGTAAGCAGTAATTCATTAAGGTCTCCTTGTTAAATCCATGATATTGTGTATTTAACACACAAAACCAGATTTATTAATCTAGATATTTCTAAAGATTTTAGAAAACAAGAGGGATTTAAAATAATAGTTTTAATAGCAGAGGTTTTCTTAACAACTTTCTATTTTAACAGAAAATAAATTTTATTTTCAAGCAACAACGTGAAAACATACAAATCTACAAAATATCTTATTTTAAAAAAAGTTTTGGGTACTCATATGAAGAGAAAGTTCTAAGAAGTGAATACTTTAGAATGTTAAGATAGAGATAGTGATTAATGAAAACATTTGAAAAATTGGAAACGAACAAGAAAATCTTAGAAAATGATGAGGAAAGAAAGGTAATTTCCCTTTTTATATAATCCTGGAACATTTTTCCATGCATATATATAAAAGGTAATTTAAATTTAAATTGTATCAGTGGTAAGGCAGTTCCTGTGAAGAACATTCCACTACCTTATTTTTATTTATTTACTTTTAAAATATGTTTTTATTGATTTTTAGAGAGAGAGGAAGGGAGAGGGAGAGAGAGATAGAAACATTGATGAGAGAGAAACATTGATTGGCTGCCTCCTGAGAGCCCCTTACTGAGGACTGAGCCTCTAACCTGCGCATGTGTCTTGGCCAGGAATTGAACCACGACCGCTTGGATCCTGGGCTGATGCTCAGCCACTGAGCCACACCTGGTGGGCCCACTACCTTATTTTTAGAAAGATATCCAACCATATATTTATCTTTCAAAGTTTTTTTTTTTTTCCTTTTTTAATTGATTTTATTGAGGTGACATTGGTTCACAAAACCACATAGGTTTCAAGTGTACAACTTAACAAAACATTATCTGAGCACTGCATCGTGAGCCCGTTGCCCCAGAGAAGTCTCTTTCCATCCCCATCTAACTCCCCTTTGCCCACTGTCACCTAGCCCCCCTTTCCCTCTGGCTGTCACCACACTGCTGTCCCGATCTATGTGTTATGTATACATGTTTTTTGGCTAATCCCTTCTTTCTTTCTTCCAGTCCCCCGAGCCCCCCCCTTATTCTTTTTCGTTTTGAGTCTCTTAAAACTGTAGCTATTTAGCCACCTATTTAATTCTACTCAATTGTCATTTTTATCTTTAATTTGAAACTTTACATATTTTTATTTTTCTCTATTTTATTGGAGTATAGAAAATACCCTGAAAATAACATTAAAGTAAAATTCACACTAACTCAGGTAATAATGTGTTATAATAAATCCTCTATATTTCAAAATATTTAAATTTATAATTATTTGATGGTATTAAAATTTTAAATATTTATGCTGAATCACATAGACTTTCTGTTCATGTATATATATGATCAGAGGAGTGGGTTGAAAAACTTACAATTAACCCATATTTATTAAATAGTCTTACACCACATAAAAATATCAAATATATTATGTGCAATTTTATTGATATGTTGAAACAAAGGGAAGAAGTCGTAAAGATTTTCATCAGGAATTTTGTCTGTCAAACAAAACTTATTACTCTCTGAATTGTAAACCAGAAATATAAAATATTGAAATACACATTTTCGTGCTTTCAACAGCCTTTTAATTAAGTTGACAAGAGAAATATTAAACACAGTTATTGCATTAATATTTTATTCAAAATGTGACAAAATTTAATTTTTTATATGATTTTATTTTAATAGTTGTGAAGAACATGTGCAATGATATTGTCATATAAATCCTTTACCATAATGCTAGAATATCACACAGTGGTAATATATAACTGGCCAATAATATTTTGGTAAGTTACAAAAGGTAGTGTTTCCTTTTTTTTTTTCCTGGCAGGTTTAGGTGATATGTCTTTCAACATTAGTAAGGAAACCTGGAGAAGAGAGCTTCAAACTTTTTGTTGGTTATTATTGTTCTGTTTCTCAAATAAAAGCTAGCTGTGATCCTTTGATGAAGTAAGACTTCTATCCAGTCAAAGGAAAAAGAAGTTTGGAGTCTGGGTGAGAAGAAGATTAAAACTGAAAGCTTCAAGGCAGTTTTCCCCAATGCACTTGTACAAATAAAGGCTCGTCCAGCATATTTTGTGTGCTTGTTGATTATTAGTTCATCTGGAGCTTATTTCCAGTCGAATTGTTCCAACTTTGAATTGCTGGTTTTAGCAGTCGTCTTTCACATTTACCTGCTGAGTGCTCGGCTAGTTTATTTTTACAGCTTCTTGCGATCTTCTTTATGTCCTGAGTTTTCTGTTTTGGGTTTTACCCAGCCTCCTGAAACAGTGAATCCCGGGAAGACTTCCTTGTGCTTGTGTGTACTCAAGTGTATATATATTTTTTTCTATGTGTCTAGGGAGCAATTGTAGCAGTTTAATATTTGCTGAGATGATAAGTTAAGGCATTCCTCTTTCACTCTTTATACAACATTAAAATGAAAACTTGTATGGATGTGGCATAAAATGTTTTTCTTTTAGAATTATGTTGGTTTAAATAACCCTGTTAGAAGTCAGTGGGTACTCAAAGATTACCACTTATATAGTGCTTCCCAAACAATTTTTACAGCCATTATTTTATGTCCTCATTATAACCATATTAAATCCATGTGGTTAGAAATTATAAAATTATCTGCATTTAAGAGATAAAGAAACCAATGCAGAAAACAGGAAAACATTTTTCTCAGAATATCTGAGGAACTTAATGACAAGTTTTGGAAGCAATGCACATCTCTACTTGCTAAAAATACTGGTATGATTGGAGATGCTCTTACAGATTCAGTAATAATAACCAATAAAATAATAATACTATGTTTGAAAATGATTTTGGAAATATATATGATTTTAATTTTATTTAGAAGGTAGTTGAGAGCTGATTTTTGGGGAAAAAATATTTTAAATATACTGAAATAAAAATAATAGGAAAGAATATTTAAGTACATAATTTTTGTGTCAAAGTTTTCCAGCTATTTATACAAAAAGACCAACTACCAAATATATCATTAGATATAATTTATGATGAATTGGGTAAATATCCAGGTCTTAAGTGAAAGTTTTTAATAAAATATTTAATAGACATTTGCTCAAAACTTGATAAATATATGCAATATATTATAGCATTGGTATTATTAAAGCTCACTTAAATCTATTAAATTTATATTAATTAATTAAACTCATAGGAATTTGGACAAAACATTTTAACAGATAGCTAGCAGTTTTGAAGTTTCATTCTTGGTTCTATTATGTAGAATATTTTTCTCTGTTGGGATTTTGTAATTTTTCATCTCTACACCTGTTTTCCCTTACTTCCCTACCTTCCTGAACATAGTTATAATAAATGCTTTATGCTTCTTTTCTGATCATTTCAATACCTGTATCATCTTGGGACACAGCCTTTGCCATTTCCTTTGAGCACATATTGTTATTTGCTTTGTGTGTATTTGTGTGTGTGTGTGTGTTCCACAATTTGGGATTGCAACCTAAATATTAATGTTATGTACTAGACTATAGATTTTGTCACAGTCCTCTGAAGGAATAATTTTTATATCTTCAAGTAGCATATTTTTTGGTTTTAATTGAAGTACAATTAATATATAGTATGTTAGTTCAGGTGTACAACATAATTTGTATATTTTGGTATATATTGTGAAATAGCCCCACAATAAGTCTAGTTAATACCCATCCCCATATATACTTAAGTTTTTTTCCTTGTGAAAAGAACTTTTAAGATCTACTCTCTGCAATTTTCACATATGCAATACAATATTTCTAACTATACTCACCATGCTTTATATTACTTATTTTACAAATGGAAATTTATTCTTTTTGGCATCCTTCATCCATTTCACCCACCCTCAACCTTCTCCCACCCCAGTAAACCACCAATCTGTTCTCTGTATCTGTGAGCTTGAAACTATTTTAAAAATTTGTGTTTTGTTTTGCTTTTTAGATTCCACATATAGATGAGGGCATATGGTATTCGCTATTTTTGACCAGTCTGACTTATTTCAGTTAACATAATACCCTCAAGGTTCACCCATGTTGTTGCAAAATGGCAAGATCTCACTCATTTTTTATGGTCTAATAATATTCCATTATATATACGTGTGTGTGTCTATGTGTGTGTGTGTTTGCTGTATTTTCTTTATTAATTCATCCACCGACAGACATTCATTGCTTTTGCTTTAATACCTGGGCTATTAATACTAGTAATGTAAATTATGACCAATAATGTAAATAATGTAAACAATATCTTCTGTTTTACAAGACAATTAACCCGATTGTCATCAAATTCCATAATCTCTTCATGAAGTTGGCATGTCAAACAGCAGTTTGTGTTTTTATTTCGTTTTATTTTCCTTGGCTGCAAACTGTTTTGAGTTGGACTCACTAACGGACAGTTTGGGATTCATCTGGAGACTCTGGCAGCATATGAACAGAATTTGTGGTCCTTCTATGTGTGTCCTTCTTTCCAGCATCCCACCCTCATTTTTCAGCAGTTACACTTTCCCAGTCCCTATCTTCTAGTTTTTCAGGTCAGAAATACTGCAAGTTTCTATTAGAAATTTAACCACTACATATGGCATGATGTGACCAGACTTCTGTCAGGCTAAAGCCATAGAAACAAGAAACTCACTCTGTGCTGGTACTTTCTTCCAGTTCTCCACTTGCTAACAAAATAAATGCCTGACTTTTGCACCTTCCAAGCCCTTCAAGTAGTTCCCCACCCTCCAGAATTATCTTTGTCATGAATGGGGAGTTCAGCCTGTTAGAAGGTAACCCAGGCATAGTGGAAATAAAATTATTCACATTTGAATTTTATATTCCAACAGCCAAATATATAATCTTTTTTTTCCATCTTTTAGACTAAAGATCTATGCTTATGATTATGATTCACATAAATTTTACAATAGAATATAATTATTAGCCCATTTTCCAAACTAAATCTAGTAATTTTTTGAAACTATGAAATCTGTTGTAGTTTTTTATTCATATTAGAGCCTTTTAGATGAAGCTTTTAAATACAAATTAAATATGTCTTAGATATGAGAAATGCATTTAGAAACCATTAAAGGAGGCACATGTTATAAAAGTCAGGCAAAAACCCTAATAGCATGTTAGACATAGTGATTACTGCCCTTCTCTTGGTAACTCAGTTTTCATTTTCCATACAGCTTATGTGGTTTTGGAGAACAGAATTATTTGTATGCCCCAGGTCTAAGCTATTCAGTATAATTCCATCAGTAATGCTTGTAAGATCTGGAAGGGGCATGTGACCCAACTGAATCTGATAAAATTGTAAGAATATCTATGCTGGGAAATTCTATAAATGCGCACTGTTTTCCTGGATGAGTGCTGTGGCATTCAGATGTACAGCAAGCATTGCTACAACCCTTTGTTCACTATCAGAAATCAAGAAAGATGTTGGATTCTTAGAGAGTTGAGTTTCTGACTGATATAGACAGGGTATATCAGCATTCTTACATGAAACATTTCTTGCGTATGAGGTATTATATCTCATTTATTATTTCAAACAATTTGAAGGTTTCGTTGTTGTAAATCACAGTATAATGTGTTTTAACTGACACGTTATTTTAACAAGTGAAGATAGCAATACTATATTGTTATTTTTATGTACCCAAGTGTTTTTATAAAATATACAAAAATTTTCCTTATCATAGGATAATTTATTTTGCATTTGCCTATTTATTTGTTTTTCTTCCCTACAACTTACTAACATAATTTGCATTTTTTATTTCTATATTACCACACCTTATCAAAATCTCTAGTATATAGAGAATGCCAATAAATGTTCACTGAATGAACTCAAAAATGGAGGAAGGAAAAGAATCAGAAAACAGCCCTGAGAATGTATGTTTTCTCTAGGTGGGGTGGACCTAACCCTTGCTCACCAATATTGAATTCCTCTTCTGTGGGAGGATTACATACCACTGTTCTTTGAACTTGCTCTTAGTTATGTGATTTGTTTTGGCCCAGAAATGTGTGAAGCCTCACTTCTCAATTCTAGGCAGTTTTGAGAAACCTAGTGTGCTTTGCTGTGATACTTTTTCCTTGCTTCTGTGATCATGTGTATTAATTCACTATCTGTCTGGATCAGTGTGTCACAAAGATGAGCAGAGGCTCTATTTCCAAACCTTGGACATTTTACACGAACAAAAAATAAACCTGGTTGTGTTAACCAATGATATTTTCGGCTGTTTGTTACCACAGCATTATCTAGGCCACCATGAAAGAAAGATAATAAATAAGAAACTGGTGAAACTGGTAAAAGGTTATCTGACGACTAATATATGGTGATGGGAAATTTATATACCGTGCCTGTTTTAATTAATTAAATGTTTAAAATATTAATAATGTGTACTTTGTACCTTATAAACTTTAATAATATAGATACAAAAATGTTTTTTATTTATTCATAATGTTGTGGCCACACAAATCTAGTTTCTCTTAATAATTGTTTAATTTATTCAGTGATGGTTATCCTGTACCAGGGTTTTTCAGAAACATTCTACAAAGCAGTGAGACTATCCTGTACCATAAGTGAAATTATGTTTCAGAATGCCAAACTTTTTCACTTCCCTGTTATCGTGGCTTCATCTGTATGTTATTATATTACAAATCTAGCGCCCAGTTGGGCATGGCTCAGTGGTTGAGCATAGGCCTAGGATCCAGGAGACAGTGGTTCCATTCCCGGTCCGGGCACATGCCGGGGTTGAGGGCTCGGTCCCCAGTTCGGATGTGCAGGAGGCAGCCGATCAGTGATGACTCTCTCATCATTAATGTTTCTATCTCTCTCTCTCCCTCTCCCTTCCTCTCTCTGAAATCAATAAAGATATATTTTTTAAAAATATATAGTATCTCTAGTCTATTCTTTCTTAGATTCTTGCTTTACCTAGTAAGTTTAAAGATGTACAATGAATTAGCAGCTGCAGAAGGTCCATATTAACATCCTCAAATAATTTATTAATAATTCAGTTTTGCTTTGATACCATCATGTTTACTTAGTAAACTTTTATTGATTAATTTTACACAACTTTTTTATGAGTTTCTGTAATACATAGTCATGCAACGCACACACACTCCATATACGCACATCCACACACTGTTAGACAACTGACAAGCCATATTTAGTATTTTGGATATGTCTGCCAGAAATAGTGGTGCCTCTTTTACAGCAGGTAATTTGAAATATGAGAAAAATCAAGGTGACAGGCGTGCAAAACACACCTCTGCTTACAACACAGACTATATTAGAGTATAGCCAAGTATATTCAATTTCACATAAGAACCAGAATTTCAGAATACAAGTTTAACAAGCAAACTTGTATTAGCATCTGAGGAATCACCTGGGATCTTGCAGAAACACATGCTGAGTAGCCAGGAATTACTTGTTGTTGTCAAGATAATGAGTGATCTAAAATTCCTACTAACAGACTCCTTCGAGAATAAACCATAAATAGTGTACCAGCTACCACCCACAGCTATGTGTATATCTTAATGTTATATACAGGAGAGCTACTCAGTATAGTAGTTTTCTTGAAATAGAACTAATTATTAGAGAACTCAGTAAGGCAGTACAATTTCAGTAAGCGTTCTGTGACTTTAGGTGAAGCTACAGGTACACAGTAAACAATGAGTAAAAATTGTCCTTGTGTCACAGAATAAAAACAAATAAAAAAATAGATTAAATAGAAGTAATATACTCTTTATAATAATTTTAAGTTAAAATTAAAATTTAGAATTAAATTGTTTTATTTTTCTTATAACATATTGCATATTTTATAACATATTTTCAAGTATACAACATAATAATTTGATATTTGTATATAATATGAAATATTCACCACAATATGTCTTGTTAACATTCATAATCACAGGCAGTTACGATTTTTTTATACTGCATATTAACCTCAAATTAATGGAATCAGATATGTGTGGCATTAAATAATAATCTTCAGCAGTCATATAAAATATATTCATTGGAAAAATGAGGATACTGAGATTCAGAACACTCCAAATAAATTTAGAAAGTCATCTATCTATATATACAAAAGCCTTGGCTTTTATATATTCTGCCCAATGTTCTTTGATATATACAATATAGCATTTCAGTAACTGCAGTAATTGACAGTATGGGAGAGAAGACATTTTCACAGATGAAGAGAGAAAACAAAAAATGTGGTGTTTACATGTCAAATATGCAACTGAAAGAATGAAATATGAAAAATAATTATTCTATTCTAAATATGAGTTCACTCGCATGAGCTAGTTAAAAAATAACACTCATTTTGTACTAAAAAATACTCTAATTTCCCTACTTCTGAGGTCTTTTAGAAAATAATTTAATCTCTCCTCTTAAAATTTTTTCTTCTTTAAAAATAAGTGAGAATTTTTACTGAGTGAGCCCATGAATTTAAAAATAATAAAAATGGTGATGATGTTTATACATAAAAAATAATTCAGTTTACAGATTTCATGTTGTTATTTTAGTTTTATAAAGATTTGTCATTAAAATTTGATAGCAGCAAATGCTATATAATCACCTAGATTAGGTAAAGGGAAAACAGAGAAAAACAGCATTTATTGAGTAACTTTTACATACCAAATACTTTGCTAGACATTTTACATTATATTGCTATTTAATAATTACAACTAATAAAACCATTATAAGACATTGTGTGAATCAATATGTTCTTGGGACAGCATGCCAAGAGTTAAGATTAAAAAACATTTATAATTTATGGAAGCATTCTATTTTGAAAAGATTGTTGAGTTATTTATTTTATTTTTATATTTTAGGATTTGCAAAAAGGTAAGAAGAATCTTCAGGTATGTATTGTATGACATCTATATTCTTTCTTATGTATGCTCTTCTCATTGAGCAGTCAGGATCTGAGGAGATGTGGCTCACCACTAACTTTGAACATTAAGACTTTTATTCATGAAAGACCACTAATTCTTTTAATACTGATGGTGAATCATCTTGCTGAGAAGTCTCTTAAATTCTAGTAATAAATATGGATGTGTTTTTGTTTTTTCTATGGTTTTTAAATTAATTTTCTGTAATTAAAAATAAGCTCTTTATTTTATCTATTTCTTTTGCTGTTTATTAGTTTTGAGCTCACTTTGCTTAATTTTTTCCCCTTAACCTTTCAACAACCAGATGTGAGGATCATACTGTGACAGGCTAATTAGGCAAATAATGAAAAGGTTTCATTACCCAAACAAGAGAATGTGTTGGTTGTATTTTATTTCCTACTTAGTTCTGTAGAGATCCTTCTAGTTCCTGCATTGTTCAGTCAATATTCCATTTAGTCTCAGGATAACTCTTTGTAATAACCTCCTAAAGGAATGTTTGAATTACCATAAATAAACCAGTGAATTTAGTGATGCAGGGAAAACAGAAACAAAACCACTACTGCTCTCCCAACTTAGTAACAGCCTATCCATGACAATCCAGGCAACATGTTGGCACAATGCTGTTGCTTATCTATGAGAAATTCAATATTTATGAAGAAGCTGAGCAAGTTAGATCTTTGGCATGTGTGCATAGAATGCTGATAATATCAGCAAACGCTCTAGAGCATGTCATACATGGAAAGGAGAATGAGAGAAAGCAGCTCCTGAGGAAGGTTTCCCGTTGTATCCCAAGAGGTTTAACTTAGGAGACTTTTCAGCCCTTCCTAAACAATGAAACCCCAGGCTGGGAAGAGTTTCTTATCATTTCATAATGATAGCTTAGTATTGGCAACACAGCGTAGTTATAATTATTGATAGCAGAGCAAAGATTTTCTGATCTCTAACTTTGCTTTATGTACCCCGTGGGTGGACAGGTTAGGCAGTCATTATAGTAGTTTGCCTTATCCTCAGGGATACGTGCCTGAAACTGTAGATAGTGCCAAACCTTATATGTACTATGTTTTTTCCTATATATACATACCTATGATAAAGTTGAATTTATAAATTAGGCATAGTAAGAGATTAGCAACAAAAACTAATAATAATTAAAAATCACATCAATATACTGTAATAAAAATTTGCGATTATGGTCAGTATCTCAAAATATGTTATTACACTATACTCGACCTCTGTTTCTTAGGATGGTGTGAGAAATGCCTAAGTATTGAGATAAAGTGAGGTGAGTGAAATAGGCATTGCGACATAGGGTTAGGCTAGTACTGACTTACTGAGCTATGTTCAATGATCATCTGCATGCCTTAGCATATAATATTTTTTTTTCCTTATTGAGAACTTTCATCTTTTCACTTAAAAGAAGCACTTTATGGCATTTCTTTGTGGCATATCCACCTTGCCATCCTCACTACTCTGGTGCTTTGGAGCCATTATTAAGTAAAATAAGGGTCACTGCGATGCTGTGACAGTTGATTTGATAATGAAGACAGCTAGTAGGTGACTAATGGGCTGGAAGCATACACAGCATGGATATGCTGGACAAAGGGAAGATTCACATCCCAAGCTGGATGGAGTAAAATGGTGCTTCTCATAGAAGTGTGCAATTTAAACTTATGAATTGTTTATTTCTGGAATTTTTTATTTAATATATTTTAAAATATGTTTTTATTGACTTTTTTAGAGAGAGAGAGAAGGAAGAGGGTGAGAGAGAGCAAAACACTGATGAGGGAGAGTAATGGACTGGCTGCCCCCTGCACACCCCCAACCAGGGATTGAGCCTGCAACGTGGGCATGTGCCCTAACCTGGGACCTTTCAGTGCACTGGAGGATGCCCAACCAACTGAGCCACACAGGCCAGGGCTTTATTTAATATTTTTGGACCATCATTGACAATAGATAACTGAAGTTGCAGAAAGCAAAACCACAGATAAGGGGCGAGATCTGTACTGACAGTCAGAAGAAGACAGGGACTGAAATATGTCAGTACCTACTGCATGTAACACAGGCAGAAACATAGATTCTTTAAGGAATGTTTACAGTTTAAATTCAGATACTGAAAGCATGACTCCTCTGGTGGTTTTAAAGATAAGCCTACATGTTCCTTGCTACCTTAAGGTGGGAAGCTTCATTTCCTTCCCCTTAACTGTGGTCTAGGTTGAGTTACTGGCTTCTAGTGAAGAGAACATAGAAGTGATGGGATGGCATTTCTAAGATTACAGTATCAAAGACTTCAACTTTTATTTTTAGTTTCTCTCTCTCACACACACTCTTTCCCTCCTCCACCCCCATCTCTCTCTCTGTGTCTATCTCTCTTCTATAGTTCACTCCGAAAAAGCCAGCTGCCACGTTGTAAGGACATCCAGGCACAGGTCAAGGAACTGAGGTTTGCAGTCAACAACTAGCATATATGTGAGTAAGTTTGGAAACACATGCCCCCTGGCTTGCCAACAACCATGTGAATGAACTTTGGAAAGTATTCTTCCTCAGTTAAGACTTAAAATAACTGTAGTACTGACCAATTACTTGATTGTAAACTTATGAAAAACACTGCTCCAGATTCACCCAGCTGGCTACTCCTAGATGTCTCATCACAGAATCAGTGAGATAGTGAAAATTTATTGTACTAAGAGCAAATTTGGGGTAATTTGTTATGTAGAGTAAGGTAACTAATACAACTGTTAAAACATTCAGGCCAAATAAAGTAGGGATCCCTTTTCCAAATATCAGGATTTGCCAATTTTAAACTTATGATGTTTGGATGAGATGTTTTGTCTGGGCTTAATGTTTTCTTAAAGCTAGGCCAATAATGATAAGATGATAACACCAACCGAAGAAGAAGCCATTACTTATTGGTCTTTTAATTTGTGGCATATGCCTAGTACTGCATCTAATTTAATATTTATATGAGAGTAAAGGAATATACTTGGACAATGTACATAATATTTATACATGGTCTTATGATTACAACAGAAAAATCAAGATTTTATCCTATCATAAACATTATCCCCTGTACTTTGATATCTTTATTCCAATATCAATTTTTTTCTTTATAATTGATGCCTTTAAAAGAATTATATAAAATACATAAATAATTATTCCTTTGCCATTTTTTCTAAGTGAATCTAGATATTAGATATAATAGTTATTAATAATAAATCATGAATTATTTCATCTCATTACAGCTAAATTATTAGTTTCTTTGGGATGAATGAAAATTAAAAATGATAATACAATGAAATTAGTGATATGGAGTCATGAGGGATAACTGAAAATTTATCTAGGTATGCTGAAGAAGGACTTCAAGAATAAAATCTAAATCATGCCCTAATTCATATTTCAAAAACATTTAAAGAAATAAACCAAACAATACAAAAAAATTCCACCATTGAACTATACCTATACAGTTGTGTGCAAGAGTGCTAATTATGCAGAGCAGACAAAACTGGCATGCAGTTAGTCTCAGGATGATTTGAGAATGGAGAGTCCGAGTCATAGGAAACAAGTTTTTGCAGCCAGGGTTCTTGAAGCCTTGGCGGTGTGTTGATTTTCTGTTCACGAATCTTTTGTTCATCTATTCTTGTGTGTCTGTGTTTCTTTTTCCCTTTTATGCTTTGTCAGTGCTGCTGAATGTTGATGAGGCAATACTTGGTGTAAACAGCCTCAGGCAATCATTTTCAGATGATAAATTTAGGATCTAAAAACTTAAGCTTTACTTTATGAGTGCAATTTGGGTCAGGTTGCCCAATTACATATAGTAGCCCTGTGATTCTGAGGTTAGTTAGGAGAGAAACAGCTATACTATGCCAAATTTAATGGGTTTCGGAGGAAATTAATGATAAGAACTTTTAAAAAAAATCAAAGAGATGTTCCAAGTAAGTTCTAAGATTTTTAGGAAAAAACTCTACATTATTGTAATGGTTTTTTAAATAGAAAAATAAAAGTTTAAATGAAAAAGTGAATTGTTCTATGTTGAATACAGTGAACTAAACTAGAAAATAAACAATATTAGATAAAAGAGGCCCAGAATGCATTTTTACATTAAATTTATGTCTTTGAAATGCCACTTATTTACCAAATAACTTCAGCAATAAAATAAAGTTAATGATACCTGCTCTGGCTCAGTTTGTTTAAAATATCAAATTATGTAATTTATAAAAAAGAAAATAATCTAAATCTTAAGCAATAGCGTTAACCCAGATGTCAGATAAGATCATTCCGTGTAACAACATTTAAAAAAAAAAATACATTAAAGTTTTATATACATATAGTTTAAAGATCATATTGAATATAATTGATGGTTAAAAAGAGTAGAACTCTAACCTGCTAGTTTCCTCTCCACTCTCCCTCCCTTATTATAATACTTCTAAGTAACATACAACACTGCTACTTTGCCCTTTACCAATTTTAACCTTATTTACCACTATCCTATATCACCAGATAGGATTCACAATTTTCATAACTACAATTCTTGGAAAATATTTGCCCTTTCCCCAATCTGTAGTTTTATCACATTTGTTAGTTAAAGCCGTGATCAATGTGTATCTTTTATATAATTATAGTTTCTTCTGATCTAAAACATGTAACATATTGTTTTCTTTATTACATATATATTTTTTATATTTTTCTTGAGTTAGTATTTCACTGTGTTTTATTTATAAAATTTATATTAGTATTTCAGCTATTTCACCATATCTGCCAATTACCTACCAATATTTTCGAAAGGCTCAATTGTGTACTTTCCACTTTTCTTCCTCCTGGCATCCTCCCTCTCAAAACCTTATTATATCCTGCTTCAGTTGAATCTGTGTATCTTGATTCACTGTTAATACCATGAGACTCTTCTTTCATTTTGACAGTTTCTATGCAATCCTGTCTTCTGTTGGAATTCCTGTTTGCTAAGTAGTAGTTTGTGGTGCTTTTCCTGGTTAATTCATTGTTAGGTGCAACACAGTCTCCATAAGAATCCAAGAAAGAACACAAGGGAGGTCACTTTTCTGGACTTGCTTGTATAAGTCTTTACGTATACATTTGGTTTATAGTTTGCTAGATGTAGTGAACTGAATGATAGTCTCAAAAAGATGTGTGTGTCTTAACTCCTATTACCTGTGAAGTTTACCTCTTTTAGAAAAAGGGTCTTTGGAGATATAATTAAGTTAAGGATCTCAAGATGAGATTATTCCAGATTTAATATACCTGGATCCTATGACAAATGTCCTTATAAGAGAAAGGCATTGGGAGACTTGAGGCTTAGACCCGGCAGGCAGAAGGCCATGTGAAGATGGGAACAGCTATTCATGGGCTTTTTTGGTTCCATATAAATTTTCAAAATGTTTGTTCTAGGTCAGTGAAATATGCTGTTGGTATTTTAATAGGAATTGCATTGAATTTATAAATTACTTTGGGTAGTTTGGACATTTTAATGATGTTAATTCTTCCAATTCATGAACATGGTAAATTTTTCCATTTGTTTATATCTTCCTCTATTTTTTTATTCAGCATTCTATAGTTTTCAGAGTAACGGTCTTTTACATCTTCGGTGAAGTTTATTCCTAGGTATCTTATTTTTTTACTTGCAATGGTAAATGGTATTGCTTTTTTAGTTTCTCTCTCTGAAAGTTCATTGTTGGTGTATAAGAATGTCACTGATTTCCGGATGTTGATTTTGTATCCAGCTACACTGCCAAATTCTTTTCTCAAATCTAGTAGTACTTTGATGGAGTCTTTAGGGTTTTCTATGTACAATATCATGTCATCTGCAAATAATGACAGTTTTACTTCCTCCTTTCCAATTTGGTTACCTTTTATGATTTCTTCCTGTCTGATGGCTATGGCGAGACTTCCAGAACTATGTTGAATAAGAGTGGTGAAAGTGGACATCCTTGTCTTGTTCATGTTTTTAATGGAAATGGTTTTAGTTTTTGCCCATTGAGTATGATGTTGGCTGTAGGTCTGTCATATATGGCCTTTATTATGTTGAGGTATGATCCCTCTATTCCCACTTTGCTGAGAGTTTTTATGAGAAATGGGTGCTAGATTTTGTCAAATGTTTTTTCTGCATCTATTGATATGATCATATGATTTTTGTCCTTCATTTTGTTTATGTGATCTATCACATTTATTGATTTGTGGATGTTGTACCAGCCTTGAATTCCCAGAATAAACCCCACTTGGTCATGATGTGTGATCTTTTTAATGTATTGCTGGACCTGGCTTGCTAGTATTTTAGTGAGGATTTTAGCATTTATGTTCATCAGGGATATTGGCCTGTAATTTTCTTTCTTTGTAGTATCTTTATCTGGTTCTGGGATAAGGATGATGCTGGCCTCATAAAAAGAGTTTGGGAGTTTTCCTTCCTCTTGAATTTTCTGGAATAGTTTGAATAGAATAGGTGTTAATTCTTCTTTGAATGTTTGGTAGAACTCGTCTGTAAATCCATCTGGTCCAGGACTTTTGTTTGCTGGGAGTTTTTTGATTACCGCTTCAATTTCATAAGTTGTTATCAGCTTATTCAGGTTTTCTGCCTCTTCTTGATTCAGCTTTGGATGGTTGTATGCATCTAGGAATTTGTCCATTTCCCCCATGTTGTCTAATTTGTTGGCATATAGTTGCTCATAATATTTTATTACAATCCTTTGTATTTCTGTTGGGTCAGTTGTTATATCACCTCTTTCATTTCTGATTTTATTTATTTGGGTCCTCTCTCTTTGTTACTTAGTGAGACTGGCTAAAGGTGCATCAATCTTATTTACCTTTTCAAAGAACCAGCTCTTGGTCTCATTGATTTTTTGTATTTTTTTTTAGTCTCTATGTCATTAATTTCTGCTCTGATTTTCATTATTTCCTTCCTTCTACTTCTTCGGGGCATTTCTTGCTGTTCTCGTTCTAGTTCTTTTAGTTGTTGTGTTAGATGGTTCATTAGATCTTTTTCTTGTTTCTTGCGATAGGTCTGTAATGCTATGAATTTTCCTCTCAGGATTGCTTTTGCCGTGTCCCATAGATTTTGGGCTGTTTTCTGTTCATTTTCGTTGCTTTCCATGAAGTGTTTGATTTCTTCCTTGATCTCATTGGTAACCCATTCATTGTTTAATAACATGCTATTTAGCCTCCATGTGTTTGAATATTTTTGAGTTTTTTTATAGTGGTTGATTTCTAGTTTCATGGCATTGTGATCCAAGAAGATGCTTGATATGACTTCAACCTTCTTATATTTGTAGAGACTTGCCTTGTGTCTTAACATCTGGTCTATTTTTGAGAATGTTCCATGTGCACTTGAGAAGAATGTGTATTCTGCTGCTTTGGGGTGAAATGTTCTGTAAATAGCAATTAAATTCATTAGGTCTAGTGATTCATTTAAGGTCTGTGTTTCCCTGTTGATTTTTGTCTTGATGATCTGTCCAATGCTGACAGTGGGGTGTTAAAGTCTCTCACTATGACTGTGTTGCTGTAAATCTTCCCCTTAAAGTCCCCCAAAAAATATTTTATATAATTAGGTACTCCTATATTGGGGGCATAAATGTTTATAAGGGTTATTTCCTCCTGTTGGATTGATCCCTTTAGTATTATGTAGTGACCATCTTTGTCTCTTGTTATGGTCTTTATTTTGAAGTCTATTTTGTCAGAAATAAGAATTGCTACTCCAGCTTTCTATTGCTTTCCATTTGCGTGGAATATTTTACTCCATCCTTTCACTTTTAGCCTGTGTGAGTCTTTTGCTCTCAGGTGGTTCTCTTGTAGACAGCATATATTTGGGTCCTGTTTTCTTATCCATTCAGCTACCCTATGTCTTTTGAATGGACCATTTGTTACATTTACATTTAAGGTTACTATTGATATCAACTTATTTAATGCCATTTTCCCCCTTTATACTGATGTAACTTTCTCTCACTATTCCTTCTTTTTCTTAAAGCAGTCCTTTTATCATTTCTTGCAATGCTGGTTTGGTGGTACTGAATTCCTTTAGCCTTTTTTTGTCTGGGAAACTCTTTATTTCACCTTCAGTTTTGAATGATAGCCTTGCTGGATGAAGCAATCTTGGTTGCATGTTCTTGCTTTTCATTACTTGGAGAAATTCATGCCACTCCCTTCTGGCCTGAAGAGTTTCTGTTGAGAAAGCAGCTGTCATCCTTATGGGAGCTCCTTTGTAGGTCACTGCTTGTCTCTCTCTTACAGCCCTTAATATTTTCTCTTTGTCCTTGACATTTGCCATTTTAATTATGATGTGTCTTGGAGTGGGTCTCTTTGGGTCACTCTTGTTTGGAACACTCTGTGCTTCCTGAACTTGTGTGGCTTTCTTCTCCACCAGCATAGGGAAGTTTTCTATCATTATTTCCTCCACCAAGTTCTCTATCCCTTGCTTTCTTTCCTCCCCCTCTAACACTCCTATAATGTGAATGTTGTTTTGCTTCATGTTGTCCCAAAGCTCCCGTAGACTGTCCTAATGCTTTTTAAGTGTTTTTTTCTTTTTGCTGCTGATTGTGTGATTTTTCCTACCTTGTCTTCTAAGTCACTTAGTCTAGCCTCTGCTTCATTGAATCTGCTTTTAATTCCTTCCAATGCATTCTTGATATCAGATACAGCATTCTTTATCTCTGTCTGAGTTTTGTTTATGGTATGTATCTCGTTTTTCATGTTTTCACTAAGGTCCTTGATCTTATCATCTAGCGTCTTCTTCAGTTCCTTGAACATTTTCATAATCAATACTCTGAAATCCATTTCTGATAAGTTGCTTAACTCCATCTCATCAAAGTATTTTCTGGAGATTTTTTTTCTTTAATTTGGGGGTTGTTTCTTTGTCTCCCCATTTTGGTAGGTCTTAGTGTTTGTATCTATATATTAGATATATTTGCTGTCTCTTAGTCTTGTGGGATGGGATTTTGTCTTGTGGGTCCAGTGGAGGGAGCCCAGAGGTGTGTTTTCCTTATACTTCTGAGCTCTTTGCTCTAGGCGTGTCCCTCTTGTGGGTGTCCCTTTTGTGGTCTCTTTATGTTCTCCTGTTGTGGTTGGGTCTAGATTGTCATTGATCAGTCCTTGGGAGGACCCTCCTCAGGTTGGCTAACTGTGTCTCAGCCCCAACCTTGTCGTGTAAGCTGTTGTATGGGTGCTGTCAAGGGAGGTCAATACACAACTAAAACTTCCAGGAAACAAGAGGTATCATACAAAATATCTTGACAGTCACAATGAAAACAACCCATGTGAAAGCAGAACTGGGAGAGTGAAGGGAGAACACACAAAAACACAAAAAAAAAGTTTAAAAAAAAGAGAGAGAAATAAAAGTAACACTTAGAGAGAGAGAGAGATGTATATGGTTGTTAATAGTGGTGAAAATTTAGAAAATAATAATAAACTAAAATATAAAAAATAGAGAAGCTACTGGGAGATAACAAGCAGAGAAAAGATTCTAAAAGAAGGGCCAGCATAAAATTAAGGGAGAGAATAGGAATAGGATAATAGTTGAAAATGAGAAAACAAATATATAATAAAAAGAATAAGAGAAACTAACAATTAAACAAAAAGACAGGAAGACAGAAGGGAAGATAACAAAAGAATGAAAGAAAAGTAGAAAGAGAAAAAAGAAAAAGAACAAAAAGTTATGCCGATGGAAAGAGAGGAGAGAGAGTGATATAGCCCAGGCAGGGAGGGAGTCCAGTAAGAGATTTGGTGGGAACTATAGAAGAAAGCAATAAACTTGGTTATAATGATAAAGTCCCAGTCGTTAAGCAGGGATATCAAGGAAGTCTTGATAGTAGAAGCAAGGATAAAACAAAATAGTAGAAGCAAGGATAAAGCAAATAACCAAAACAAAACTAAAAACAAGCTAAGCAAGACTAAATTCTTTTATAAAAAAGAGATAAAAATTTAGTTAAAAAGTTAAAAAAAAAATTATTATAAAATTTAAAAAAGAAAAAACAAATTTTCTCCCCTTTCTCTCTTCCTAATGAAAAAAAGAGAAAAACAAGCATGCAAACAACAAACAAACAAAATAAAGCAAAACAAAAATAAAACCAAACCAAACCAAAACAAAACAAAAACAGGAGAAAAAAAGAGAGTCAATCAGGTGAGTTTCTTCTGGGCAGCTTATGTTGTCTGTGGCTCACTGTTTTGTGGGCTGATTTTCATTCTCCTGGGGGAACTTGTGTATCAGCCAATGTGAGGAGCCCTCTAGATTTGGCTCTGGTGTCCTTAGGTAGATGGTTGATCTGAGGCTCTTTGTGGGCCATCTCCTCTTGTCAACTATTTTGCAACCTTGTAGTTGCCTGGTCTTGCTCCAGAGTCTTCTGTAAAGTCTTTGGGTGCAGGGTGGCTAGTGTAGCTCAGGGTATCACTCCCCTTAGAGGTGTCGCTGTCAGGCGCTCACTCTGCGGGAGTTAGTCTCTGCTCCACTGCCACCTCTTTAGCCCCTACCCTGTCCTCTTATTCTAGTTCCCCAGGCTCTGGCCTGCTGCAGCTTCAGATTGATTTCAGCCTGTTGCCTTTTCTGTCTGGGCCGTTTCAGCAGCCTGGGCTCAGTGGGTTCGATTAAGAACACATTCTGGTGAGCCCTTTGCCTGCCCAGCCCCCAGCAGGGGTTTTCAGCATTTCCTCCAGCTCCCAAACAACAGTCCCTGAGAGTCTCATTCTTATAAATTTCTCCTGTGAGCTGCTCTCCTTTCCCCCTCAGGACTGTGCCCTGCTGGGGTGTCTGGGGCCTCAGGGAGCGAGATCTGCCCCTTTCCTGTTGAGGGCGGTGCTCCTGGCTGCAGGAGAGGCCGGCGGGCTCCACCCCTCCCTGCTCAGCTCTGGTTGGCTGGTCGCTCCAGGCCCGCCCCTTAGACAATCCACTGTGCAGACCCCAACCCCAGCCTCCGCTGGTCTGTCTGCGCAGTGCACGCTGGGAAGGTGGGAGTCAGTTCCGCCATCAGACTCACAAACGCACAAAGCAACACACAGGCAGAGAGTCTGCCCCACAAGGTCCCGCTGCCTGCGCACCAAGGCCCCCAGGGGAGGGGACCCAAAGTCAGCTCCATGCAGCTCCCCGCACCGCTGGTCTCAGAAAAGCTGGGGAGGCTTCATGAGCCATCACGGTGCCCCTCAGGGCTGGTCCCAGATCCCAGCCTCTCTGCACCAGGAGCTCAGGGCGGGGGTCTCCTCCCCTCCCCCATGCCCAGCAGATTCAGCGCTTTCTGGGGCTCAACACAGTGCCCCACAGGGCGGCAGTGGGTCCCCGTGTGCGGCTGCTCAGCGCAGTCCTCTGGTCCCTTATCACTTGGGTGCCACAGGCTTTGGGACAGCCTTCCCTGTGGTTGGCACCCCGAGCATTAGATGCAGCCGCCACTAGCAGCTTTGTTTCCTAGGAAGGCGCCGTCCGCCATTAGAGGCTTTGTTTCCTAGGAAGGGGCCGTCCCTTCCTCGGGGACTCACCGCTCCCCTGGGTCCCTCTGCCCTGTGCACGGGGCATTCCTTCCCCTCTTGTCGCTCCGGGTGTGGGATCCCCGCTTTTGGATGGGGGTCCGCACTCCTGAGGGGAGGGAGCTTTGCAGCCTCCAAGCATCTGGGCTCGGCGCCCAGCACCGGCTTCAGGGGGGATCCCCTTTCCTACGCCCCCCTCTCTTACCGGACTCCGAGATGTCTCCTCAGCGCTCCCCACTCGCACTCCGTCCACTCAGGTAGGTTTCTCTGGTTTTTCCAAGCTGGCTCCGTAGGATTTTAGGAGGAAATCCAGTCCATGGCCGGGAGCGGGGGTGCTCTGCAGCTTCTCACAGGGTCACCATCTTCCCCTCCCTAAAATCTTTAAGATATTTGCTAAGTCCCTCATGTTTAGAAATTTTATAGTGATAATTATTTATTATTATTATTAATATTATTATTATTTTATTGAGACTGGCTCTCATTGGATCCTTTCAACTAGGAGACTCATTCTGCAAAGCTTTTGGTTATTTTAATACAATAATAGTCTATGGCTTTTTTTTGCTGTTTCTTTCTATCGTTATTATTTGATTCTTAGAAGTGACTTCTAATCGTCTCATTGTTTCCTCATTTTATACCTTTTGTCTTTGTTTCATTTTGTTTAAAATTTTAGGAAATTCTGTTTTTAAGATTCGATATTTAAATAATTTTTATAATTTCACTTTTATATTTTAAGTGCACTTCTTGTTCTATAATTTAATAACTCTTAATCCTTTGATCTAAATGGACATTTTCTATTACATTTCTGAAATTAAAATATAGATTCTAGCAATGTTTTCTCTTATCTTCTAATTTTGTTTTATCATAATTCTGCTTTTCTATCATTCATTTTAGTCTCTCTAGTGCTGTCAGATTTCCTCACATGTCCCTTGTTGGATTTTCAATTATATTTACTTAGAAATTCTTTATTTAGGACTTGGCAGCAGTTGGGTTGTCTATCAATCTGTAAATGATGATCAGTTATTGGCTTATGTCATCAGTATCTAGAGGCCTTTTCCCTATAGAAGCTCAGTTTTTCCCTGGAATAGACTTCCCAAATTCTACATCTCTTAGTCTAAATGCAGGTATTTTAAAAGTCAAGAAAATAGGGGCAGTTTGGCTATCTGTTCCTTAGGGTGCATTTTTCTTCACTTTTTCAATTCTATATGTCATACCCATTTTTTGCTTCCTCTAGAGAAATCAAGCTAAAAAGTGTTCTGGATAAGATATGACTATGCCTGAGAGGAGACTGGGGAAATTTCAGTTTGAAAGTTGGAGGGGAAGAAACTTATAAGCCTACCCAGTATAAATACTGATTTCCCTGTTTTCCTACATTACCTTATGCTTTGAATTATTTAGCCTCTGCAATTTTCTGCTGGGCATATTTGCTTGATTTTCCTTTGGGGTTTGTCTTATATGAATCAAGATTTTAATTCATGCTGTTCTCTGGCTCATACTTTCTGGCTGATGAGTAGGAACCAGCACTGTTGTGTCCTTTCAAAGGTCAAGTTGTGTATCATTCATTGCAGAATCCTCAGTACTCAGAACAATTTTTGAAGCATAGCAGATTATGTATTAGTGCACAACAAATAGTCAAAATATGAGATTTTGTAGTCTGTGAGGTTTTAAGCTAGGAAAAAAGTATACTCATGACCACATTTTATAAAATTTATTATGAATTAATTTCTCCTTTTTAATATAATAATAGATTATCTGACTATGATATCAAATTGAAAAAATACATTTTTCATAACTATATTAAAGAAGTAAATTTATCTAAACTCTTCTAAAATGAAGAAACATATCCTGTTATTAATATTCAAATGCACAAATGGCTTTAAATTATGAGAAATAGTAAAATGATGTATTTTATGCAATCTCCAAATAAATAGTCTCTGTGCATAGGTTAATATCAGAGAGAAATTCAACCAAGTTTAACTAAAATGATTAAATTGTTGCAAAACTTTATTCAAAATAAATATAAATTACTTAGAATCAATAATAAAAAAACATGTTTGCTGGTAAATCAGCAAATAGTTGATTTAAAAATAAAAAATAAAGGAATTATGGAATACAACAATAAATTCAATACAAAAGTATGATACAATGACATTTTGATCCAATGAGTCTAGATATCATGAATATTTTAGTATGAAGAAAATTATCAATTAAAAATTATGTTTATTATTATTTCAAAAAGGATATAGAATTGAAACCTGAACTTTAAGCAGAAATGGAGGGTCTCACTAAAGACATAGTTGAATAAAACAGCTTTATTACTCATAATCAAAGACAAAGATGATAAGTAAAATATATCTGGGGATTTTGCTACTGAAGAAATCATGATTTAAAAATCCACAATTTTAAAAAAGTTCCAGGCTGCTTTTTTGCACAGAATCATTGGACAGAAGCCAATAATGTCAAGTATATGGAATATACCTACTTAAAAACAGCAAGTAAGATATTTCATAGAGTGTTATTGAATAGTGATAAAAAGTTTAAATTGACTTGGATTATAGCAGAGCCTTGTGGACATAAAACTGAGTGAAGTATAACAAATAAAATGTCAGTGTATTTAATGGAGTGCCACAGGGATCAGTGTGAGGGCTGATCTTATTTAACAACTTAATTAGTGATGTGGTAGATGGAGAAAACAGTATGTTAATGAAATTTGTAGCTGATATCAAATTGGAAGTTTTGCCAACACCAATTAACATAGCAAAATTATTTTAAAAGGGGAGTTGTAGAGGTTAGAATTATTAAAAAGAAAAAATAAGTCATATGTATAATTTGTTAGAATTGAAATAACCAAAAATCTTTGAGGGGAAAACAACCTGAATAATGCTTATATCTAAAACAGTGAAAGCAAAATGAGAATATAAGAGAAATTTACAAATCACCTTAAGTAGTAAATAGAATTTGGACATTTTACAGAGTGCAAATACTCCAAAATGTATAATACTTTTTTTTTCAAATGTAAGCTTGATCAGCCAATTTCTGTATTAAAGTACATAAAACAATATAACTAAAATGAATCTAATAGTATAAATAATGCTTAAGTTTTATGGAATTTATGTCTATATGATAGAAAAGTTAATTGGAGGAAGAACACATTAACAATTAAATAAGTTTAATATAACCATTGCAATGTGATTTGAAGTTGGAAAATAAATATAATTGCATGAATAAATGGTTTAGTGTCCACAT
This sequence comes from Miniopterus natalensis, assembly GCF_054644295.1. Lineage (NCBI taxonomy): Eukaryota > Metazoa > Chordata > Mammalia > Chiroptera > Miniopteridae > Miniopterus > Miniopterus natalensis. The sequence goes on along the minus strand of NC_142082.1, from coordinate 67,257,782 downwards.
CAGTAGAGTTGACTTGATAGGAGCCCCAGTAGTTCAATTTGCCAGAATAGAGTTTTTAACATATAAAGTTGCATAATTCAATGAGAAATTATAGAAAGATTAAACCCTTCATTTATTTATTTATTTATTTATTTATTTATTTATTTATTTATTTATTTATTTATTTATTTTTATTTATCCTTATTATTGATGTCCCCTTTTTTCCCCATTGATCCCTCCATCCTGCTCCCACCCCCACCCCAGACTTTCACAAGTTACCTAAATGGATATGCAGAGTAGGAGGTAAGATATGAAAGTAAGGAATCCAGAGTACAACTGGTGCCTGGAGGTAAATTTGGAAGTGGTCTGCACATAGAAAGTACAGGGGGTGTTCCAATAACATTGTTTCATTCAACATCATTTGTTTATGATGTTGATGAGAAATAAAAGTTGATTCCCAACAGGTCACTGTGTGGAGTTGCATGTTCTCCCTGTGGATTTTCTCCTGGGATTCTAGATTCCTCTCATATCCCAAATATATCACATGCACACGTTGAATTGGCTAGTATCAATAGTCCCAGCCTGAGTGAGTGTGGGTGTCAGTGATAGACCCTGTGATAAAAGGTGGCTCTGTGATAGAAGGACATCCTCTCTAGGGTGGGTGTCCACCTTTGCTCTGAACTGGAATCAGCAGGTTGGAAAATAATATTTTGTTATTTTTTTAATTAATCTTTCTTGAATATGTATACAACTCACTTTTTTTTTCAATGTTTAATATTAGAAGTGTTTGGGTCTTTATTAGAAGTTTAGTGATTCCTTTTGTGACCAGAAATATGCTATAGGAACTTAACTCTTGTTTTCATCAATCAGCCTATGGTAAAATTGGTAATTATATGTCATTTTGCTTAAAGTCGGAGATTCCAAGAACCTATCAAGGATGTTAAGTGATGACTTACTGTATCTAAATCCCTAAACCTGACAGCATAGACAGATAAGAGAAGAGGTCTGAGTCCTGGGACACTCCAGAGTGTGAAGGTTAGGAGGTGTGGAGACACCAGAAAATGAAATTCAGATAGGGAAGAAAGTTTGGCTCTCTAAAAATAAATTTTCATTACAAATTATGGCAAGAATGTGTGGTACCCTGCTGGTCTGGTAAAAAAAAGGAAGAAGAAATGGTCAAATTTGTGGTTTCAAGTTAGAAATGAGAAAGAGAGAGCAATTATAATAAATGTTAAATGTTTTTCTCTAAAAAGGGGGGTAGCTAGGTGGGTACAAGAGGACTTTACAACATGTTGCGACATTACAGAGTGTTGTATGATAAATGGAATAATTCCCTAGAGACGGGGCATTTGATAATTTAGGTCAGATAATATACAACTGTTGGGGCAGGGACTTTTTGTATGAGACAGGATTCAGTGGACATGGGGGGAGAAGAGAGAATATATGGGTTAAAAAATTCAAATTTGTTTTTATGTATGAAAGTAAGAATATGTGGATATTATTACCAAAAGTTAAAATGTAGCAGAGTGTTGGAAGTTTGAAGAGAGACAAGGTATAATATCTCATATAGAATACAAATAATAAGGAAATGTGACACAATTGTTTGCCATATAGTACTATATTTGGTGACAGGAATTTAAGTTCCAATCAACAGGGCTTTGTCATTTTCTACAGTTGTGTTTAACTGCCTGGGGGCAGATTCAGAAAGAGTGGATTTAACCAGGAATGTATGAGGGCTGGTAGAGGCATCTGGAAATTAAGAACATATTCAGAACAGTTTTTGCTATATTGTGCCAGGAATTCTAAGCAACATAAAAAGAATCATGACATGATAGAGTCAGGCCTTCTGTATTCCAAATAAATCATGTTTTTGTTATATATGTGCATGCACATGTATGCAGTAACAAACATATAATAAATATTTTGAGTGTTATTCAGAGCTGAATCTGTTTTTTAAGGCTTCATACCAATACCATAATTTATAATTCTGCACTGTGCTTGTTATTAGGTAAAAATTCCAGGGCCCTCAGATATATACTGTTTTCTCTTTTTAAAAAATTTTTTAAAATTCATCTTTGTTGATTTCAGAGAGAGGAAGGGAGAGAGAGAGATAGAAACATCAATGATGAGAGAATCCTCATTGATTGGCTGCCTTCTGCAGGCCCCCAACCAGGGCATGTGCCCTAGCTGGGAATCAAACCATGATCTCCTGGATCCTAGGTCAATGCTCAACTGCTGAGCCACACCCGGCCAGGCAGATATATACTGTTTTTTCCCCACCACCACCCAACAACCCAAATAGTTTACTACAGAAAAATATCTAGCAGTTCTAAAATGCAGATGCCCTGTATAATTGCAATTCTAAATTTCTGTATTATTCTTGTATCCCTTGCTGTCAAATAAACCACATCTCATATATGAATTTATTTGGGACTTTGTTAATCTTTTGTAACATAAGGGATGGTTTTGAGTGACAGAGAAAAAATAAAAACTGGCTAGTTCAATGCATTGGAGTTTCCTATGGGGTTAATAATTGTTGGAACTGAGGTAGCAGAGGGAATGTTTAGGAAGAAAAGTGGTTTCAGAAGAAGACAGGGATCTGTCTCTATTTTGTTTGGTATTTCAGTTTGTTCATTAAATTCCACATGTGAGTGAAATAGCAGACAGACAGCTCTGAGCAGTGAGGATAGGAGGTAGAGGGATTGAGGGGGAAAAAAGGGAGATGAGAGAAAACTCAGGGAGTTGTACAACAGTGTGGTGATTTCGGGTGTGGAGGGTCATGGGCGGAGGTGGTAGAGGGAATAGAAGGGATAAAAAGTGATGGAAAAAATGACATAAAATAAAATCTAAAAAGAAAAAAAATGAAGATAGGAAGACGGTGTTTGAAACTGAAGGGGCAGAGTTATTGGTAATGACAATATCTACAGTATAACAATGCGGTCAGATGTCAGAGAAGTGTGGCGGACAAGACCATTGGAAAGTTCAAGTACCAAGAGGTGTTAAAATTAAGTATGGAACTGATACCAGACTTGAAAATTCCCCAAGCAGGTAAAGCCATTTAAATCATGTAAGCAAAACTAAATCTAGCTTATTTCAAGAATGTAAATCAAACTTAACTTACCTTATTTCTTGTGAATGCCTCTGATAATTATAAAATAAACTTGTCTTTCTAAATAGTGGTATAAAATAATCACTTTTAAACAATCTGCAGCCTTCTGAAAACCTCCATTGCAATAACCAATCATTGTAAAATTTAAATAACCTCTTCATCTTCACTTTATAAGCCCATGAGATTCATATCAGCTTTAGGTTTGTAAGCAACCAGTTCATGAAATGTTCTTATATGCACAAGAAACTCTAAGTACCATTTATTGATTTGGTGGTTTAAATTTTATTTTTGTATTTTTGACAGAGGTTAGATTATATAGAAAGGATCAATTATAAGGATATTGAAATCACCAGAATTTTCACAGCAGCTTTTTAAAAGCAAATTAATTGGGGTGACATAATTTAATAAAATTATATAAGTTTCAAGTGTGTAATACTATAATACATCATCTGTATACTGCATTGTGTGTTGGCCACCCAAAGTCTAATCTCCTATCACATGTTTCACCCCCTTTAGCTTTTCTGAGAGTAATAATAAACCAGGTGGTTAATTTTAGGATAATTAGAAGGAAGGATCTAGTATTTCTTTTTATGACTGCAACAAAGAAGAACAACAAGGGGTAGAATCTAATGGCATAAGTTTCAAATCAGGGCGTGCGATAGAGAATATGGAAAATCATTTATAAATGACAAAGACTAGCAAGGAGATCATGTATGGAATAAAGAATGCTGCAGAGAAAGCAGATACCATTGGAAAGAACTCTGGAGCAAAGACTGCTTTAGGGGAAAAGCAGATTTTTAGTAAGAGAAAGAATTTGAAGGAACTGTTCTTAAAGGAATTTGAGAATATAGATAACTTTGCTGCCAGCGGCCCAGGAGTTACAAAGGATTCAGGAGAAGGGTTTGAGGAGTTGAAGATGGGCGAATGATATGGAAATTGTAGGGAATGGGCAAACTTTATGATGGAGGAAACTTTCTTTGTAATCTTGGACTTCTTGTGATAACTGGCATAAAAAGGGACTATATGTATGATGGGATTAGACTTCATGGTCTCTTCAGTACATGTAATATATAGCTATATAATAGCGCATTATATTTGTAAGGAATTTTGTATATCACAGGGTTTATCCTTTGGGAAGCCAATTCTTAGAGTGAGATCAGAATACACAACATTTGATCCCTAGGGGTCAAAACCTGTGGGAGTGAGGGGAAGGAGACAGGATTGGGTAAAAGGGGCCATCAAATGCCTCAGCTGACCCCCGTTCTGACAAGTGGAGCGGGATGATCCATCAACCTTACCTAGAGTTGGGGAGGACAACAGACCCTCCTTTCCCTCTTCACCAGGCGTTGGGTGTGGGGATGAGCCGGGAAGGGGGTGTGCCTTTGACCAGGCAGTTGCCTTCTCCTGGGCAGGAACTGAGGAGGACTGGCAGCTGAGGGCCTCAGCAGACAGGAGTTCTCGCAGAGGGCACACCCTTCGTTCAGAGGGAGACCTGGGTGGCGGGGCAGGGCATCGGGCACACCTGATGGCCCCGGGTATTGCCCTTTTGCTCCTCCTGGGCGTGCTATGAAAAAGGCAAGAGAAAGGAAAACGGAGGAAGCAATACTTATCATTTGTGATTCCCTGTAGGCAAGTGTCAAAACGATTTACATCTTTTCCATTGCTTTTGGGGTTTGTATAACAGAGACGTCTCTTCACTGATAAACGTGTTGTTCAAATACCATTATTACTTTATTGGGGAAAATATTAGGCAAAAGCAATTAAACGCAACTCTGAAAATTATTATTATATATTTATACTTTCACCAAAATTAAATAAATTATCTGAATATTAACTTTGTTTATTATAAACACAACTCGGTGACTTAAATTATACACTTACATATTTTTCTTTATTAAGTTTTTAAAAATTTTTATCTGATTCATAAAAAGCTATTCATCCATTGGAGCTTCTATCTGTTGGTTACCATTATAACTATTTTTTTGCGATGCTAACAAACTCAATTGAAAATATCTCTTTAACAGTAATAATTATGTTAGTGAATTTCAGGTTCTAATTGATGGTAAAATTATGGTCCAAATCAGACTTTATATTTGCACATCAGAATTCACATCTTTGACAAAAAAACAAATAAAATGCTGAATATCCTGGGCAGTGTATCATTCTGGGGCTTGCAGCAGACATTAGACTGCTATGTGTTTGTATATGATTGTGTTTATATAGTATGTGTTTCCTAAAAAACTGGAACATAAAAATCTAGAGAGATGGATCGGAAATGTTTAATTGTTCTAAAATACAAAGAGAAGTACATTTATTCATTTCTTCTTTTCTCTTCAATGAAAATAGCCTTTAAAGTTAAAATTGCTTTCAGAATTGCTGAAAATATTATAGAAAAAAATAACATCAAGTTTAGTTTTAAATTATCTATGGAAGGTGAGGTACTCATCTATCAGAGTGAATTAACTTTTCAGTTAAACGAGTCCCCTTTAATCAGTGGTGTTTCTGAACATCTGTCCAAGTTGGATGGTTATACATTAGAGTTTTAACTCTGCCTACAATTGAGATTACAAGCTCATAAAAAAGAGATCCTATGACTATGTCCCAAAGACTCCTTTTTTCCTGAGTTCAGCTTCCCATGTTCCCTTTGCTTTAATTTTTCTTACTTGAAGCTGGTTCTTTTTCGCTGGTTGATACACACAAAGTGTTTTCCCGTTAGTCTCAAGCCCTGTGAATCAGCCTGATTATTAAGTTTTACCTTCTCTTAGTTTACTTCAGATGCAAATTCTTCTAATGTGCCTGCAGTTTGCCCTGTTATTTTGAACAGAATTTATTCATTTGTTAACCACATACTTACTACTAGCAGTGACAATTATTTCCCTCTGGTTATGGAAATGATGGTGTGACCATAAACCTTGTGATGCAAAATTCCTTCCCAGTGAATTTTAGGTTGATGGGTCCTGACGCTGGACAGGGAAATTGAAAGTAGAAAGGATTTTCCATTTGTTTTGTTTGTTTGTTTTATTTGTTTGTTTTTAAATTTTATTATTGTTTAAAATATTACAGATGTCCCTTTTTCTCCCCAATGACTCGTTCCACCCGGTTCCTTCCCCCTCCCCAGTCCCTCTCCCCACCATTGTCCATGTCCTTGGGTTGTGCATATATGCATATAAATTCTTTGGTTACTCTCTCCCCCTCCACCCACCCACCCTCCTCCATCCCTCTGACATTCATCAGTCTCATCTATGCTTCCATGTCATTGAATCTATTCTGTTCATCAGTTTATTAAGTTCTTTAGATTCCACGTATAAGTGAGATCATGTGATATTTGTCTTTCGCTGCCTGGCTTATTTCACTTAGCATAATATTCTCCAGGTCCATCCATACTGTCCCAAAGGGTACGAGATTCTTCTTCTTTACAGCTGCATAGTATTCCATGGTGTAAATGTCCCACAGCTTTTTTATTCACTCATCTACTGATGGGCACTTGGGCTGTTTCCAGATCTTAGCTATTGTAAACTGTGCTGCTATGAACATAGGGGTGCATATATTCTTTCTGATGAGTGTTTCAGGATTCTTAGGATATATTCCTAGGAGTGGAATCACTGGGTTTTTAATTTGTTTTTCTTACCTACTCACTTTTGAGATGATACTGTTCACTTTGATTTATAATTGAGAATAACAATATCAGCAAAATACTTTGGGTGTTGTCACTGTTGCTTTAGCTTGGGAAACATTTTTACTAATAGAAATTAGGACTTATTTTATAGTTCAAAATCATGGTCAAAGTTTTGAAAGATTCCCTTCCAATATCCATATCTTTTCCGTGTAAGAATATTGCTTTACTATTCTTTAAAATATTATAAAATACACTTGTGAGGCTATGGACAGGAGCTAATCTCCACTGTGGGGAGAAAATGTGATCCACTGAAAGAAGGACTGGACTGAAGACCTCATAAAAGAAACCCAGACTCTACCTTTTATCAGTGAAACTCTCAGGCTTTGTTGTTACTGATTCAAATACATGAGCTACCCTCCTGATCTTAGGTTCACTCACGTATAAAATGAGAACAATAACATCTAGCTTATTGTTATGAAAATTCTCATAAAAATAATATATGTTAAAGTGGATAATGCATTTATCTTGTCACTCAATAAGGGATATATTTTAATTTTTTTCATTTCTTTCATATGATGATAGCTGAGTAACCCTATTAAATATGATTTAAATGCTAAAATATTAAAAGTTAGAGAATTAAGAGATAAAAACACTGATAGTGCAGAGAAAGGCATTGAAGATTGAGGATAAATCTAATTAAATCATGCAGTAAAGTACTTAGGAATATGAGGGGAAATTATGAGGCACATGTAATGGCTAGAAAAGGGGAGGAAAATACCTAAACAGGGGCATGTCAAAGAAAATAGGAGAATTCAGAAGACAAACTTAAACATTAAACTCTTAAAGGATTTTTAAATAAATCAAGGCACAGCTTTTTCTTTGTGCCAGGCCCCTAAACTTCTCAATAAAATAATTTGCTAGTCAGAAAAATAGAGAATTAAAAAATATATATTGTCACATTATCTAAAAAGTAAATTTTCTCACTGTTTTCGGAATTTAAAAAAAAAAAAATCTTCTGGAAAACCTGTCACAAATAACACAAAAAGACAAGTATGGCTTTTCTTTCTTTCTTTCTTTCTTTCTTTCTTTCTTTCTTTCTTTCTTTCTTTCTTTCTTTCTTTCTTTCTTTCTTTCTTTCTTTCTTTCTTTCTTTCTTTCTTTCTTTCTTTCTTTCTTTCTTTCTTTCTTTCTTTCTTTCTTTCTTTCTTTCTTTCTTTCTTTCTTTCTTTCTTTTCTTTCTTTTTTCTTTCTCTCTCTCTCTCTCTCTGTCTCTCTCTCTCTCTCTCCTTTCTTTCTTCCTCTCTCTCTCTCTTTTTTTTTAACTTTTTATAATTTTTATTTTTGTTTAAAGTATTACAAATGTCCCTTTTTCTCCCCAATGACCCATTCCACCCCGTTCCTTCCCCCTCCCCCGTCCCTCTCCCCACCATTGTCCCTGTCCTTGGGTTGTGCATATATGCACATAAATTCTTTGGTTACTCTCTCCCCCTCCATCCCCCCGCCCCCCTCTATCCCTCTGACCTTTGGTCAGTCTCAGCTATGCTTCCATGTCATTGAATCTATTCTGCTAGTCAATTTATTAAGTTCTTTAGATTCCACGTGTAAGCGAGATCATGTGATATTTGTCTTTCACTGCCTGGCTTATTTCACTTAGCATAATATTCTCCAGGTCCATCCATACTGTCCCAAAGGGTACGAGCTTCTTCTTCTTTACAGCTGCGTAGTATTCCATGGTGTAAATGTCCCACAGCTTTTTAATCCACTCATCTACTGAAGGGCACTTGGGCTGTTTCCAGATCTTAGCTATTGTAAACTGTGCTGCTATGAACATAGGGATGCATAAATCCTTTCTGACGAATATTTCAGGATTCTTAAGATACATTCCTAGGAGCGGAATCACTGGGTCAAACGGCAGCTCCATTTTTAATTTTTTTGAGGAACCTCCATACTGTTTTCCATAGTGGCTGCACCAATCTGCATTCCCACCAACAGTGTACCAGGGTTCCCCTTTCTTTCTTTCTTCTTTCTTTTTTCAATTCACATTTATTTTGTTTACCTGTCAAATGTGTTCCTTAACCATAGGCCTCTTCTGCAGCACCAAGTGGCACTGCATGTGGAGGTAATGCCTGCAGATGCTCTACTTGTCAGGGCTGCTTTCAGAAGATGCTTTCAGGGTGTCATTCCCTGGCACTAACTTATGTTGTGATATTTTCTGCATGTTGACCTCACAACCTGCTTGATATGCAGAACACTTTGGTCTGTCTTCAAAATCTGTTGCTAAGAATGCCCTTGTCTCATGTCCTCTCACTTTATACAGTGTTGGAGTGGTAGGTGCATTACTCTTGTTGATAGGTTTCTGAATTTCTTGATAGGCTCTATGGATTTGTATGCTCATTTTGAAATACAGTTCAGTCCTTCAGCTGTCAATGACTAAGCTCACTGATACACATTCTCGAGAGGAAATACTGTGTTTAAATGTATATGCTTATTTGAATTAGTGGAATTGCTCCATTTTTTATTACTTTAACTGTACATGCTGATGCCTGAGCCCCTGGATGTACTTGTTTAGAAGCAAAAAAAAAATAGATACTGGGAAGCTAGTACTTCTATATCTATAAAATGTTTTGTACAACATTTGGTTATCCCTTTGATGTGTACTGAACCAAATCACTATTGTTGAAATTCTTTCATTTTTTAAAATAGTTACTTAATGTTTTAGACTATATCATGTGTGTGTGTTTTTATATTCATTGTATTTTAGTATATTGTCTTCTTTTAAAATTCTACTATAGCACACCTTGGGTTTTCTTTAATGCTATGATATTTGTCTATTTATCCTAATCACTTACATTGTACTTGCATGTTTTCTAAACATGAATAAAACCTGCAGATGGTGTAGTGAGCTAGATGGAGGACTGAGTAAGTGAATGAATGAATGAATGAATGAATGAATGAATGAATGAATGAATGAAAGAAACAGATTGTTGAATGGATATATCGAGGCCTATGTTGTTCATCATAACACTACTAAGTCAGTATTTACCCCCTTGGGTAGGCAATCTCTACGTGAGTTATTCTAAGTATTTGAGATAATATCTAATTTCATGTTACCCTTTTACCATCATTTTAATAAACAATATTTTGAAATGGTTAGTACAAATAGCTTTAGCAGAGGCTTTGAACTACAGGCAACATTTGTTTTCTGCTTAGGAAGTTCAGCAGGCATCCTTTTGGCTCTGAAGTCAGGTGAAAATGTCTACCCTCTTAAGGAGAAATGCAGCTGGAATTCATGTAGCAGTTAATATAGGGCACCACCAATTTAATTAGTGTAACCACTTGAGTCCTGCTGAATAAGCCTAGTACATGGGGTTAATCACTTATCAGTGGGAAAGGATAAGGCACGTGCAGGTGCTGCGCAGTCAGCCAGTGGGGGATAATCTGAGTTATGCTCTTTACCGTGCCCACTGGGGGGCAGAGCCAGTGAAGCATTCAGCAACTGAATTTCCTGGCTGCTTAAATGACTCACATACTACTCAGGACAAATTAGCCTTAAGGATTTCATCTGCAATTGTTATTTAAATGATACATCTTTCCTTCTCTCCTTCCCCTTCCTTCCTTCCTTCCTTCCTTCCTTCCTTCCTTCCTTCCTTCCTTCCTTCCTTCCTTCCTTCCTTCCTTCCTTCCTTCCTTCCTTCCTTCCTTCCCTCCTTCCTTCCAGATGGATTTTCTTCCAGATTTCTAAAGGCATTCATTTTACTTTCTTCATTGTCCTTGTAAAGAAATAACAGATGACTCTTGTTGACCCCTAGAGGAATGTTAAATAGGGCTTTTTCATTGGTATGTAATTCCTAGCTGTCACCAACTGCTTATATAGCACAATAAATTTTAAGTACTGGAAGACTACTGGATTTCAAGAAACTTAGTTTAATTCTTTTTTATAATGTACCAATTTTAGAAACTATGGCAGCCTTTTATATTTCCTAAAGCATTTCATTGAGAGTGGTATGGCAACTGGGGCAGTCTCTGAATAATCAGGAAAAGCTACTTGTCACATAAGAGTAAAAAATATAAAGCTGGCCAACTTCAGAATAGTTATCATATATAAGTACTAACATAGTCAGACATCGTGATTAATTTTAAAAGATTGGTTTATATTTGATAATAGGAATTCTTTATTCGAGAATTACTAAACCCACTATGGCTAAATATATATCATTTTAAATATTAGTATGCAAGATTGGCATGCTTGAGAGCTTGAGGAAAATCATGAACCCTTAATTTTCACTACTGTATACATTTTATCAATCTTGGCTGTGAGAAAGAATTTTGTCTATGTGATAATTTTGTCAAGAATAGATAACTAATTGGAAATAAAGCTTGTGATGATAAGTGTTAAACCCAACTAACCTTTCATTTAGCTCCTCTTTGACAGAGAATATTGCCTATAATTAGAAAGATTTTATGTCCTGAATATGATACACAGTCTTCCTGGTTTTTCTTACTTTGCCATATGAGTAAAGAAGGATTCCTTACCCTTTTCGACAGCATGGATGAACCTGGAGAGCATTACGCTAAGTGAAATAAGCCATTCAGAGAGAGAGAAATACCATATGATTTTACTTATATGTGGAATCTATTGAACAAAATAAACTAATAAACAAAATGGAAACAGACTTATAGATAGAGAACAGCTGTCAGAGGGAAGGGGGTTCTGGGTGAAAAAGGTGAAGAGATTAAGCAAAAAAACCAAAAAAAGCAAACAACTCATAGACAACAATATGGACAGTATGGTGATTACCAGAGGAAAGGAGGGTGGGGGGAGGTAAAAGAGGGTAAAATGGGGATAAATGGTGATGGAAGGAGACTTGACTCGGGGTGGTGAACACACAATACAATATACAGATGATGTATTATAGAATTGTACCTCAGAAACCTATATAACTTTACTAACCAATGTCACCTCAATAAACTCAATTGAAAGAACTCCTAGTTAAGTAATGGAATTTCTCACTTGAAATAAAAATGAATTCAGGTTGATTTTCCAATATCCATTTATCTGCCTCTCAATTGTAGACATTAAACCTGACCTCCAATATTTCCTTTCAATCTTTGCCCTTCTAATCACATCCCTGGTCCCTGTAGTTACATGTCACCAAATGACTGACTGGGAACAGGGAAAAGTGAATAGAAATAAGGTGTGTCACTTCTGAGAGGAAACATTTCATTGCTGATGCTTGATTTTTCCACCCCCCTTTCCCTGCAACTTCAACTGAGAAGGTCATGTATTATCGTCAATTTACTTACAGTATGGTGGAGGCTCCATCAACCTGGATCGCTGACTCACTACTGAGAAAGCTGTTATCTTGGCCATTTTCCAACCTAACAACAGACATTAAGTTCTAAGAAATAATTTTTTTAATATGACTAAGCTGTTGAAATTCTGTATGCATGTTGCTACAGCACACCCTATCCTATTCTGACTGATAAACAATGAATCTCTATTAAAATGAAGCTTTTTATTCTACCTGGAAAAAAAATATGGCACTGTTTTCACAATTAAAATTTTATCTGGATCCATTTTAAACTGAAAGAAATGTGACTCCTAATTTTATTTATTTTATTCTATTTTATTTTTTTTAGAGCTGTATATAGTTAAGCATGTCAGACATTTTCTGCACTCTATTGCTTATAATATTAACTTCCTCGGAATGTGACAGAAAATAAAAATGCTTCATTAAAAATCCTTTGCAATTTAACTTGCACGTACAAGCTTGTTATTTAACTCTACATCTTATATATTTAGTTGAAAAATATCTTTGATAAAATTAAGCAGATTCTTAGTGATTATTCACTAGATGACTTTAATCTCATTCATTCATTCATTCATTAACTATTCACCAATGTTGTTTTTTCTTTTAAATATATCTTTATTGATTTTAGAAAGAGGAAGGGAGAGGGAGAGAGAGAGAGAGAGAGAGAGAAAACCATCAATGATGAGAGAATCATTGATCAGCTGCTGCCTCCTGCACTCTCCCGACTGGGGACTGAGCCCAGACCTGGAATTGAACCTCAATCTCCTGGATTATAGATCAATGCTCAACTGCTGAGCCAAGCCAGCTGGGCTCACCAATGTTTTATTGAGATCCTCTTGTGTATCAGGATGTATCTGTGACTTGACATAAAACAGTAAAAAATGTTGACAAAATTTCAACTTCATGTGCTTTGTGGCAAATTTGCCTTTGCCTACTAAAGCAGTGCCAAGTGTAACGCAAGTGCCAGAGAAAGAATGCCCACATTGCAATCACACATATTTAGGCAGCTTGAAGTCATCCACTTCTCCTCACTTGTCTATTAAAACAAGATTTTTTTCTATCACTGCATCTCCATATGTGGAATGAAAGCATGAAAGCATTCCATGTATCGGAGAAAACTCACTGATCCTTGTAGGCAAGGTTTTATAATCAGGAGTGGTAGATATGGTTTTGGAAGGCTTTCAATAGTTATTCATTTTCTACCCATCACCTAGGAAAAACTGAAATTATATATTAAAACATGCTTTCAAGGGTATGTGTTACTACATTTTGAGTCATTTCCTGACATTCCCTTCCTTGAATTTAATTCAAGTTATCACAATGCTTGAATTTAATTCAAGTTATCACAATGCTTCCAAGCCTTTTATCATCTTAAATCCCTAATCTCATCTTGATGTGCTCTCTCAGGGGAAGCTTTATTTAAACAACAAGGTAGAGCTAGTATTCGTTGCTATGTTGCCACTGTCCCCTGAGTATACAGTTACCACAACACTAATATTTATATGAACTTATTTATCTGCTTAAACCATTTTAGTTTACAAGAACATTAGAAAAACACTTTTTCTAAGTTGTCTTAATGTTTTTTTGTAAGAAGAATACCTAAACACAACTGTCAGTTAAATACCATTTGGAATAATTGCTTGATTCAAGCTCTGGTTATGTTAAAGGTAAAATATCATCTGGGTGCAATAAATTAAGAAGCCACAATTAATCATACATATACAGACTCTCTAACATAACCCAAACACACTTTTACTTTTACCAAGCCCTCTTGTACTTTACAAGGTTCTAAAACTGGGGGTGGAGAGAATACATATTGCAATAATAAGATCTGGAACTTGCATTCTATCTTATAGTTTTGCATCTTTGAGAAAATCATTTCTCCTCAATTTTGTGTTCTGCCAAATTGGAATGGTAATAATAGCATCTAACTTGCATACTAGAGCTCATAATTAGATGAACAAACATATGTGAATCAAACTTTACATATTAAACATACATTGACATATATAAACATTCATAAAATTTAGAAGAATGTATGTGTATATAGAACACTAAGGAATAAAATACAGGAGTGAGCAAAAGTACCTTTACAGTTGTGAATACATGAAATACATAGTTTATTCTTTTGCTATTATTTAGTTATTACTTATTGTATTCATTGTTTGTATTATTTGTATTATTATTGGTCTTATTTCCTATCCTTACTTATTATTTATCTTTTAGGTATTGATGCAGCTAATTTAACTTACCTTTGCCCACCCCTGTATTATGTAAATTTAATATTACTTTCACTCATGTTACTGCTAATTCCAACATATCTACTTCTATAAAAATTCTAGTAATATTTCTATCAGTTATTACATATTATATATGTATATTATACACACACACACATCCAGGACAAATATTTTAATGCTCTCCCATCACTTGCTAAAGATAAATACCTTTTAGGTAGCCACTTACAATATTTTTGTTGCTCTGGCTGGTGTGGCTCAGTTGGTTGGAGCATTGTTCCATAAACCAAAAAGTTGCAGGTTCAATTCCCAATCAGGTGACATACCCAGGTTGCAGTTTTGATCCACAGTCAAGACAGGTGTGGGAGATGTTTCTCACATCGATATTTCTCTCTCTCTCACTCTCTCCCTTCCCCCTCTCTAAAATCAATAAATATATCATAGGGTGAGAATTAAAAATAAAATTTGTTTTCAAAATTAAATTGCCTTCTCTAAGGATAAAAATTTCATATGTACATGAATTATAATGTTTAACTAGAATTTTCCCTTGACTCCATTTGTGTGAGTTTTTGAGGAGAAACATCTTGAGCAATTTGTATATGTCAGTGTCTCTAATGATTTTTGCTAAAGTCATGTGGAGACATGACTAAGGAAGGGAATATACTTTCTGCTTGATACAGCATGCCTGTGCGCAGGAGGCCTATTCTTGCCATATGAATTTCTCCATATTGATACTGAGGGTCATCATGACATGATAGCTGGATTCTTTCAAAGGAAATGATCCAAGGTGCAATGCTTTTTGTGATAAAGCCTTAGAAGATACACACTATTTTTTCCTCAATTTTAATAGGTTATACATATCAGCACAGCTGAGTGTGAGATGATACTGAAAAAGCACATAAGTAACAGGAAGTTAAGATCACTGATGCTAGCAGGCTGGTTACCTCAAGGGTCGAATTATTTTTAGCACTACTGCCACCATGGACAACAAAGTCTTTTATTTAAAAATTTATCTCTATTGTTGAAAGTATTATAGATATTCCCTTTTCTCCCATTGGTCCCCTTTACCCAGCATTCACCCCTGCCTACCCCCCCCCCCAGGCCCTCTCTACACTATTGTCTGTGTCTATAGGTTATGCATATATGCATATAAGTTCCGTGATTAATCTCCCCTCTCCCCCTACTCCCCACCCTGCCTTTCCTCTGAAATTTGTCAGAATGTTCCATGGTTCTATGTCTCTGTATCTATTTTGTTTATCAATTTATTTTGTTCATTATATTCCACATATGAGTGTGATCATGTGATACTTGTCTTTCTCTGACTTGCTTATTTCACTTAGCATAATACTCTCCAGTTCCAGGAAAAGAAACCATCAACAAGACAACAAAATCTTTATAAACATACCAATACTGTAAACGTTAAATATAAATGGAATAAACTCTTAGTCACACCTTGTTTAATTTAACTTTTGCATCAGATAAAACTTTTGGGCAATCTTAAATCATCTCATCCCTATAACTTACCCCAGCTACTGCAGCAGTGACCAATTCTGCATAGGTTTTTCTCAAGTTTTGCAGCCATTCAATTTTATAGTGCCTCACTTTTGATCTGTACCCCCAAATCCTTACTTTAAAGAACCACAAACTTTGCATCTGGGCTTTTTTTAGTAACATGAAGACATGACTAAGAAAAACTGAAAGCATTATAAATGTGCAACTTAGACTTGCAAGGGTCATTGCAGTATATCTAGTGAGTCAATCCCTAATGGAAAAGCCAGCTCTGGGCTTTCTCACCCCAAACAACTACATAGTCCCAGCCAATTAGATATTTTCTATTGGCCTCTTCCTTGTTCTTTATTATTTATTCAATTAAACAAACAAAAAACTCCCTGCCTTCTGCTCCTGTTGGAGGTCATTGAAAGGATGTAACTCTGGTCAGCCTGAGAGTTGGTCCTGGGCAATAAAGGATTCTAAGGGTTAAAAATTCTAACTAATATATGCAATCTATGCTACTAGAAATACTAAGGGAAACATCTCTTCCAGGAAAGTTGAATGTGCTTTTGGTATGAAAAAGTTTGAAGTTTTAAGATATGATTTTGTTAAAGGAAAAATAGAGTAATTTTGTCCTGAAGTAAAAGAACTGATTGTTCCAAAATGAGAAAAAAAGAAAAAATATATACATAGGAAAAGACATATTATGTACATTACTCAGTGGGAATATATTTTGTGCTCTGTAATAAGACAGAATTTAATACTTTGGTAAATGCTCTGAGAAATAGTGAAAATATATTAGTTGGTTGGCAATTGTGGTCTTGGGAAATGTGATAACCCATACTAAGTGAAGAGAGTGATAAAAATCATTAGAGAGGTAACATGTTAATGTGGATATGCTACACCAGGACTGAAAGCTTATCAGTTTACTATATTTTCTTGGGCAGCTCAGAGGACACTGTATATACCAAAGAAGTAAGGAATGCAGTGGGGAAGAAGTTTCCTGGCATCATAAAGCTCAATTGTCACTGTTTTGTGTTGGTCAGGGCTATAGGTAGGAGATGCCATACAAAACTGGCCTCACTGGTTAAGAACACGGTGTGGTTCTGAAATATGATAGGTTAGATAGACATATTAAACTGTTATAATTTCAGTGGATACAATTATTATAAAGATTGGTATTCAGGAGTTTTGACCCATGGAGAGCTATAGAGATAGAACATGGCTTCCCGGGGAAAGATACACAAGCTTTCAATAATAAATTGTTTAGTGTTATAGCCAGAATGATTCCAGGATGGGAGTAATTAAATTACCTTTTCAGCTTCCAGTTTATATCTGAACTTTTCAGTCCTGGAAACTGTTGGCTAAAGAGATGGATAGGTCCCCATGAGAAGAAACAACGAGGGCACATTAGAAAGTATACATGGTAATGATGTCCAAGTCATTTCCCAAGAGACGTATGGATATTTATTCTGTTAACTGTTGCCAAAGTAAGGGGAAATATTCAGACATTTTTTAGGATAGTGGACACAGAATTCAAGTTGACACTGATAACCTATAATGCAAACCATCACCTATTAGAATGAGGATCAGTGGAGGCCAAGTAGTGAATGGATTCTTTGTCATAGTCAGGTCCTAATGCACTTGCTGGTCTCTGGATTTGTGCATATACATTTTATATAATAAAAAAAACTGCAAAGACTATACTAGTTCAACAAGTTTCAATTTCACTTAAGGTAAATAGAGCAAATAGTATCAGTCATCTTATGTCTGCATTGCCTGCATGCTTATTCTAACTACATAAGTAAAATTATCTTTTATAAAATGTTAGCATTGGGCTAGCTTACATCTAAGTTATAATTCAGATATAAGAGGTTTAAATGTTTTGAATGGTCTAAAATTTTATGTTTATAGAAAATATGCAAAAATATTTGAAATTAAAAATCAAGCAATACTGCATCTGTTTGTGGTTCACCTTTCTGATCAAACATTTCAAGAAAGTTAGGATCAATCAATAATCTTGATTGGGGAAATTCAATTCATTAGGTGATGAAATGGCAGCAGTAACAGGGATGACTGAATGTAGTGCAAGTTGCTACTTTAGTTTAGATGGATAACAATGGAAAGAATGGGAAAACTTTATAAAACCTTTAAAAGCTCAGATAATCCACATGGATTATGTAAACAAATAGCCATCAAATAAATCTCTGGACCTATAAAGTAGGACACGCTTCAGTATGGTAGTAAAAACAGAAATATCCATTTCTTGTTAAGATATATAGAATTTAAAAGAATAAAATTTAATACATTAATAGATGATTATGAATGTATATTATATCTCACAGACACACATGTATACACACATACTCTTGTGTTGTATTTGAAAGTACATCAACCAATAAACAGGATTTATTTTACTGTGAGGGTGCATACTGGGCAGTATGGATCATGAAATTAATAGATATGTAACTTATTAATACTGTTGCATTATTAATTTTGGGGTGTGAGAACTAATGGAGAACTAAATAAGATAAACAATAGGTATAAAATTTCACTAGTGCAAGATAAGTATGTTCCAGGGATTAACTGCACAACACTGTGCCTTTAGTTAACAATATTGTATTGTACACTTAGGAGGTCTACTCTCTTAACAGAATTTTAAGTGTTTTTCTTCATCCCTTTGGGCTGCTATAACAAAAATGAATAGACAGTATGACTTAACAAACACTTATTTCTCAGTGTTCTGGGAAATCCAAGACAAGACTGGCAGATTTGGCGTCTGATGAGAGTCTGCTTCCTGTTTCATAGATGGCTGTCTTCTGGCTATATCGTCACATGTTCAGGTGGAAGAGGCTAGGGAGCTCTCTGGGGTCTCTTCTATAAGGGAACTCATCCCCTACGTGAAGGTTCCACCCTCATTATTTAATCATTTCCCAAAGGCATCACCTCCCAATACCATTACCTTGGGGATCATTATCTCAATATATGAAAACTTAATGTAGTGCTTAAGGTACAAATTCATCCACATATATAAATAGTTCCTTAATTATTTTAATAAAAATGTAATGTTACATATTAATGACATACAACTGTTTTAACAAATAGGAACTCATACCCATGTGTTTAAAAGTGGCCGGGCATGGCTCAGGGGTTGAGCATCGCCCTAGGATCCAGGTGATCGGGGTTCGATTCCCGGTCAGGGCACATGCCTGGGTTGCGGGCTCTATCCCCAGTGGGGGGTGTGCAGGAGGCAGCCAATCAATGACTCTCATCATTGATGTTTCTCTCTCTTTCTCTCCCTCTCCCTTCCTCTCTCTGATATCAATAAAGATATATTAAAAAAAAAAAAAAGTGGGTATATTATTTTACAACCTGCCAGAGGTGACATCACTGCCAATATTAACTTATATCTAGCAAATCAGAAAATTATAATAATGATGGTAACAAATATTATATTTGACCAGGTAATTGGTTCCTTAAGGATGTAGTCTATTTATAAAATAAGACATAAGAGAGGTGGTGACAAATTCATTTGTGAGGCCTCAAGTAAAACAAATTCAGACTGAGTTAAGGAAAGATTTTAGCCAAATGGATCATTGCCATGGGGGAGAGAGGAGGCTATTACAATAGGGAAAATACTCCAGCCATAACCCATAAAGGTCACATAGAGGTCTTTCTTTCCCTCCTTCCCTCCCTTCCTTCCTTCGTTCTTTCTTTTTTTCTTTCTTTCTTTTTAGAGAAGATCAAACAAGGCAAGAAAGAACCAGGTGTGGTGGGGTAGCTGATGTTACTGGATAGTTAATCAGGAAATATCTTTTCTTGAGGTTGGCTGATTATCAGTAAGGTCTGTAAGTAGCAGCCATTGTGCTTTCCAGCCATTATGCTCAAATATGGGGCAAAATTCTGGGGCCTGTGGGAGTAGAAAAGCTCAACCAAAGTTTGGACAAGTTAGATATTTTGTCCAGATTGGCTTGTGGGTTCAGCCAATCCAGCTAATCATTTATGAAGGAAAGGATATCATGTTTTTCTGAGCCTTATAGCAAGTCTCCTAGTTTCCTGGCCCTTTCATTACAAACAGCAATTTATTTACTTTGCTTGTACAAAGTCAAATTTGAAATTTAAAAATACACACACACACAGATCCATGTGATGCTTAACATGGGGATAGTCTGAGAAATGCACACTTAGGCTATTTTGCCATTGTGGGTGCATCATCAAGTGCCCTTACCAAGCCTAGATGGCATTGCCTACTACACACCTAGGCGATATGGTATAGCCTGTTACTTCTAGGCTACAATCCTGCACTGCATGTTACTGTACAAAACAACACAGGATTAAATCAAGGACAAGAGAAAACGATGTGTTAAAGAGATTAAGTAAACCTGAGATGTATGCTGTCAGGGTAACAGGGTGTACTCTATTACAAGAACTATTTTTTAATAGAAAGTATATGATAAATTAATGATAAAAAGTATAATATAATAAATACATAAACCAGTAACACAATCATTTGTTGTCATTATCAAGTATTATGTACTGGACATAATTATATGTACTATATTTTTATAAGACTGACAACACAGTAGTTTTGTTTACACCTGTGACACCACAAGCCATGTGATAATATGTTGCACTACATTATTATGATGGCTACAATGTCACTAGGCAATAGGAATTTTTCAGCTCCATTATAATCTTATGGGACCTCCATTGTGTATGCACTGTGCAGTCTCTCCCAGTGTGCAGACACAGACTTATTCCTGTTAGAACAGATAAACAGCATTCCAAACACAACGTTAAATACAGAAAATGGCAATGGCTAATGTCAAAATGTCGGAAAATGTACCAAACACAATTGAAAGTCAATGAAATGGAACATGTGTTCAAAAATAAATTTATCCTCTGAGATTATTTCTGATCATTCGAGAGTCTGTCACAGGAATTGTGTATCTTAGCTGGGAACTAATGAAATATATATTTAAAAGACACTGCTAAAATAGAACTTATATAAATACAGGAAAATTAAGGGCATTCCAACTTCAACTAATGTCTTTAATCATAAGTTAGAACCTTTAAAACCTAGGCACATTCAATTTTTCTGTGACTTGCTTTGAAAAACGTTGATACCTGGATTCTGAAAATAATTGACCTGTATTTTAACTCAATAATTCTGTTGTGTCAAAGAACATACTTTGAATTATTTAAAATCTTTTAAATTTATTGAGATTTGTATTATTCCCCACCAGCCTCTCTATCATGGTGAATTAACAATGTGCACTTAGAAAGAATGTATATGTCATGTTCTTGTTGAGTAGAATGTTCTTTATATACCAACTACACAGGAAAAAAAAAATCTTTCTGTTATGGGCTGAATGTTTGTGAATCACCCCTTCAACTACATGTTGAAGCTCAAACCCCTAAATGATGGTACTTTTAGGTGAGGCCTTTGGGAGGGAATTGATGTTAGATTAAGTTGTGAGGCTGGAAGTCTGATGATTTGATTACTTCTTTTATAAGATATAGAAGAGAAGGAGATTGCTCTTTTCTCATCATGTGAGGACAATGTGAGAAAATGGTCATCTGCAATGCTGGGTGTGGCTTGGTGGTTGAGTGTTGACCTATCACCAGGACATTGAGGTTAGATTCCAGGTCAGGGCACATGCCCGGGTTGCAGGCTCAATCCTGTATGAGGAGTGTGTAGGAGACAGCCGATCAATGACTCTCCCATCATTGATGTTTCTATCTCTTTCTTCCTCTCCCTTCTTCTCTCTCTGAAATCAATAAAGATATATATTTTAAAAAGTGGCCATCTTCCATCCCAAATTTGGACTTGAATTCTCCAGAATTGTGATAAAATTAATTTCTGGTATATAGACAACCCACTCTATATTATTTTTTATAGCAGCTAGAACTAATACACTTCCCATCAAATCAATATATATGCAATCTACTATGCAGATTAATATAATAGAGATAATTGAAATAGTTTAGAACCTAGAATTATTATAGATGAGTATATACATGTCTTTGTCTATATGAATATCTATGCCACTTTCATTCAATCAATACATTTTTTATAACTCATAATTGTATGAATTCATAATACAATTATATAATACCTAGTATTCTTAATATATTTAGCAATAACCTACAATATTATCAATAAAGATTAGTAGAAATTATTTTTGTGTCTATGAAAAATGGGTACAGAATGCATTTCCTTTATTTTTGTGTGATAGATAAATTTCAATGAAATTATCTTCAAATCAGTAATATTTTCCACCTAATATCTTTTTTATTTTATTTTATTTTTGTTTAAAATATTACAGATGTCCCTTTTTCTCCCCAATGACCCATTCCACCCCATCCCTTCCCCCTCCTCAGTCCCTCTCTTCACCATTGTCCATGTCCTTGGGTTGTGCATATTTGCATATACATTCTTTGGTTACTCTCTCCCCCTCCACCCACCCGGCCTCCTCCATCCCTCTGACATTCATCAGTCTCATCTATGCCTCCATGTCATTGAATCTATTCTGTTCATCAGTTTATTAAGTTCTTTAGATTCCACGTGTAAGCGAGATCATGTGATATTTGTTTTTCGCTGCCTGGCTTATTTCACTTAGCATAATATTCTCCAGGTCCATCCATGCTGTCCCAAAGGGTACTAGATTCTTCTTCTTTTCAGCTGCGTAGTATTCCATGGTGTAAATGTCCCACAGCTTTTTTATTCACTCATCTACTGATGGGCACTTGGGCTGTTTCCAGATCTTAGCTATTGTAAACTGTGCTGCTATGAACATTGGGGTGCATATATTCTTTCTGATTAATGTTTCAGGATTCTTAGGATACATTCCTAGGAGTGGAATCACTGGGTCAAAAGGCAGCTCCATTTTTAATTTTTTGAGGAACCTACATACAGTTTTCCATAGTGGTTGCACCAGTCTGCATTCCCACCAGCAGTGTACTAGGGTTCCCCTTTTTCCACAGCTTCGCCAGCACATGTTTGTTGATTTGTTGATGGCAGCCATTCTGACAGGTGTGAGCTGATACCTCATTGTGGTTTTAATTTGCATCTCTCTGATGATCAGCAATGTTGAGCATTTTCTCATGTGTCTCTTGGCCATCTGTATGTCCTCTTTGGAGAAGTGTCTATTCAAGTCCTTTGCCCATTTCTTAATTGGGTTTTTTGTCTTCCTCTTGCTGAGTAGTGTGAGTTCTTTGTACACTTTGTAAATTAGCCCCTTATCAGATACATCCTTGGAAAATATGTTTTCCCTCCACCTAATATCTTATCATAAGAATATAATTGACAAAAAAGGGACTTATAAAACAGAAATCTAAAAATCACAAACACTATTCTGCTTTGTTGCTAACTTCTTCGACCAAATTGCATAAAACACAAATATCAATTTTCTAAACTTCAAAATGGAAATTAATTTTAATTACACATATTTCACCATATAATAAGAAAAAATTAAAAGTAGATTATCAAATTACCCCTAACATTTCCCTACCTTTTTCTTCCCTCTATTTAACTTGATATTCACTGTTTCAGGTATATAAGTTTTGATATAGCAAAAATACAATAGAGGGAAAAATAACTATTGAAATTGATTATTGAAACTCAAGCTATAATCATACACGGAGAGGAATCGAGCTTTTACAGCCTGATACACTAGCCTAAGAAGCAGGAAAGACGATCAGTCACAATGTCTTCTCACTAGCTTCTCAGCTAGTACTTGTAAATTTGAGAATGAGAAGATTTATGCTGACTTCTCAATGGGAGACAATATAAAGCAGCAGTCCCATTACCCAGACACTGTATTCAGAATAACACTGGAGCTGCAAGTAATCCAGGTTTCAGGAGGTGTCTAGGTCATTAGAATGGAAGGAACTTAATGGAAAGGAAAGAACATAGGAAATTTTCTATACCCAGAATTGATCATATAATTTGGGAGAAAGAGATCATGAGCATCCCAAAGGAGCCTTATAACGATGACAAGGACTCCCACACATAGCTTTGTTTCATATTCACTACGATTATTTAGGAGGCCCGTTTAACACCATAGACTCAACCTTGCGTAAGGATTAAATATGAATATAAAAAAGGTTGGAAAATGGTAAGTGGTTTTATCAAAGATATGTGTGTTTCTGTGAGGTTGAATAATTAATGGAGCTGGGGCATGAGCAGAAAAGTTGAATGGTAGTTGGGAAGTGGTATGGCTAAAATTGTGTTCCTGTTAGTAACAGGTCCTCAGTCATAGCCATGGGTGTAGAAATGTGAGGGCAGAAAGGAAGAGAAGGTGGGGGTGAGGAAAATGAGAAGGAAAAGGCAAAGAAGAAGAAAAGCCAGAGATTTTGAAATATGAGTTGGATTAAAAATTGCCAAGAATTATGAAAAAGAACTATGAGAAATGATAATGAGCTGGGGGTAAAATTGTTGGTAAAAAGGGAAAATGACCCAGTTTTTGTTGGATGAATACTCAGGATGGCTTTAGTATATTGTAATAAATTGAATATTTACTATTATTTGACGTTATGTGATGTTATACCAGCAAGAAGAATGTGTAACTGTCATTTGCCAGGTGACTTTTGGTGTCTTCCGTAGTGGAAGGAGAATGCTTCCTGATCCATAGATATTAGGTTTAGCTATGCGACTATCTCTGGCTAGTGGGATGTAAATAATAGTGATTAGAGCTTCTAAAGTTATAGGTTACTTCCATTATTTTATCTTTCCCTTTTATAAGAGAATGTCATATTTTAGATAAGGGTTATTCTACTGATGACTATTCAGAATAAAATGTTCAGGAAAGTAGGAAAAAGAGACAATAAATCTTAGAAAGGGTATAGTTGAAAACCCAAAGAGTTAACATTAAATTTAATGGCAGTTATTTTTCCTTAATTAGGAAAAACTTCTATTTTGTTCAAGGTCTTAGCCAGTGGATCATGTAAAGAATCTAGACACATACTGCAAAGTCCAAGGTAAATTTAGCAAGGCTAAGAGCTATAAGATCCATACAGGAAAATTGATTATGTTTCTATATACTGGAAAGAAAGAATTGTAAAACGGCTCTGGGGGATACAGTGACTAGATGAGAGCAAAGCATAATTTCTAAGATGGTGGAAATATTCTATTGCATCATTCACATGATGAACCACAGGTAGAGGCATTTGACAAATTCACTGATTTTTTTACATTTAAGATACACTAGTTTTGCTGTGTGATATAAATTATTTTAAAAAGGAAAAAAATAAAAAGCAGAATGAAATAAGTTTACATTAAATAAAGTGTTAATTATATTAAACATGTAGGAAATAGATAAGTTAATGATTTCATTTACAGCACCAAAGAAGAAAATAAAATATTCTGGTTTAAATTCAAAAATAAAATTCAATAATTATATGAAGACAATGTTAAAATTTTTCTAACCAAGCTGAAAGATTTGGGTAAATCAAAATATATCATGCAGATGGTCAAGAGTCCTATGAAAAAAATGCTCAAAGTCACTACTCATCAGAGAGATACAAATTAAAACCACAATGAGGTATCACTTAACACCTGTCAGAATGGCTCCATCAACAAATCAACAAATAAGTGCTGGTGAGGGTGTGGAGAAAGGGGAGCCCTAGTACACTGCTGGTGGGAATGCAGACTGGTGCAGCCACTATGGAAGACGGTATGGCGTTTCCTCAAAAAATTAAAAATGGAACTGCCATTTGACCCAGTGATCCCACTTTTAGTAATATATCCTAAGAAACTCGAAACACCAATCAGAAAGGATATATGCATCCCTATGTTCATAGCAGCACAATTTACAATAGTTATGATCTGGAAACAGCCCAAGTGCACATTAATAGATGAGTAGACAAAAAGGCTGTGGGACATTTACACCATGGAAAACTACGCAGCTGTAAAGAAGGATCCCTCACCCTTTGGGACAGCATGGATGGACCTGGAGGGTATTATGCTAAGCAAAATAAGCCAGTCAAAGAAAGACAACTATCACATAATCTCATTCATATGTGGAATTTAATGAACAAAATAAACTGATGAACAAAATAGATCCAGAGACACAGAGCATGGAGCAGACTGACAAATCTCAGAGGGAAGGTTGGGTTGGGAGAGTAGGCGGGGAGAGATTAACCAAAAAATTTATATGCATATATGCATAACCCATGGACAGAGACAATAGTGTGGTGAAGGCCCAGGGGGCAGGGCAGGTGCAGAGTGGAGGAGGTCAACAGGGGAACAAAGGGGACATCTGTAATTCTTTCAAACAATTAAGATAAATTTATACACACACATATATGGCATGCTCTTGTTACACACACACACACTTTCCAAAAATTATGCCCTTTCTGCATCAACATTTATTTTAGAACTTGACCAAAAAACACACACACACACACAAAAAAAACCCTAAGGCTCATCTTCCTGAAAAAGAAAATATGTAAGTATAGGTCACAAGAAAATTCTCAAAAAGGATAATACTGGAAGGTATCTGCATATTAAAAGGGATTATTAAATCATTACAAGTGGTAAAAACATTCCCAAATGTAACAATAGTTTACAGGATGATATAATTAGAAATAGTTTGTTTTTTTAAATCAATTATATAACAGTCTTATTTATTGATAACATGTTTTACATTATGTCTTGCTTTACATTAGATCTTCAAAACTTATGTGTATCTCATAGCTAAATATTTGTACCATTTACATCTTCCCATTTCCCCCACCACCCTCCATACCCTGGCAACCAATTTTCTGCTCTCTGTTTCTATAT
The DNA here is from genome assembly GCF_054644295.1 of Miniopterus natalensis. Taxonomy (NCBI): domain Eukaryota; kingdom Metazoa; phylum Chordata; class Mammalia; order Chiroptera; family Miniopteridae; genus Miniopterus; species Miniopterus natalensis. Next base: position 67,231,252 of record NC_142082.1, on the reverse strand, counting down.
GTTTTGACTTAAAAAAATTATACATATAAGTGTAGTATTTTTCTCTCTTGTCTGCCTTATTTCACTCAGCATAATTTTCTCAAGTTCTATCCATGTTACTACAAATGACAGGATTCTTTCTTTTTCATGGCTGAATAATATTCCAGTGTATATATATTCCACATCTTCTTGATCCATTCCCTCATCAATGGGCACTTAGATTATTTCCATACTTTGGCTGTTGTAGGTAAAAAGATTGTTAAAATGTTTACAGAGCGTGGTAGGCTGAATAATGCTCCACCAAAGACGACCATTTTCTAATTCCTGGAATTTGTAAATGTTATCATATGTCAAAAGGAACTTTTCAGGTATAATAACTAGCTTAAATATATTGAGAGTTTTCCGGATTTCCTACATGAGTCTGATATAATCACAGGAGTATTTATAAGAGGGAGAAATAAGATTAAAGTGGGTAGTAACAAATGATATCATAGCCCTGGCCAGGTGGTTTGGTGGGTGAAGCATTGTCCAGTACACTTAAAAGGTTGTGGGCTCTCTTCCAAGTCCGAGCACATACCTAGGTTGTGGGTATGATCCCTGGTTGGGGGAATAGGGCAGGTGACCAATAGATGTTTCTCTCTCACATTGATGTTCCTCTCTTTCTCTCTCTCTCTCTCTCTCTCTCCCCCCCCTTCCTCTCTCTATAAAATCAGTTAACATATCCTCAGAGTGAGGATTAAAAAAATAAATGAGATCATGGAAGCAAGAGGTAGGAGAGACGGAAGGAAGTGTCCAAATGCAGATGACCACTAAAAGCTGGAAAAGGCAGCAAATGGATTGTCCCCTGAAGCCTTCAAAAGAAATGCTGTTTTGACACGGCCTTGATTTTAGATGGCTGACCTCCAGAACTGTAAAAGAACAACTCTTGTTTTTTAGCTACTAAGTACATGGTAATGTGCACAGCAGTAGGACAAGCAACAGCAATATTAATTGTGGTTATGCTGCAATTTCTTTCTGTGTATAGATTACAATAAAACATTTTAAAAAGGAATATACCTCAAGAAATTATGGCAAAATTTGCAACGTTGACAAAGCTTATGCTAGAAAGCATAGTGTTTATTACACTCTTTTCTATTATTTTCATAGAATATTTTATATTAAAAGGTAGAAATTATATATCTTAAATAATTTCTACTGAGAAAAATGGAAAGTTTCTGATAGAGAATAGGAGAAATAATCTTATGTATTACATTGTTAGTGTCAAGAATATCTCTTTAAAAAATAACAGTTAAGTTGAAGGAATAGTGGAAGCAAGTTTGTTAAATTAAAAAGAATGAAATAAATCTAATATTTATAGGAAGTGATGTGAAAAGCAAAGCATGACCAATATAAAAATGAACAGATTATCAAGGGTCAGATAACATTGGGCTTTGCAGACTATAGTAAGATATTTGAATTTATTTAAAATGGGTTGTGAAGTCATTGGAGAATTTAAAACAGGGAGGAGAGGGTCTGATTTATATTCTATAAATTATTATACCTGATAAGTGTCCTGCAGTGTATGAAGTGACATGAACCATGGATGGAACTTAGAAGTCTCTCGCGACACTCTAATTAAGAGAAGATGGTGGTTGATACAGGACTGTGGCGATGATGGAAAAAAAAAAAATCTGTGCACACGTGAAAAATTGGACAGGCTTTGCTGATGGATTAGATGTGGGACTGAGGGAATGGACAAGGAATATCTCTCCTGACAATCCTGGGTTCTTCTTTCTTTAATAAAAACATAAGTGAGGCATTTCACTTAATTATGATTATGTTTACCTTCAATTAAAAATCAGGAGTTTTTATTTTTTTTGCTTTTCTTTATTTATGCCATTCAATTTGTTCTTTTTTTCAAAAATTTTATTATTTAATGTATATTTTAAACAGAATATTTTCATGTATTTTGCCCCTGCCACTTGTTGATTTCTAAAACATCTTTAATAAATAAATATTACTTATTTATTTATATATGATGCCTACAGTTCTCCAAGAGATGTAAAGGTAACTAACTACAAGTCTTGATCCGCGTCTAGTGGAACTGTTTATTTTTAGTTGATGATTTGGGGAATCATTTGAAGCTTTGCTTTTGTTGTAAAGTAAAAATATTTTAACATATGTAATAAATTAAACACATAAAAGCTATCCTGAAATTTAATAAACATTTCTGTTTCTTATAATTATTTACTAGAGGATCACTATGTTTCCTATTAATTTTAAAATTTGATTGTTTAAAATAGCATTATAAATCTGAAAATGTGAAAATGTTCAATGTGAACAAAAATATTTTATAAACTTTAAATAACACATATGAAATTGTTTCAGTATACCGTCAAAAAATTATAGGCATGACATACCTGTTATATTTCCATGACTTTTGTCTGTGACTTTAAATTCACAACTTTCTTTGGTAAGTACCAATGTGTATGTTAATTTCTACAGTACTATGATGAAGGATTTTGTTAGCGCTTTCCATATTTTTTAAAGAAAAGTAATCTGTCAGTTTTAATACACAAATTTTTAAAATGCAAAAGTTTATATATTAAAATATATTAATATAAGCTATTCATGGAGGTTTCTAATTCATATTCGTGCTCAGGCTCATTTTCTGTGGGGAAAATGAAACTGAAGTTAAATGCCTTGTTAAAATGATTACCACAATTACACAAAATAATTTTAAGTGGCTATAGAATAATTAGTTCATTAAAAGCATTACTGTGTCAGCAAGTTGAACACAAATGTGACGTTTATTTCAAATAACATTTTTAAAAATTAAAATTCTCGAAGTAATAATATTCACAATATAGCAGATTGAGAAATAATGTTGGAATCCACAAGACAACGTTTCCTCACCTTATTATTGGCATTCTGCCAGTGAATAATTACAAATAAAGATATGACAAATTTGCACATGCCTGTCTCTCCCACAAAAACCTTCAGAATTGCATTTGCTTTTCTGTATTAACTCGGTCATTCGATAAAATATTTCCTGTCCTTTTTTCTAGAAGCCAAGATGGTAAACTTCAACTGACTTAGCTTAGATTCCTTCACCAAATAACAAACAAAGAAGGGAGGGAAGGAGAGAAGGAAGGAAGAAATATTATGTGAATAACCAGTCCAAGAAGTGCCAATTCTTTGGATTAGGTTATGAAGACAGTGAGTGCACACAAGGTCATAGCTCTGTCAACAGCTGAAGGGCCTTCCATAGCTTCACGGATGCTGAGAGGAGACACCTAGCTCCTGAGTCAGAGTCAAAAGGCCTGTTCCTCCCAGAACAGCTGGTGATCTGAACTTCGGGTCCCCATCACTGACTCGATGTCTTTCAAGTCCTATGGGGGTCACATGCCAACCCAGGCGGATGCTATGCACGTAGTGTTTTTGCTTCACACTGTAAAAACCCTGAGTTTGGTAAATGCCAATCTTATAACAGACTTCAACCAAACATGCTCAGCCTTTGCCCCAGAGAGTATTTGTTGGCAGTTTGTGTTTCAGAATACCCGGAACTGTCAGAATTTCTCTTTTTCTTTTACCACTGCCACTCAGATCCTTCTGCCTGGGTTCTGCCTGGTCCTCTTTTATCATCACGCACATGTATTCTGGATTTCAGGGGTAATTCCTGACAGTTTTGTTAAAGAAGGTATCAGTATTTTTTAAATTTTTTATTAAATTTATTGGGATGACAATGGTTAATAAGATTATATTGGCTTCAGGTATACAGTTCTATAACACATCATCTGTATATTGTATTGTGCGCACACAGCACCAAGTCAAGGGCCCTTCCATCACTGTTCATCCCGCCTGCACCTTCCTTCTACCTGCCCCACCCCCTTTCCCTCTGGTAAGCACCAAGCTGTCGTCTGTCTGTGTTTTTTTTTTTCTCTTTTGCCTTCATCCCTTCACCTTTTTCCCAGCTCCTCCAACCCCCTCCGTGGTCTGATGGCTGTCAGTCTGTCCTCTATATCTATGAGTCTGTTTCCATTTTTAATATTTATTTGTTAACTTCTTTCCAAGGTTTAATATAAATATATATAAACACACACACACATATATACACAAAAGTTTCTCAGTCATTAGAGTTTACTCAATGACTTTCTTAACAAGAATATAATTTCGCCCCATAAAGGGGAACAAGGACAGACACATTTTCAGTTTTTAAAAAACTGTATGATACAAATGAATTTATACAATACATATTCTATTACATCTGGCTGTTTTTTCTGTTAATCAGTTTGTTTGTTTTTTACTTCATTCATCTTTGTGCTAATTCTGACATTCTCATTACTCTAAAGTATTCCATTGTGTGAGTATGAAACATATTTGCCCATTCTGCTATTGATGGTAGTTTTAAGTATATCCAGTTATGAACCATTATAATCTTATCATTCTAGCACCTGGCTTTTGGCAAATATATAAATGTAAACTTAGAAGCATGACAGTTTAGTCAGAGAGTATGAGTGTGTCCCAAAGTGACTAGAACAATTGGCTCCTCCGCCAGCAATGTAAGAGAGTTTTAGTTGTTGTATATCCTTGACATGTGTATCAAAATCTTTCATTTTAGCCAAGCTAGTGGATATGTAGTGATATTTATTCATTGTGGTTGCAATTTTTGTTTATTTATAATAATTTTCAGCACTTTTTCATATGCTACTATTTTGATAATGATATTTCACAAAGTATCTATTCACATCTTTTAAAGTGTTTCTATTGTATTATCTCAACTTTTTTATTGATTTCTAAAAGTTATTAAGTTGTGGATATTAATTTTTTATTATATATCTGTATAGCCAGTAATACTTTACATTGTTTCAACAACTTTTTTACTCTCTGATTGGTATCTTTTGCTAACTAAAATTTTTAATTTTAGTATGGTCTATTTATATTTCTTATTTTTTTATGGGTAGTGCTTTTTTTCTTGTCCTAGATAAAAAATAAAAATAAAAAAATCTTTGCATATTTTAAGGTAATTGAGATACTCTATATACATTTTTTTCCCTCTCAATTTAAAATTTCTGAATTTTTTAATGTGTATGGTGTAATGTTAAGAATTAAGGTTTGTTTTTTGTTTTTGTTTTTGTTTTTCTTTCATATAAACATGTATTTGAATTGCTACCATTATATGAAGAACATTATTTCCTCCTTGATATTATTATGTTTCCCTAAACAGGTGGACATTTATAAAGAAGTGTGTTTTGGGAATCTCTCTTCTGTTATATTTGTCAATTTATACCAATATCATATTTTTTTTAATTAATGTAGTTTGATGCAGATAGTGATACTTTGTGTTCAAGCTTTTGTTCATTTTCATAATTATTCTCAGGTCTTAATTAATATATGTTATTGATGTTTTATAGTTTTCAGTGAAGAGGCCCTAGACATTTTAAAAGTTATTTCTGAATTATTATATTTAATTATATGAAATATGTTTATTAAAATTATAACAGTCATGATGTATTTATTTTTCTGTATTGCTGGGTTACTGGCTAATACATTATTCTTATAATTTTTAACCTTTGGTAATCCCTTTTTTGTCAGTGTTTTCGTTGTTATTGTAACTAAAGAACTAGATGATTATGCCCTAGCCAATGTGGCTCAGTTGGTTGGAGCGCTGTCCTGAACGGAAAAGTGGCAGCATGTTTGATTCCCAGTCAGGGCACATACCCAGGTTGTGGTTTTATTCCCGGTCTGGGTCTGCACGGGAGGTGGCCAATCAATGTTTCTCTCTCTCTCTCTCTGAATAAAACAATAAAAACAAAACAAAAACTAGATGGCCATAATTTATGTGGACTAAAAATAATATTGAAAATATCCAGGCTATATCTAAAAATTGAAAAAATTTATACATATAATCATTTTAATTTAAACATCGGGTGGGGCAAAAGTAGGTTTACAGTTGTTCATATGGAAAATAATACAATAATACAATAATTTGTAAATAATAATACAGAACTAAACTCTGTGTTTCACATAATCACAACTGTAAACCTAGTTTTGCCTGACGCTGTATATATTAAAACATCTTGAATAAAATATTTGGCCACATACTATTGAAAGAAATTAAGATTTAAAATTTCAAATTTAATAGAATAAAAACATGAAATATCTAACTTTAAAATCACCTATCATGCAACAGACTGACAGATCTCAGAGGGAAGGAAGCAAGTGCACGGAGAGATTAACCAAAGAATTTATGTGCATATATGCAGAGCCCATGCACACAAGCAGTAGTGCAGTGAAGGGGGTGGGGCTGGACCTGCAGAGCGAGGCGGGGGGGGGGGGGGGAGATGGGGGAGATCTGTAATACCATCAACAACAAAAATAAATATTTTTTAAAATAACCTAGAAAAACTATCTGGGGAACCCTTGAAATTCAGCAAAAACATTAATATTTTATTTATGAATAGGGAGGCAATTTAAAGGAAATAATATCAAATACCTTATTATCAGATTTAGTCAGAACCCTTTATCATGATTTATAATTTCAGTCCCAAAACTCAGAGGTTTTAGAAATATAATTCTGTTTGCAACTCAATTTCATTTGTATTACAAATAATTACTTCTTTTGATAACTTACTTGTCACTTAAGAAGTATAACTCCCTCGTTTGATTTGTGATCTATTGTTTTAACTGGGAATATATTAATGTAATGTAATATATTATGTTTTCAGAGAAGGTAATCCTTTGGAAAACAAGTCTACAAGTCTTGCTTGGAAAACAGAGTAATAGTCCATTTTTCCTTAGGATCTTCCCCCACCCCCACCCCAGTCTTTCTCTCAGGGTCATTTATGCCCACAGTTGTACTCCTCTAGCTCCACCCAGGCAAGAGAGGAACATTTTCTAGTCTTAAAGAAAACTTTCCATACCCATATTGTTTCTTTAATATTTTCTTATACTCCTGTCAACCATGCTACCTTCTGATGCATATGCCTTAAAGATTTAATAAACTTTATTTTTAAGAAAAGTTTTAGATTTATAAAAAATGCTAAAATAGTAGAGGATTCCCATATATCCTATATCCAATTGTTTCTCCAATTATTAACGTCTTATATTAGTAAGATACATGTTTTAAGTCCATACTCTATTCATATTTCCTCAGTTTTCCATGTCTTTTTCCTGTTCCAGAATTTCATCCAGGATATCATGATGTGCATTTAGCTTTGAGGTATTCTTTTGCTCCCCATCGCTGTGAGAGTTTTTTAGGCTTATTTTGTTTTGATGACCTTAGCAGTTTTGGAGAGTATTGGTCAAATATTTTGTGGACTGTCACTCTATTAAAATTTGTTTGATTTTTTTCTTGTTATTAATCTGAGTTAATGCCTTCTGGGGAGGAAGACCACACTAGAAAGTTCATTCTCATCATAATATATCTGAAGCACACACCATCAATACGAATTGTCACTGGTGAAGTAAACCTTAATCATTTGGCTGAGGTACTGCTTTGTAGTGAAATTTTCTTTTCTATTCCCTCTATTCTCTAGAGAGAAGTCACTGTGCACAGCTCACTCTTAAGGAGTGGGGAGTTTGCACAACCTCTCTAAGGAAAGAATATCTACATAAAGTATTTGGAATTAGTTTGCAGGAGATATTTGTCTCTTCCACAATTATTTGTTGAGTATTTGTATGAGTATGGATACCTGGATATTTCATTTTTGCTTTGGGTTAGAATGCAGTGCTGGATTGTATGGTAAGACAAGTTTTTCTTTACAAGAAATTACCAAACTTGGATAGTTTTACAATATTTCCACCAGTAATGCATGAGAATTTGTATTGCTCCACACCCTCACCAACAATTGGTATTACCAATTGGGAAAAAAAATCTAACCATTGTAACTGGTGTGTAGTGGCATTTATTGCTGTTTAAATTTGCAGTTACCCAGTTATGAATAATGGTAAGCATCTTTTCCTAAAAGAAAGCATATTTGCTTTTCATCTGTACATTTTCTTTGACAGGTGTCTACTCAGCTATCTGGCCCACTTTTAATGGGTTGTTTTCTAATTATTGCATTTAAATATTTTTTGGTATGTTTTGGATATGCCTCCTTTTAGACCTTGTATATATTTTGTTATAATTATACATAATTTTTAATTTTTTGGTATTATTACAAATATTTTTATTTAAAATCTTTATTGTCCATCACTGATGCATAGCAAAATGGTTGACTTTTATAAAATAATGTACATCCTTGCTATACACCTTTATTAGCGTTAGGCCTTTTTATGGTGATTCTTTGGGAAATGCTACATGGGCAGTTATGCAACTTAAAAACCAAGACAGTATTATTTTTTCCTTTACTGTCTACATATCTATTATGTGCATTTCTTGTCTTATTATGCTACCTAGGATTTCCAATACAAATTTGAAAGGGAGTGGTAAGAGAGAACACCCATGCCTTGTTCAGTTTCTCACCTTTAACTTTATTAGCTGTTGGATCTCTGAAGACATTCTTTATCAAAGTGAGAAAGTTCTTTTGTATTTCTAGTTTGATTAGCATTTTTATAATAAACGAATGACGCATTTTGTCAAGTGCTTTTTCTAAATGAATGTGACCAAAAATTTATTTTCTTTATCCTGTTGATCTGAAGGATCACACTGATCATTTTTTTTAATGTGTAACCAGACTTGCATGCCTGAAATAAATCCCACTTTGTCATAGTATATAATTCAGTTTAAACACTGTTGAAATCAGTTCCTAATATTTTTTTGAGGTATGTTTTTGTTTGTTCTTGCATCTGTGGTCATAAGAGATACTGGTTTGTAGATTTGTTTCTTGTGACGTCTTTATCTTGTTTTGATCTTAGGGTAGCTAATACTGGGCTCATAGAATTTTTAGGAATTATTTTCTCTATTTCTATTTTCTGGAAAAGATTATACAGAACTGGTATCATTTGTATGCCTTTTGAACAAAACAAGAATTTATGTTTCTCTCTGAATATATTGTTTTCTATGGCAATGCTCACCACCTAGAATCCTTGCCAGATGATCTAGATTGCATTAAAGAAATATCTTGGAATTATTTTATTCATCATTTACATTTTAAGTACATTTATCGACTCCTTAAAAATGTAAACATCTACATATTTTTAAATTCCATTACCAGACGCTTTTCTTAAACATTAGTATATCCTCAATGAGTAGCTCAATACAGAGTCAACACTCAGTACCTAGTCATTGCCTCATGAGGGAACACACACACAAAAATAGACATCTGGTAAAATGTCTCAAGAACTGAAAGTAGAGTAGATCACTTAGTATAAAAGGAATAACTGTATGACTCTTCAATGCTTAATGAAAGCAGTGGGAGATCACCACTTGCAGACAGATGAGGCTTGGTGAAACATTTTATACCAATTTGCCTGCTGCAAATGAACAGGCTGAAAGAATTGTGGAACTGAATTTTCACCATATGCTGTGGCAACTAAACAGCTATACACATTTTTTTAAATGTCCCATTATCTGAACTAGGTCATTGAGAATGATAGGTGGACATTGGCATATTAACACTATAAGAAGAAGACAATTCTCAAATTGTTGAAATCCTCACTGTCATACAAATAGATAATGAGCATGTGTCAACGTCACATTTAACTTAATGAGAGAACCAGCAGAATGGCAGGGCTCATTAAAATTAGATATGAAGAGCTAGGAGTTATACAGTCAGTGTGGAAAGAAATGTTGAAATATGATTGCTCGTTTCAAGAACTGTGAATAGGCTAAGGATTTTTTCCGACGTGCAAGCTAACATCTTAGCTTTGCTACAGTTTCATGGATGCTTGTGGAACACATGACAGTCCTTGGTCAAAAACAGAGGACAGTTAATTACTCACAGAAATATCAGTAATCAGAATATAGTGGTTTTTTGTACCAGTTGCATGAGCTCTAATACCAACTGATAAAATTTGGATATGTCAAGAAAAACTTGGCATTAGGCAGGTTTAACAGGCAGGGACAACTTTGTTTAAAACTAATGCAAAAGGATGGAAAAAGTCATTTCTAAGCACCATCCCCCTCTGGAAACCAGAGGATTATTTTTCTCTGCAATTTTCCTTGAGGAGCCAAAAGAAACTCTCTGCTCAACCCCCAGACAAAAAGTCAGGAAAGACAACAAGCTATTGCATAGGGGAGAAAGACTGAACTCAACTGCACTGAAAGAAAAGAGGGCTGGCTGGTGAGTACATGGTGAGTTAGTGGAAAAGTGCTATAAGGTGTTAGCTGGAAGGTGATCAATGTGATCTAACCACCTGTTTGTTAATTGGTGCTTATCTAAATCAGGCTCTTACTCTCTCACAGAGCCTTTCTTAATCATTTCATTTAGAAGGGGTAGCTCTCAGGTCCTTGGGAAAGAAATTCCTAAGTTGTGAAATTGTCAAGAGGCTAGGAGAAAACGCAGGTTTCAAAGGAGCAGAGAAAGAATTTATAATGACAAGTTTTCTAAAGTAAATGCTCCTAGACAGGGACCTATAGTCAGGGAGAATCCTGTCTATATGCATATACTCAAGCTGAGGGGAATCTTAAAGCAGCCTTAGTGAGATGACACCTTCACACAGCAAGTTCCATGACAGGAGAAGAATTCTGAGCTTAGAGATTCCCATTCTTCTGATAATGGGCAGTCATGTGTGCTCTTTGCTCTAAGAGAGGGAGATACTATCATTATCTTTCAAAGCTGTTAGTATACTTTCCCTTTCACTGTAGTCCAGAGGGGGAATGTCTCTTCCATCTCTGTTTACTCTACAAATCCTCAGAAAAGGTGATCTGGTATAAAGGGTGTGTTCCTCTCAGACGTGTAGAAATGGGAAAGACCAGATACATAATTTTTCTCCAAAGTTAATTTAGTTATAAACCTAAAAAACGTGTTATGGGTAACAAAGCTTAATATCTTCGTTATCTTCTACATTAAACAGAAAAAAAAATTAAGAAAACTTTTAAAGCCTCCTTAAATTAACCTCTGTCTCTCAATAGTTTAAAACACATGTCCTATAAAAAATAAGTATTGGAAAAAGAGTTTCCTGAGAATCAGATGACCCTTTGCTGGGCTTAGTAGAAAATACTGCAGTGTGACAAAAGGTCACACACTCATACATTTGTGTTTTTTCCCCCCATATTTGGTTCATTCTCAACAACAAAACCTGTGATCTTAAGTAGTACCTAAAGATTATTTCTAATCACAAATAAAGTTAGTTTGTTGTGTTTTTGTGCTAAGGTTGTTTAAAATATTTCTGCCTTATTTATGGTTTTTTACCCCATTTTCTTAAATTTATTTTTTTAATTTTTCAATTACTTTTACATTCAATATTATTTTGTATTATTTTAAGATATACAGCACAGTGGTTAGAAAGTGACGTACTTAACAGAGTGGTTCCCCCATTGCTTCAAGTACCCACTTGACCCCACACTTAGTTATCTTGATATTATTGACTATATTTGTGGAGGTTTCTCAGAAAATTTAAAATAAAGTTGCCTTATGACCCAGGGATTCCACTTCTGGGAATACATCCAAAGAAACCTGAAACACTAATTAAAAAAAATATATGCATCTCCATGTTCATTACCACATTATTTATAATAGCCAAGATATGGAAGCAACCCAAGTGCCCATCCATAGATGAACAGATAAAATAGCTGTGGTACATTTACAGAATGGAACATTACTCAGCTGTAAAAAAAGAAGGAAATCTTACCTTTTGCAACAAAATGGATGGAACTAAAGGTTATTTTGCTAAGTGAAAAAAGTGAGAGAAAGACAAAAAGCTCATTTTTATAGGTAATGAAATTTAGATACATGTTTAATTAATAACATGCATATAAAATAAAAATTACAAACAATATTGTGCAACAACTGATACTAATTCAGCAGTGGCTACTTAAGGTAGTCTGGGAATTTATGACAATATTGTTTATATTCTATTTGAACTAATCCACTTACATAGATGCAAAAAGCTGTGTTCATTAACATGCCTTGCTGTATATTTGATAAGTATAAAGTCATAGAATATTAAGATTACAAATTTAACTTCTGTTTTGTGGGGCTTTACAAAGCAGAGATTAATGTATTTTTTACCTGCTCTAAGGCTGGTTCTCCACAAGCAACAGAGCATGATCATGGAAATGAGAATATATTTTTTTAAACATATGTAAATAACTATATTATCATGCACATAATGGGACTGAGTAAAAGCTCTGTGTATATTATTGGCCATTGTTCTGAGGAGTTGGCAGATAAAGCCAGTAAATTAACAATAGATTCTAAAGAGTCATTTCTTTATGTTCCCTAAATGTTTTCTTATCTCATAATCTATATTATGATTTTCTGCAGACATATTTCATGCATTCTAAGAGATTTGTTAAAACTGATGTCATCCAAAGAGGGTTTCATTACAGTTTTCACATTGTCTGATACAGCTGAATGATAGATAAGAAATATATATACCTTTTCCCAAATTCCCATGAGAACATATAGTATTAAAAACAATGTCTCACCTTTTTTGGGGTCTTTGCTTCCAAGATGAGAAGAAAGGAAAGAACAATAGTCATGCCAAAAAAGGGCCTCGGCCTCCCTAAGGAAAGGCCATTACAAAGTTCATTATTTGAAACGTAATAGAGGTCACAACCATTAGTGACACTCCAAACTGAGTGTGATTGATACCTTCCCAGTAGAAATGAGGCCCTTTTATGGTCACAAGGAAAGCATTCCAGGGACCCAGGTATGGGAGGTGGTGATGTAGTGGTAAGGTTTACTGAAGCTGGAGCAAACATAAAAGACTGTCCCAGATTCAGCTCCAGGGTCTCCTTTCTGTTCAGCCATGGAAAAAGTCCTACCTTGTTTTCATCAAGCCTTGTACAAAGTCCAAAGTCCCAAGTTCAGTCCAGTTTAGTCCATGTCTGTCCCCATTCTGCTAGTCTGATCCTGGCTGGGCCGTATGGTGCTGATAGGGCCACATGGCGGTTATGGGGAGAGAGCATGTGAATGAATGGGGAGAGCATATGCTACTGAGAGAGAGACAACGAGAGAAAAAAACAAACGAACCTAGAGAAACCCAGAGAGAGAGCCAGCGAGTAAGAGAAGGAGAGCTTTTTGTTAAGCTTGGATGGTATTATGCAGGGCTTGGCAAAGACTAGGAGCTCTTTCAAAATAACCAATCAACTTCTCAATTTTTCACAGGCTGACTGTTGGGCCCTTCTCCTAACCAATCCATTTCCTAGATCTTTTAGGGTTTTATGTCCCTTATCCAATCCGATATTTTTCCCAGGCTAGACACCCCCCCTTATGATTGCCATCTCAGTTCCTACTGTGCCCAGAGTGGATGCACCTCCCACTGAACCGTCTTTGCTTCTACTGAGCATTTGCATAGGGAAGATGCAGCTTCCCAGTGAAGCAGGCCCAATATTGGATTCAGCTTCCCAGTTGATTATGATCCATGTCTGACTTGTTTTGCTCCCTTTATTAATATCTAACACCACCAGGTGTGTTATTAATAAGCTAACACCACCAGCTGTGTGTGAACCTACATTAATATATGAGTTGTGTCAGTCACAACAAGGTATTTAGGAAATAACTCTCCTCACCCCTATTTAGATCTTCTGGTGCTACCCCATAACTTCTGCTAAACCCCTTGTAAGGAGTTGAGTCCTTAAAGACAAGAAAAACTAGTCTCTGAGAAAAAATAAAAGGAAAATATACTTTATACTAAATACATACATCAAATTTCAAAATACATGATCACAAATAAGTTTCCCTAATCAATTCCATTTATTCCTATGTAATTAATTCAAATCCACTGGATTTTGTATCTGATTCTGATTCTGGTTTCCCAAAGTTATCTGTTTTTATAAAGGAGCCCTGTAGGTCTTGACTCACTCCCTGCTACATAGTATGGTTATTTTTTTTAATGGCAATATTAGATCATACCAGATATCTATTTTTTCACAATATTAATAATCAAACGTACTTGCTGAAGTTCTTTTTCAATGAAATGGTCTTTTGATATTCCACCCTTACCTGAAACTCTAAGACTAAAGGTAAGGTGACACAGGTGAGAGGGCAGCAGAAACAAACTATGTATGAAAAAATATAAAGAAATGACTGATTTTGTTTAATTTTTTTCAGATAAACCATTAATATCGACTTAGAGAAGAGTATACTCCATGTTGACATATAAATAACTTTCTAAAAATTACTTGGTAAAATGATACAGTGTGGTCCTTACCAAATCCCCTGGGCCTGTTTGAAATATCTGAAATATATTCTTATTAATATCATTTTTTGTATAAAATAGATTCATCTTATTATATATGAGTTCTGGGGTAATTTTTGATAAAATTTATCCCATTATGGATTAAATAGACAGTGTGGTTAAATACGAGTTAGGGATTATACACAATCCTTGCTAATTTTCCTCTTGCTTCTGAGTGCCAAGCCAGGGTTTACAAGTTGAAGCAACACGTCTTTTGTCTTATAGAAATGTGGGAGAACAAAATACCATGTTTGGTGTTAAAACCACCTCCACAGTTTTATTTTTCTGAATGTTGGGTAAAGCAAAGGAAAAATAGAAAAAGGTTGAGGTGGACCGCAGGTGAATGAATGGTTTGGCGGGGAAGTCTCATTAAAGGTAACATCAGCTCCTACAGATATGAGAAACATGCATTCCTAACTTTAAAAAAATAATTTAAAAACATGATAAATATCAACTTAAAGTCAATAGGGTTATGAAATAAAATATAATGAAAAAAGAAACTTCTACTCTTTGGGCAAATTATACAAAAGTTAAATAATAACTTTTTTAAAATTTTGGTAAAATATACATATCATAAAATTTACCATCTTAACTATTTTGAAGTGCATAGTTCAGTAATGTTAAATATATCCATATAATTGTGAAACAGATCTCCAGAACTTTTTCATCTTGCAAATCTGAAACTCTATACCAAATAACAGCTTCTCATTCCCATAATCCTTGACAACTGGCATTCTACTTTCTGTGTTAATTTTACTAGTCTAGGTACCTCATTTTAGTGGAATTATACAGTATTTATCTTTTGGTGAATGACTTATTTCACTTTGCCTAATGTCTGTGAGGTCATCCAAGTTGCATTGTGCATCATAGTTTCCTTCCTTTTAAGAATGAACAATATTGCACTGTATGAAGTATACTGTGTTTATTCATTCATCTGTTAAGACACTTGGGTTGATTTCAACTTTAGGCAATAGTAAATAATGCTACTATGGCCATGAGTGTACAAATATTTCTTCACGACCCTGCTTTCAACCTTTTTGGGTGTACATCTAGATGTGAAATTGCAAGATCATATAGTAGTTTTATTTTTAATGTCTTTGAGTAACCACCACATTGTTTTCCATAGCAGCCACACCTTTACATCCCCAACAAAGTACATAAGGGTTCCATTCTCTTCACATCCCCACAAACACTTTTGTCATTTTCTACATTCCAAAGGTATCTTATCCTAGGTGAAAAAAGACAATAGACAGGCTCAGTTAAGGTAAAGATTGACCTTTGTCAGGGAAGATACCTGGCTAGGACATGACTACCCACCATGACTCACTTTTAATTAGGAACTTTTAATTTCAGACCATTCTGTGTAGTTACTTTCAGTCTCTAAGCCCACCATGGAGGCCTCCCCAGGGGTTTAGTATGTGACCTCTTTTTTGTCCACAAGAGTAGTGATAGACCAAAATAGAGGTTATGAAAAGGAGGATTAACATATAAATGTAATAAAACAGTAAGAAATATGCAAAGGAAAAAACACACACAACATTATATGTTGAAGGAGCATAGTTTATTTTTTTTTATTTACCTTTTTAAATATATCTTTATTGATTTCAGAGAGAGGAAAGGAGAGGGAGAGAGAGATAGAAACATCAATGATGAGAGAGTCATTAATCAGCTGCCTCCTGCACACACCAACTGGGGATCAAGCCCACAACCCGGGCATTTGCCCTGAACGGGAATCGAACCCCGATCACCTGAATCCTGGGTTGACGCTCAACCACTGAGCCACACCCAGCCAGGTGAAGGAGCATAGTTTAAATTTCCAGGTTTAATTGTGGATAACGATAAACTTAAGTTTAGATGAGTTTGTTTTGGAAATTGGTCATGGCAAAAAACTGGCCCATTATTTTTGTTAGATTTCTGAATTTTTATCCTGAAAAATTGCCCATGCTGATAAAAATTATATGCTAAGCTATATATCATGTAAACATAACATCTGTCCATATTTTTAAACAAAAGTTATAATTATTTATGATTGGTCTTTTGGCACTTTTAGCATTGTGTCCCATTATTTATAATACAAATGGTCCATGACTATAAAAAAATAATACTTACAATATGTTAAAATATTCATCGTTATATTTTTCATGTAGAGAAAGTTCAAAGTGTTAATCTGTTTCTGTCTTTAAGAACAAGAATTAGTATGCTAACTATATGGTAAATTTAGTGGACACAGGAGTAAATAAACTTATTCAAGAAATAATGATTCATGAAATAACTTGGTAAAAATTTGCAAATCATAATAAAGCATCTCTTATGCTAAAGTGATGCAAACAAGAGTGAAGTGAAATATTTTTCTTAGATTCACAAAAAGATTTGCTCACAATGGTATGCAATATAGTTCAAATAAACGCATATTTTATAGTCAAAGATGCACATTGTGTTACCATTAAAAATCTTTTAGTTAATCTGGACTCCTCCTAATCAGAATACATGAAATAATATCTCATTTTCTACTCAGCGAAGCAGATCTTGAATATAGAAATTAAATTTTAAAGTGTGACTAATGCACTAGAGTCCCAACTCTGCCTGTGTCTCAGACACAATTTTCATCCATGTGCTTGAAATTTTTATAGCTTGAAATTTTAAATGGATTATTGTTATTTGCAGAAACATTTGTTTTTGTTTACTGGAAAGTATTTTAAAATAAGAATAATTAATGATCCTTTTCTGATTATTTCTTACTTAGAAATCATTTCTTGGTGGGCACTGTTGTAAGGAATTCTTACATGATATGCAGTTAATATGAATTCTTTGAGCAGAGAAAAAATTCTGCATCATTTTTCAAATGCAAAAGACAAAGACAAAGACAATCTTAGGGGAAAATTTGTTGTTGTTTTTGTTGGCCACATGTTTTTTCTCTAGTTCTTAGAAATGTCACTTAACTTTTAGTGTTCAGTGGCACCCCTTCTCTGGAACTCACTGAGCCTGGCAGCCTTGGCAGGAATCCTTGACAGCTTGTCAGGCCCAAGGCAAATGCACGTAATCATTCCTCAAGCAATTAATAATTAATTATTACTCATTAATCTTAAATGAATGGTAACTGGGAATAATCCAGTCTTTAAAATAAAAGAAAAAACACAAAGACATTGTTATTTCAAAAAGAACTTTTTTAGTTCAAGATTTTTACAAGTCAAACTAATCCTGGGGCTAATTGTGAAAATCAGTGAGGTAAAGAAGCACACAGGCATGCTTGAAGCCAGCCACACACGGTCCCAGCACCTCTCAACTCTTCCTCTTCCTCCTGAGGTTTAAATCACAAGACAACCTATCCTCCTTGGTACAACACACACACACACACACACGCACGCACGCACACGCACACATGCCCACCACCACCACCACCACCACAGCAGTGTTATTTCCTAGAAAGGCAAGTTTTCTCTTAAGAGGCTGAAAGAAGTGGCTTTCTGGAACACTGACACCTGAATGCTATTATCTACCTGTCCTGTCAGAGATGGTTTTTTGTTGTTATTGTTTTCTGAACAGTAGACAGAGTTTCTAGTAAAATGAAGAAGAAAAGTCTGATGAAATAATTTTAATAAATGTGAATCATTAGATGTTATTTGTATTCAGTTTTGTTCCTTAGGTATTCACAGTGTCACCAGTTGTAATGACAATGTGTTGAATACTTACTTGATAGGGAAAAGCAAAAACACTTTTTTTTTACATTTGTAAAAATGTTGAAAAGAACGGGGGAGAGAGGTCCTTTAAAACTATTGAAACTAATCATAGTCCCCAGTGCTAGGGGAGATAATGCTTCTGCTCATGTAGAAATTTCAGAATTCTAAATGCAGGAGGAAAATAAACCCTTTACAATCAGTTTCTGTATATAACAGAAGAGGCTTGCAAATACAGATATTCATCGTTACCCATATCTTCTCTATCATAATACATGTTATTTTGTAAGGCATGGTTCTCTCCAGTGATGTTGCACCGAATGAAAGGGTTAAATCTTATAAGTTCCACTTTATCTTCCCCCTATTACCTACTTCTCCAATCTTAGCCCATTAGGTTTTGCATTGCAATGTTGATTCTTCCATTTTTGCCCAAATTCTGTTTTGTTAATTTCCATCTTCCAAAACCCGCTCTTTGCAATTCTCTCTAAAATCTTATTATCTCTTTAAAATATAAGTTGAAATGATTTTTTTGTTTGTTTTGTTTTGTTTCTGCTCAGGGGAATTTAAACATGGAAATGCCTTCTTTTTATGGCTTTAATATATAATAAAATAAATATAAAATATATTATTTTACCCTATATGACATATTACCTTTAACTTTTCCTCAAGAAAGTCATTTTATTTTAATGCATATGTGTGTGTTTTTCCTTTGGGAAACCCTGTGTGGTATAGAGGAAAATAATAGATTTAGAGGCCAGTGAGTTTGTTGCTGGTGGCTTTTCTATTGTGATCCCAGAACATACTTTCTATATTAGTGAATGAAAACCATGTAACTTAAACATCAAATCAATAGTGGGATGGCAATACTTCTTATTAAGTATGATTAATAAAACTGCAAATATATATTAAAACACTTTGAAGACTGAGAAGCACAACAGAAATTATCATTGTACCTTTATCACAGCCTTTATCACACATCATTTCCCATTACATTGTTCTGACACTCACCTTCTAAATTTCCATCAAGTTAGATAAATAAAATAAATAAAAAGTATCTCTAAAGTCCAAGCAAAAAATCAAGGATCTAAACAAGGGAGACACTTGACTCACTTTAAAAAAGTGCCTATTTTTCTCAAAAACAGCAGAAGCATACAGACAACATTTCAAATACTGATTGTACTTTTTATTACTATTGAGCCTAAGTAAGTCTTTCAAATGTTTATTAACACTAAGTTTATTACTTGGTTAATTTGGTGTTTAATCAAATTAGATATGGCACATTCATACTATAGACTAGTATGTGGCCATTCTAATCTTATTCTAAGTTTATATATATAATGGTTAAGGAAAATACTAACAAATAATTTTGTGATTAAAAGTAGACTAAGAAACAATATTTTCAATATAAATATGTTGTAAATTTTATCTATATATTTATGCATTAAAAATTCACTCAGCATAGTAAGAATAAGTAATTTCATGTCTTAATTTTGCATCTGTACTTATATATTTTGCACAATGCATGGTTATTATAATCACAAATATTATTAATATTATTAAGTATCGATATTATTCTTATTTTTTATATCTTTATTGATTTCAGAGACAGGAAAGGAGAGGGAGAAAGAGAGATAGAAACATCAATGATGAGAGAGTCATTGATCGAGCCCACAACCCAGGCATGTGCCCTGACTGGGAATTGAACCACAATTGCCTGGATCCCAGGTTGACGCTCAACCACTGAGCCATGCCCGGCTGGGCAAGTATTAATATTATTAATATTTAAATTGGCATTAATAGTTTAAATAGGCATACATATAAAAATGTACATGAAAGTATTTTAGAGCAAACTATCAATAGAAATTACAAATTCATGTCTGATTTCATTTTTTATAAAGACAAATTTTTCAGTTTTAGTTCTGATATATAATATTTAATTTTTTTAAAATTAGTAAGATTTAAAATAGACTTTATTGGTTAATAAATGTAAATAACTAGGAGATTATGTAAATCTCTTGTTAAGAACTGAAAGCTTTGAAATGAGACTGAGAATTGAAATACAGAGTTCTAATTCAGCATTTTTCAAACTTTTTCATCTCATGGCACACTAAATTACTAAAATTCTGCAACACAACAAAAAATATATTTTTTGCCAATGTGACAAAAAATAGGTATAATTTTGATTCATTTACATGGGACAGCTATTGTTGTGTTGGCTGTTATTTTATTATTTGGCAACCTAAGGGAAAAGAGGTCATTGCCCCTGATTAGTCAGGTATCGCATATTTTAAAAATTCTTGCAGCACACTAGTTGAAAATCCCTATTCTAATCTATCTATATTTGCATATACAGTGTACATATAAAAATCAGTGAAGTATGGAAATAGCAAGCAAGTCACTTGAGAACAATTAAAGAAATTTTGTAAATGAAGGCATTTAAGGGAACGGTTCTAATTTTATTGGAGGTTTATTTTTTTACATGTGCATTATTCTTAATTCTAAACATTGTTTATTGATTAAATTATCTTTACCCCCATTATATGTTCTTGCCTCCTTTGTCAAATATTAATTGATCATAGAGGCATGGGTTTATTTCTGGGCCCTCTGTTCAGTTCCATTGATCTCTGTGTCTGTTTTTATGCTGGGACCATGATACTTTGATTACTATGGCCTTGTAGCATAGTTTGACGTCAGTTAGTGTGATTCTTCCAACACAGTTCTTCTTTCTCAAGATTGCTGTGGCTATTAGTGGTCTTTTGTGGTTTCATATAATATTTGTTCTAGTTCTGTAAAATAACCCATTGGTACCTGGATAGAAATTTGTTGAATCTATAGATTGCTTTGGGTAGTATGGACATTTCAATGATGTTAATTCTTCCAACCCATGAACAGGGTTTATGCTCCCACTTATTTGTATCTTCTTCAATTTCTTTCATCAGTGTCATAATTTTCTGAGTACAGGTGCTTTACATCCTCAGTTAAATTTATTACTAGATATTTTTTATGTAATTGCAAATGGTATAGTTTCCCTTTCTGCTAGTTCATTATTGGATATTTATTTTGTACCCTGCTACTTGATTGGATTTGCTTGTCATTTCTAGTAGTTTTTTGATGGAATATTTAGGATTCTCAATATACAGTCTCATGTCATCTGCAAATAATGACAGTTTTACTTCCTCCTTTCCAATTTGGATGCCTTTTATGTTTTCTTCTTGTCTGATGTCAATGGCTAGGATTTCCAGTACTATGTTGAATAAGAGTGGTGAAAGTGGGCACCCCTGTCTTGTTCCTATTCTTACGGGAAATGGTTTTAGTTTTTGCCCATTGACTATGATGTTGGCAGTGGGTTTGTCATATATAGTCTTTACTATGTTGAGTATGTTCCCTCCATTTTGCTCGCATTCTCAGACTGTATCACATGAATATAATGAAAATAGATTGCTTTGTGTGTGTTTTTTAATTGTCTCTGAGGTCATCATATTAAATCCTTATATAATCTTTGTGATCTAGGCAGGACAGGTGCGTTAGCTCACTTCTTTTGATGAGAAAATGTACAGGGATTATTTGGTTGAGGTATGAAAGGTTAACCCATATCATTCATAGTAAATTACAAATTATTACAAGTTTACATTATTATCCTTTAATATCCTGTAACTTGTGTATATTACTTGTGCCACTGTCCACAAAGATTTGCATTTCATTATTCACTTAATTAACATGAAAATTAAGCATGGAGATCACATTATAAAATAAATTAAATACTATTACAACATTAAACCTTAAATGAATACTGAAATTAAGAGGTTTGTTATTAATATTAGAAATAAATTAATATTATTTATTATTAATATACTGGTCACATTGTAAGATAAAGTATATACTAAAAGCACATTAAATCTCTTAATGCAAATTGAACTGGACTGAAATTGACATTGTAAATACTATAAACAAAATACTATTTTACTTTCTTATTCATGTGTTTCATTACACATACTTGTAAATCATAATTACAAATCTACTTTTTTATGGAATTGACCCACTGAAAAAATTAATAATAATGGTATTCAGAGAATCAAAATCATTGCATCTTTGGAGATTAGAAAATAATAAAGTTGATTTCTTTCTCAGCTGACATATCACTTTTTAGAAAATGGTGAATATGTTTAAGAAAATTATATTATAAAATATTTCATAATATTATATCTTCTACTTACTACTTTGTTAAACAAAATGTTTTTTATTTTATTAAAAAATAAAATCAAGACAGTAGAATGCTTTAAAACAATACTGTAAAATACATAAAGACAGAAAAATTAAAGAAATGTGGTATATTACAAAATAATTTAATTCTTAAATGCACTGGGAAAATGTAAACATAATTTTACTGATTTTATTATATACATGTATTTTTCTTCAATTTATATGGGCAAAGCTGTTAAAATTATTTCTATGAAACATAATTCTGTTAAATTTTCATTTTTTCTTTTAATTTGATAATATTTTTTGTGTAAATTTATTAAAATGTGAGATAAACTATGTATTTCCATTTTCACTGGAAAACTTTTTTAAAAAAAATGAATGGGAGGCCCTGTGCGGATTGGTACTGGGGACATGGGGAGAGCTCAGGGAGCCTGGCTGCCCCGCGTTTGTGCACCAGGCCTGCAGGATGCAAACCCACTCCAGGGGCAGGGCTGACTAGACCCCCGCAGCCCTGGCCGTGGGACCCTCCCCACCTCCCCTGCGTGCCGCCCTGCGCAAGGCGCTGGCCCAACCTCGCCTCCTATTATTCTTAGCAACGTAGGTGTGACAGTTCCGTGCTGAAGGTGCCGCACCTACAGAGGCGCACCTCTGCACAGGGCTTGACACTGGGTGGCGCCCAAAGGGGCTGCGCGCACGAGCACTTCTTACAGTCACTTCACTGAAAAAGTTTCCCCCGGCCTGAACTCATGGTTTCGGATCACTCAAGCTGAACAAGACCAACTGGCTCCTCATTCCCTGACACTTAGGATTAAGAGAAACAGGGGCAGGGGAGGAAGCAGGCGTGTCTTCCCGGAGGTGGCTTCCATTGCTTCTCCCCCAGCCTCTCCCGCGGCTCGTGGGGGCGAGTGGGAAGGCTCTGGGTGGGCCTCCTGCTGCGGGAGAGCTTCAGACTGCTGGGCTGGGTGGAGCAAAGGTTAATACATTGAAAGTGGCTGCTCTTGAATGAAAAAACTGCTTCATTTTAAAAAAAATGTATCCCCCCCCCCATGTTTAGAAAGGTATTAAACAAAATTGATGGACACTTTAAAAATGAGTGAATCATACCTGGCCGGCGTGGCTGAGTTGCTTGGGCTTCGTCCTGCGCAAGGAGATGTTGGGGTTAGGCGCCTGGTCAGGCCGCACGCTGGGGCTGCGGCTGGACGTGGGCAGGGGACCTGCAGGAGGCAGCTGACTGATGTCTGGACCTCAGCTCTCACATGATGTTTCCTTCCTCATTCTCTCTAAAAAATCAATGAAAAATCTAAATAAAAATAAAATAAAATAAAATAAAATAAAATAAAATAAAATAAAATAAAATAAAATAATAAAATAAAATAAAATAAAATATAAAATAAAATAAAATAAAATAAATAAATAAATAAATAAAATAAAATAAATAAAATAAAATAAAATAAAATAAAATAATAAAATAAAATAAAAAGTGAATCATTATGTCCTTCAAAGGGGAACATTGAATTGTTTAAAACATTTTTCCGTTGTGAATCATATCACTAAAATAATTGCAGTAATTTTACTTTACATTTTAACTTTTAATTTAGAAATAATTGTATTCCCACAAGAACTTGCAAAAATAGTGAGAGAGGCCATATACCCTTCACATACATTCCACCAAAGCTAGCAACTTCCCTAATTAGAGTACAATACCAAAACCAGGACATTCATATTGATACAGTACAATTAACTGGAGCATAGACATTTCTCAGATCTCACCAGTTTTTATACGCACTCACTCTGTTTGTGTGTTTGTCAGTATTTGTGTGCTGTGTAGGGTCTATGAAACTAAAGTATGCAGGTGATTACATTTCATGGAACAATAGCTTAAGATAATAAAATAATCTAAGAATCATTATTGTAAACTACAATTTGAAATTCATTTTTTTTCATCTTTATTGTTGATAATATTACAGATGTCCCCCTTTTCAAACCTCAGAGAAATATTTTAATGAAGAATAATAATTATGTTAAAAATACTTTTTGTTTATTTGGTGTGATAAAGAAGTATTATTTATTGTTTGAATAATCTGCAAATAATTACCTTTAATAAGATTGCTACTCTATTATATCAAGAAGTAAAGCACTCACTGATCAGTGTGTCTAAGTGGTTAGAATGCACCCTGGTACCACAGGGTCATAGGTACCTCGGTTGCAAGTTCAATCCCAGGCCCTGGTTGGGGTGCGTGTGGGAGGCAACCAATTGGTGTGTCTCTCTCACATCGATGTTTCTCTCTCACTTTCTCTCTTTCTCTCTCTCCCTCCTTTCCACTCTCTCTAAAACTCAAAGGAAAAAATAACTTCCAGTGAAGATTAAAAAAAAAAAAAAAAAAAGTAGATAAAAATAAGTAAGGTGCTAACTTTTGTTGCCATAAACAGTATGGTTGATGATTAAAGTTGAAACAACCTATAAACAACATAAAAGAGAATTTTCTAACAAAAATATGTTTTTAAAATTCTGTATATTTTGTCACCCTTCCCCAAATCTGTTGGCCAGAAAGAGAATATCAAGTTATAGATTTCATTTGGTAATATTTTGTTTGAGGGAAATCTATTAAGACTTGCTGTATAAATTTGGTAGTATAAAAATTTATGGATGCGAAAAGTTTAAAGTAGGATAGCTGAATGGAGAATGAGCATAAAGTACCAGAGATTTTAAATTATCCTAAAGTACCAGAAATTTTTAAACTTGAAACCTATATAATCTTATTAAACAATGTTACCCTAATAAATTTAAATAAATAAATAAATAAATAAACAAACAAATAAATAAATAAATTACTAAACTAACCAAAGTTGTATCCTTTTGAATGAAATATTTGTACTTTTCTAACTATGATATTTGATTGTTTTGTTTTTAGAGCAAAAAACAGGAAGGTTAAATATCTTTGTGTTTGTATAATTTATTTATATACCCAATGCTATCTCTAGAGTCAATTCAATTTGAAAAACCAAGCAATAACTTTTTGGTATTTCTGTAAGTAAAAATGTATTTGATTTTCACCTTCAGGTTTATGTTGAGATCTTTCCAGTCTTAAATTTGCTATTTAAAGCAAATTCCTCTGAAAGCTTCTTAAAAGAACTCATTATTCCCTGACATCTTGAATCTTTATATGATTCAAGTTTCTTCATTAAAGTTTGTCTGCAGCTTTTATATTGTGGGTAAATATAATATCATTGGCTTACATTTCTCTTCTTTGAATGTCTATAAAATGATTCTAATATCTCCTGGCATAAAATAATGTCAAAAATTATGAAAATGATTTGATTTTCTTATTGTTATATTTAACTTGATATGTTTGCCTGCAGGCCAAAGAAAAATAATTTTTTTTTGGTAAACAATAATTTTATCATCACATTTCTCATTGTTGGCCTTCTGTGTCACTTTTCTACAGTAAAGGGATACTTTTTCAATATGTAGTATTCAGTAAGCTTTTTGTTTGGTTTTTATTTTTAAATTTTATTTATTATTTATTTCTTTATTTTTATTTTAGAGAGAGGACTGGAAAGAGAGAGAAGAACATCAATACGAGAAACATTGGTTTGTTCTCTCCCACACACAACCCAACCCGGGATCAAACCCACAACCTGGGTGTGTGCCCCGACAAAAATCGAACCCACCATGAGTTGGTGTACAGAATGATGCCCCCACCGACTGAGCCCCCAGGGCTTATTTATTTTTAAATTAAATTTATTGAAGTGATATTGGTTGATAAAATTATATAGGTTTCAAGTGTATAATTCTGATACAACGTCTGTATCATTGTGCCTGCCACTCAAAGTCAAATCTTTAGTCGACATATATTTGACCCCCTTTACTCCTTGCTACCCCCACCTTCCTCTGATAGCCGTCATGCTGTTGTCTGTGTTTATGAGTTTTTGTTTAACTTTCTTATTTGTTCCCTTATTGCTCTCAGTTTTATATCCCACATATGAGTGAAATCATATGGTTCTTGACTTTTTCTGTCTGACTTATTTCACTTAGTGTGATAGTCTCAAGATCCATCCATGTTGTCCCAAATGGCAGTATTTTGTCTTTTTTTATGGCTGAGTAGTATTCCACTGTGTACATGTCCCACATCTTCTTTATTCAGTTCTTTATCAAAGAACACCTTAGTTGTCTACATGTCTTAGCCGCTGTGAATAATGCTGCAATGAACATAAGGGTGCATATATCTTTGCAAATAATTAGTTTCAAATTTTTATGTAGATACCCAGAAGAGGATTTGCTGGGTCATAGGGTAACTTGATTCTTAATTTTTTGAGGAAACTTTATACTGTTTTCCATAGTGGCTCTACCAGTTTATGTTCCCACAGCACTGAATCAGTGTTTCTTTTTCTCCACAGCCACTCCAACACTTGATATTACTTGTCTTGTTGATAATAGCCTTTCTAGCAAGTGTCAGGTAGTATCTCATTGTAGTTTTGATTTGCGTTTCCCTAACAGCTAGTGTAGATGAGCATATTTTCATTTATCTGTTGGCCATTTGTATGTCTTCTTCGGAAAAGTGTTTAAGTCCTCTGCCCATTTTTTTACTGAATTGTTTTATTGGGTGTTTACTTGTATGAATTATTTAAATATTTTGGATATTAACCCCTTCTCAGAGGTATAATTTGCAAATACTTTCTCCCATTTTATTGGTTCCCTTTTTGTTTTGTTGATGGTTTCTTTGCCGTGCAAAAGCTTTTTAGTTTGATATAGTTTCAAAGTATTTTCTCTTTTTATATATTTTTTGCAATAGATAAGGATAGTTGGAGCAGCAATGAGAGAGGGTAGGGTAAATGAGGACCAGACTGTGGGGAAAATATGAGGATTGAAAGACATTTTATTGTATGTTTGTAAGATAATAGAAAAGAGTTACCAGGAAAGGCAAAGTTGAAGACACAGGAGACAGACATAATAATTATCCATTTATAGATAAATTTGTAGAAAGGGTCAATTCTTGGAAATAGTTGAAACTTAGTGGCCAGGATATACTGTCTTCTAATGGAATGATAATGAAGAAGAATGGATGGATAACTTAAGGAGAATGGTGAAGATTATGAATAACTAATTAATCAATTGAGAGAACAATCAGGTGAAGGCAATGTAGAATCATTTTCTGGCGGCAATAAGAACTCTGTTTTAGTTGAAGATACTTTGTCTTAGAAGTAGCCTGCATGATCAAAGATTAGCTCAAGTATCACTCAAAGGCTTAGGTGTAATATCAGAGAAAACATCACAGGTCTGATACATATATAGGATGAAATATATGGTCATAAGAGTCAGGAGTATAATAAGTAACTTCATTTAAAATTTATTTTAAGATACTTTTTTTTTCATAGGTGCCATTGCTCAAAATTTTTGAAAAAGTATACTCATTATCTATTTGACTTAGGTTTACTTTATCAGCAGATTTCTCTATTGGAAAATGACTTAAATAGACACATACATATTAATACTACATTTTATTTCCTGAAGAAGAAAGGAAATTGTCTAAGTCATTTTTCATATGCCTTTATATAGCCCTGTAGGCTAATTATCAAATGAATCTATCACAATGACTTCATCACATCTTTAATTTTGTATTATTTTATAGGTTAGACACAAATACAGATTATATTATATAGTTATAATTCCAGTATATTTATCTGTAGATATACTAATGTACTATTTTATGGAATTAGCACAATAAACCTCCCTTAATAAGTATAGAAATGCTTTAAGATAGTAATTTCTCATTTAATACATAATTAACCAATAAATATGACAGAAGAACATTTTATTTGAGTCCCAATAATTAGTGATTTTATATTTATATGACTTGATAAATGAGATAGATTCTTTTACTGCTGGTGATAATTTCATTCTACAGTTTGGGCAAGTTCAGAATTTTATAGCTCCTTCAGAGTCACTAAATCCTAGTTTATCACTTTAAACATTAATCTGGACACGAGGGTCGGATAATCTATTGGGGGAGGTGAGCTACTTTCAAGAGAAATGAATGATATTTGGTTAATAAATCTAGGAAAAAGATGAATTTACTAGGGTTTCCTTCACTCTATGTCTTCATTCCCCATTGGGAAAAGAAAATCTGTGCTCAACTTAAGATAGATGATTTTCTATATATCACAGCAGTATTTTTCATTTCAGCCCATTTTCTAAGCAGAGAGTCTGACATAGATAGGAATGGTCTTGACTTCTTATGTAAAAATGCCCTCTGAGTAGCACAGGTTACTTTCCACATTGAAAATTTTTGCAAATTTAAACATGTTATATTAAGCCAGGGTATAATACTGCTCAATTGTTCAGCTAAAAATAGGACAATGATTCATATGTATAGAATGTTATGTCTCTTCCTCTAGGTTACCTGTGTTTTTTCCTTGTGAAGTAGTTCACCATATATGTCTATAATATAGTTTAGTGTTCAGAATAATTTTATTTGGGCTTATATTTTGCACCATCTCTTGGACTTTAACACCTTTAAGCCTCAATTTCTTCATTTATAATAAAGATATAATGACTATATCCACCATGTAGGCTCACAGTGAGTTTTAAATCTCATTCATAGTTACTACTCAGAAAACGTTAATAGTATTCTTAGAGATGCCAGTAAATAAATGACATTTTCTGTTTTAAAATTGTTTTCTTCTTCAATTCTATTCAATTTTGTTTCATTTTCATATACAGACTGAATCAAATGTGAACAGGTAACATCTTGAAGGGCAGTGATAAATGGCCATTTCTCTTTTTTATAAAATTGAATCAACACACATATACTTTTTGCATACACTTCTATAGTTTACATAGTGCAGACTGTGAAATGGTTAAAAAGACTTCTTTCACAGCAGCTGTTTCCATCAGAAGGGGTCTATAATCAGGTGGATCAGTCAATAGAAGTATTGTGAGAATGAGGAATTTAATGTGGAAATACGAACTTAAAGAAATGCAGGACAAAAATGGGAGACTTCTGTAATACTGTCAACAATAAAAAAAAAAGGGTGGGGGAAGTAAAATGTAACTACAAAAAAAAAAGTCATAGACATAGTCATAGCAACCATCAGGTGAATCTGGAGACTCAGAAAGACACTGCACACAGACCATCACGTTCTCTGTGCTGTTCCCTTTGAAACTCTGCCAGTCGGTCTGGTTAGAGCTGTAAGCCACATGGAACTCAGTGTAATAGGACTTCAGGTAGTGTTTGGCCCCTGTGAACAAGACATCCCTTTGCATGTCCACCTGCAATATATCAAAGCCATTGGACAGAACTGTCCTTATCAACAAGTCACATACTACCTTAATTCATTGAGCAACCAGTTTTCATCAGAACTAAAGAGCCCCACACCTGAGGTCTTTGCAAACTAGTACAATGCAATCCATATTTGAGTACAAAGGACTCGAACTTGAGTCCCAGCATAGCCACTAACTGTGTGTGATGTTATGAAGTTAGTGAACCCCTCTGTGTCTTAGTTTTAGTTTTTTCAACTGTCAAATGGGATATTACTAGAAACAACCTCACAGGGTTTATTTTAAGTATGGTATGTACTTAGAATAATGCCTAGCACCTAGTAATTGTTATTTCCCCTAACAACATTGCAAGAATGAGAACAACAAGAATAAATGATTAAATCAGTGTCACTTATTATTTTAAAAAATGTAGGAGGGGCTGAAACCCTGGAAAGGAGAAGTCAGAGGTTCAGAGTAACAGTCACTATATCTGCCTGGAATATCACTAGTGGTGGATAAGCTGGAAATTTTAGGAAAAAAACAGAAAAAACCTGCATATATAGAAGCTGAATGGGAATCATGAAAAGGGAACTGGTGAATATCTGGAGCCTTTTAAAAAGCTTTAAGAACATAGCTTCCTCTGTGAAAACCATGGCCTCTAGGGGAACTGTCACTTTTATAACTCTAGGAAGCAGGAAAAATTATGTTATAGTTGTCCCTATTTATCATCACAACTGTGTACCACAGCGTACCAAAAATAATGATTTCTGCTTCCGTTCTGCCTTACAAATATTACTGGGCTCATTTCTTGGCCAAGTCTAAAAATCTGAAACAAATGGGGAGGGTATTAAGTAAAAGGATTTACCAGCCTCTGATAGAGATGGTAGTGCCAAGTTGGCAACTTGCTATCCATCACTTTTGTATAAGAGGAGGAATTATCTTTCTGACCATGTCAATCTGAAAAATTATTTAAAAAAAGGAAGATAATCTTTCCTAAAAACATGGTAAGTAAACATCTTTTCTTAAAAGTATAAAAACTAAAATACTCAAAAAGAGTGTTTTTTTCTAAAGCAATAGGTACCTATTAAAAAGAAAGAAATAAGCCTGGCCAGGTGTGGCTCAGTGGTTGAGCATTGACCTAGGATCCAGGCGATCGGGGTTCGATTCCTGGTCAGGGCACATGCCCGGGTTGCGGGCTGCAGCTGATCAATGACTCTCTCATCATTGACGTTTCTATCTCTCTCTCTCCCTCTCCTTTCCTCTCTCTGAAATCAATAAAGACATATTAAAAATAAATGAAAGAAAAGAAAGAAAAGAAAGAAAAAGAAAGAAAGAAAGAAAGAAAGAAAGAAAGAAAGAAAGAAAGAAAGAAAGAAAGAAAGAAAGAAAGAAAGAAAGAAAGAAAGAAGAAAGAAAAGTAATTTGGTATACTGAGGATATTGATACAGGCAAACCTAATGTATGAGTAAAATGGCTGAAAAAAATATTTATTTTCTAATAATTACATAAGCAGAAACTGAATTATATGGATCATGGGTAAAACTACACAAACACATTTTCCTTCATCTTAAAAGTTTAATTAAAAATAAGAATTTATATTAATAATTACTGCCCACTAGTATGAGATAATAAAGGCCTAGAAGCAGAACAAAACTAGCAGTAATTTGAAAGATATAACCATGCCATGAGTGCTGTGACTTGGTTGGTTGGAGTGTCTTCCCATACACACAAAGGTCATGGGTTCCATTCCCAGTCAAGGCACATACTCAGGTTGTGGGTTTGATCCCCTGTGGGAGTGAGTTTAGGAGACAAATGATCAATACTTCTCTCTCATATCGATGTTTTTCTCTATCTCTCTTTCTCTTTCCCTTCCTCTTTCTCAAAAGTCAATAAAGTTAAAAAAAAAAAGATATAACCATGACCAGATAAAGAGACACTATTCTTATGTCAAAAGATTTATTCATTCAAAAACTAAAAATTGCAACTAATAGGTCCATGTGTTATTTTAGTTTTTAACGTATGTGCATATATTAGTATAAAATATATTATGTATATAGATTTCCTTCTATGATATTACTTAACACATTCTCATATATATATGAGATGTATATACATGTATGTATATATATATTTATCCACTGATCATACTCATACTATGCTAGGCTGAGCCCCCATCATCTATTTCCAGGATTATTGAAATATCCTCCTAACTTTTTTTTTTTTTTTTTTACTTTTACCCTTGCCTTCCCACTACACCCTTAATTTCAGCCCATCAAGCAATCTGAATTACTTAGATCATGTTTTTACTCTACTCAAAATCCTGCCATGGGCCTGTCCCACCTCACTCACAGTAAAATAAACTATTTACAATGACCCTCTTTATCTTCTTCCACCCAACCAGTTGTCTCCCAGATGTAGCTTCTTAATAATCTCTCTCTCTCTCTCTCTCTCACACACACACACACACACACAAAACACCTTTTTAATTTTTTCTCCAACACTGCAGGCATGCTCATGCTTCAGGGCTTCTCACATGGAACCTTGTTTCTTCTCACAAGAAACTTATCCCTGATATTCACAGCCTGTTCACCCTTCTGTTCAGATCCTTGCTCATATGATCTAATCTGGGCCCCTAACAAAAATGACCAACAATCACCAAACACCTAAATTACACATAACTACCTGTTACTTCCCTGAATAATCTATGTCCTTCACACATTTCATCACCTAACATGCTGTTTCTTTGTGCTAATTTCATAGACCTCACTCTAGAAGAAACTCTTTGAATTCCTTAGCTTGCCTTCTTTTCTCTTTCTTTCTTTCTTTCTTTCTTTCTTTCTTTCTTTCTTTCTTTCTTTCTTTCTTTCTTTCTTTCTTCTTTCTTTCTTTCTTTCTTTCTTTCTTCTTCTTTCTTCTTCCCTCCCTCCCTCCCTCCCTCCCTTCCTTCCTTCCTTCCTTCCTTCCTTCCTTCCTTCCTTCCTTCCTTCCTTCCTTCCTTCCTTCCTTCCTTCTTTCTTTCTTCTTTCTTTCTTTCTTCTTTCTTTCCCCTTCCTTCCTTCCTTCCTTCCTTCCTTCCTTCCTTCCTTCCTTCCTTCCTTCCTTCCTTCCTTCCTTCCTTCCTTCCTTCTTTCTTTCTTCTTTCTTTCTTTCTTCTTTCTTTCCCCTTCCTTCCTTCCTTCCTTCCTTCCTTCCTTCCTTCCTTCCTTCCTTCCTTCCTTCCTTCCTTCCTTCCTTCCTTCCTTCCTTCCTTCCTTCCTTCCTTCCTTCCTTCCGTCATTGCTATATCCCCAATAGTTAGAAAAGTACTGGGAAAATAGGAGGCACTTAATGAGTATTTATTAAATAGACTAATGAATATCAACAAAAATATATAGTATTTGAAAATCTTGGTAAAATTTAGTATTATCATAACAAACTTTTAAATACTCCCACAATAAAACCTTTAAGTATGATTTTGATAACAGAATTGTCATCAAATTATGGACAGGATAAAATTTATAATGACTTCTACACCATCATATTAGTATTGAAACTCAGTGATTTCTAAAAAAAAAATAACTGCCCAAACGGGCTATCTCAACACAAATCTGAAGTCAATCAGGTTGTGATAGTCACATATTACTACTGAATACTGACAGAGATAGACATTTCTTCCATATGAACATTTACCTAAAAATATTGTGTTTGTTTTAATAAAATGTTCAAATATATTTCTGTTAACATTATCCCAAGGTAAATGTGACTAAGCTTTCGAGTCAAAGTAAAATGAAAGAATTGAGCAGGAATGACTTTCTGACAGAAACAAGTGTTAAGTGTTAAAAGCAATGGAACTTTCTATCTGAAACACTTAGGTTTTATGTGAAAATTATAATAACCCTGTCTGCTAAATTAAAGAATAGAGAGTAGATAAAAGCCTTTAGATTACCTTAATATTAAACTATGAAATTGCTGCAGTATATGGTAGTGTTATGCTTTTTTAAGAGAGAGAGGAAGGGAAAGGGAGAAAGAGGTGGAAACATCAATGACAGGGAAACAACAATAGGCTGCTTTCTGCACACCCTTCCTGGGGACTGACCCAAGCATGTGCCCTGACAGGGAATCAAACCGGTGATCTCTTGGTTCATGGATTGATGTTCAACCACTGAGCCACAGCACTCAGGCTGGTAGTGTGTGTTTTTTTAAGTTTTTGAGAAACATTTATACTGCCTTCCATAGGAGCTGTACCAATTTACATTCCCGCCAACAGTGACAAGGGTTCCCATTTTTCCACTCCTCAACACTTGTTATTTCTTGTCTTTTATAATAGCCATTCTATCAGGTATGAGGTGATAGCTCATTGTGATTTTGATTTGCATTTCCCTCAAGAATAGTGACATTGAGTATCTTTTCATGTATGTGTTGACCATCTATACATCTTCTTTGGGGAAAAAAACCCACAAATGTCTATTCAGATTCTTTACCCACTCTTTAAAAATTTATATCGTTTGTGTTTTTTATTTGTTTCTTTGTTTTTTACTTTTGAGTTGTATGAGTTATCTATTTTGTATATTCACCCCTTATTAGATATATGATTTGCAAATATCTTCTCCCATTCAATATGTTGTCTCTTCATTTTGTTGAGGTTTCTTTATATAGATGCTTTAATTTGACACGGTTCCACTTGTTTACTTTTACTTTTGTTGACTTTGATTATGGTGTCTATATATATACATATATACATATACATATATATCACTAAGACCAATGTCAAGATGTTTGCTGCCTGTTTGTTTTAGGAAATTTATGGTTTCAGGTTTTATAATCAAGTATTTAATCCTTTTTGAGTTTACTTTTTTTTTTTTTTTGTAGAATAACATAGTGGTCTAGTTTCATTTTTTGCATGTGGCTCTCCAGTTTTTCCATTACCATATATTCAAGAGATTATTGTTTCCTTGTTTTATATTCTTGGGTTTTTTGTGTAATAGATTAATTGACCATATACATGTGCATTTATTTCAGAGCTCTCTATTTTGTTCCATTGAATCAGGTAGAGCTGCTATGTCTCCTGGAATTGGTAGAGTGGCTTTGTGTAGTAGGTGTACTGTAGGGTCCAGTGGCTCCGGCTCCCCAGTCACCTGAGCTGGGCCTTCTAGGTGCTCCCCTGTGTGGGCCGTGTGCACTGTCCTGTTGTAGTTGAGTCTTGGTTGCTGTTGGCATCCCCGGGAGGAACTGGCCCCCAGGCCAATCAGCTGTGAGGACCAGCTCCAACTACAGCCAGAGGGCTGCTATGCTGGAGACATCCCTATGGAGCAGGATTTACTTCAGTGGGTCTTTGGTATTCACTGAGTGAGTGTCACTCCTGGATGTGGTAGGGTTGTAATCCAGCATGGTAGAGTATGACCACCAGGTGCACTGTCTCTGGGGCCTCCCGGGAGGTGCAAAGTCAGCCTTGCCCAGGGCCACCCAGCATGAACTACACAGCAAACCGCAGTTGGCTGCTACTTGTGCTGGGCTTGGAGGTGTCCAGGAGAGGCCAAGCTATGAGCCAATGCAGCTGCCACTAGTGCCAGGCCTGGGGCTGCTTATCAAGCTGTATGGGTTCTGCTGCTGCTTGTTTGAGAGATTTTAGGAAAGTTCTAAGCATGAGGCTCGAGAGGCCACTTGCACAGAAAAGCCCCTGGAAATGGCCTGGATGAGCTGCAGGTGGGGAGGGGCGGGGCCTCGGGAATCACGGGGCGGGGCCAGAGGTGTGAGTCAGGTGCTGGCGATTCAAATATGGCGCCTGCCTGCCGGCTGTGTGCGGGGAGGGATCGCCAAAGGAGCCATGGCCTCTGCCAGCCTTTCTGCCTGGGAGGAAGCCGTCCCTCCAGCTTTCGCCCGGATCTCAGGCAGGTTAGTTCCTCCCCGAGTGTCCCGGGTCCTTTCAGGCTGCTGCCTGGCGCTGGGGCTCAGAGGGAGCGTCCGAGTGAGTCCGTGCGCGGGCCCTTTAGGAGTTGCTGCTGGGGCTCCCGCGGCCTCCGAGACCCTCAGGGACAGTCCCCGCTGGTTTCACAGCCCAGAGTTGTGGGGACATCTCTTCCCTGCCCTGGAGCCCTGGGCTGGGGGCCTGCTGTGGTGCTGGGACCCCTCACTCCTCCGGGAAACCTCTGCCACTGAGATTCCCTCCTGGGTTTCAAGCGCGACATCGGGTGTGGGCCCGAGAAACGTCTCCAATTCAGCCCCGATCTGCCCGCATCTCTGCCCCTCCTCCCGGTCTCGATGCTCCTTCAGCTCCCTGGTTGTGCGGCTTCTGTTAAGTTGGATTTCAGGAGGCTCTGAGTGACGGTGGTTCTTTATTTTAGTTGCGATGTTGATGTGGTTGCTGGAGGCGGCGGGTGCAGCTCTTACGTAGGACACCATCTTGTTTCTCCTAATCCATTTTGAATTTACTTTTGCGTATGGTGTAAGTTGCTGGTCTAGTTTCATTTTTTTGCATGTATCTGTCCAATTTTTCCAACACCATTTATTGAAAAAACTATCTTTACTCCATTGTATGTTCTTGCCTCCTTTGCCAAATATTAACTGACCATAATGAAGTGGGTCAATTCCTGGGTTCTCTGTTCTGTTCCACTGATCTATATGCCTGTTCTTGTGCCAGTACCAGGCTGTTTTGATTGCAGTGGCTTTGTGGTATTGTGATCCCTCCAACTTTGTTCTTCTTTCTCAAGATTGCCGTGGCTATTCAGGGTGTTTTTTGGTTCCATGTAAATTTTTGAAGTGTTTTTTCTAGATCTGTGAAATAGGTTGTTGATACTTTAATAGGGATTGCATTGAATTTATAGATTTCTTTGGGTAATATGAACATTTTAATGATGTTAATTCTTCCAATCCATGAATATGGTATATTTTTCCATTCGTTTATATCTTCCTCTATTTCTTTTTTCAGTGTCCTGTAGTTTTCTGAGTAAAGGTCTTTTACACCTTTGGTAAAGTTTATTCCTAGGTATCTTATTTTTTTAGTTGCAATGGTAAATGGGATTATTTTTTTAGTTTCTGTTTCTGACAGTTCATTATTGGTGTATATAAACACCATCGATTTCTGGGTGTTAATTTTGTATCCTGCTACCTTGCTGAATTCAGTTATTAAATCTAGTAGTTTTCTGGTGGAGTCTTTAGGATTCTCTATGTACAATATCATGTCATCTGCAAATAATGACAGTTTTGTTTCCTCCTTTCTAATTTGGATGGCTTTTATGTTTTCTTCTTGTCTGATTATTATGGTTAGGACTTCCAGTATTATGTTGAATAAGAGTGGTAAAAGTGGACATCCCTGTTTTGTTCCTGTTCTTAGGGGAAACTTCTAAGGGTTTTAGTTTTTTCCCATTGAGTATGATGTTGGCTGTAGGTTTGTCATATATGGCCTTTATTATGTTGAGGTATGATACTTCTAGTCCCACTTTGTTGAGAGTTTTTATCCAAAATGGGTGTTGGATTTTATCAAATGCTTTTTCTGCATCTACTGATATGATCTTGTGATT
This sequence comes from Miniopterus natalensis, assembly GCF_054644295.1. Classification (NCBI taxonomy): domain Eukaryota; kingdom Metazoa; phylum Chordata; class Mammalia; order Chiroptera; family Miniopteridae; genus Miniopterus; species Miniopterus natalensis. Next base: position 67,194,377 of record NC_142082.1, on the reverse strand, counting down.
TTTGTCTTTCAATTTGTTTATGTGATGTATCACCAGAAGGTTAGCAGGTGCTAAGGAGGAGGTAGTTATGTGTAGTATTTACTTCAAGACTGTGAGGTTTTTTTTCAAGTGACAAAAGTGTTTTTGAAGTTGATATGGGTAATAGTTGTAAAACATTGTGAATGCCACTGAATTTTAAATATTTTAAATGGCTAATTTAATGTTCTGAAAATTTTATCTCAAAATTTAAAATGAATTTGTTGTATTTATATTGTAAAGTAATATTTAATTGGGGTTGGAAATTTAAAAAATATTGTAGATTTTATTTCTGGCTCTCCCACTCACAGATCTTATGACCTAGTAATGACCAAAGATTTTCAACATTTTATCAATTAAAACAGTTGTTATTTTATTTGGCAAACCATTTACTTTTGAAGGTCTGAATGTATAAAGAACTGGCACTATTCCATACCAGTCACACTATCATTATGCTCCTCTCAGGATCCCTGGTGCTCAGTTGCCATCACAAAGCCACAGACCACTGCTATGGGACAAGAGTTGGTACCTCTTAGTTCTTTGGGACTTAGTTAATTGGTCTTTCTTTAGATAGCCTCTCTGAGGTTTATTGCATTAAAAGTTCATCCTATACCATATTACTTTACTTACTTGTAGAATCAAAAATAATAATAATAATAATAAATAAAATAAAGAAACAAATAATACAAAACAAAAACAGATTCATAGAAATAGAGATCAAACTGATGTTATTCCAGAGGAGAGGGTGTAGGGGGATGGTTGAAATGGGTGAAGGGGAATATAGTTAATAATATAGTTAATAATAATTTCACATAGTGATAGTTAATTTCTAGACTTAGTGTAACAATTACATTGTAAGATATAGACATGTTGAATCACTATATTGTACAACTGAAACTAATATAATATTGTATACCAACCTTACTTAAATAAAATAAAAGTTTAAAAAAGTTTACCCTGCCATACATCCCTACTACACACAGCGACTAATCCCATTACTCATTTTAATTAGCAGCTCTCTATGGGTTCAAGATACCCAGTGATTACTTCAAAGCTAATCTACATCAATAATTTATTAACAGACATAATTTAAGATGACATCTGGTGAACAGGGTTCTATTTGTGAAATTTGTCATCCACTAATTTCTCACTAAATTTAGATACTGATTATTTAAATATGACAAAAATGCTAAAATAGTAAATAGTATTGAGCATAACATTTTAAAGCATAAAAAGCATCTCAGTTTTTTGAAATTTAGAGCCAAAACTAGCAATTAAAAAAAGTATAGTTTATATAATCTGTTTTATTTTGTATTTTGAGTAGGACTATAAAAACTAACTTGGTAGGATCTCAAGTGTTAAACAAACAAAAACTAGAAATTTAAATTTACCAAAGTATATTTGGAATATTGACAATAATAATGATATCAGGAAGAGTAGGTAAAGCTTCTGATTGATTTTTAACTGCATAAAGTAATTTCTCTGTTCAAATTAAGGGAAGCAACTATTCTAATATAAACTGATAATCCGTTGGACATTGGCTATATTACCTGTGTTAGATGAACAGAGAAAAACAAAGTAATATGGCTAAAAACAAATTAAATATAATATAATTTAATTTGGGGAAATGTTGCTATCATCATTATAGTCAGAGGATTTTCATGAGTGGTGAGATTTGCTCTAGGCTGCTATCTAAAATTGATGTATCCAAATCCATAGTTGATCTTTTTAATTGGGACAGAGGTGGGAATGCAAACATAGGGACATTGGCTTTGGGTGGATATAATGTATTCCTAGGATCAAATGATCTGGGTGATCAAATTATCTAAATATTTGTTGTTTCAAAGATTTTAACTTAATACAACATTATGAGAGTTTTAAATCAGAGTGAATTAATAATTATGAAAAGATATATGTAACAGAGTATATAACTTTTATTACCTTTCAAAACAGTTTTCCCAACCTGATATTACTTTATATATTTGTTTACCTGTTTATTGCCTGTCTCATATTCATGAAAGCAGAGAATTTGCATGTCTTATTCATTCCTTATTCATTCATAGTGCAGAAAGGTATTCATTAAATATTAGTAAAATAAATGAATATAAGAGTATATGAGGTTAGATGGTAAAGCATTTAGAGAAGGTAGTTATAAAAAGAAGTCCATTTTTCTTTGCTTCTTCCTTATAAAACAATTAAAGCATGCCCAGAAACCTCACCTTGTTTTTGCCCCAATCATTAACTCAAGGGCTGAGACTGTAGCTCATGATGGCCTAATTCTCTACTATTAGGTACTGGCCAACTTCCAGCAAAAGGTGAAAAATCAGAGTTACCTCTGGTGGTGGTAATGAAGTCAAAATCAGAAAAAGTAGTTCGGATCTATGTGTTTAATCAAAAGGGTTAGCTTGAAATTCAAAATGAAAGAGGAGGATTGTGAGAGTTTGGAATGTTACCCAAATCAGTGAAGACTAACATTTTTGGCTAGGACTACTTTTGCCCCTATATGGTAGACAGGATGCTAGGATATAGAGACTGATTAATGGATATTTCTCCTGACATTTTATTCTCTGCTCAGAACAATATCAAGTATTAATAAAATATTAACGATAATATTTAAACTGATGAGATTAATTTTTACTTTTAAATATTCACAATTCTTCCTCTAACCTATTCTGGAAGATATTAGCATATTTTAGATTCACTGAGGGCAACTATGTTTAATAGAACAAATGTTAGAAGTAACTTTATTACATTCTTTTGGGAGACAGGTAATAAACCTTGATCACAGCCAGTCATAATACTTTTATTCTACTTGAAGCAGGTTCAAAGGACAGGCTTCTCCCTGCTCTCTAACAACATTTTGAAAGTAAGCAAGCAAGGAAGCAATGCATATTCTATTGGCTACAGTATCTGTAAGTTATGTTCTTGAGAAATGTACATATACCTGCTATTACTAATTGGCCGCAGTTCAGTATTTCAATTTTATCTTTTTTTAAATAAAAACATTTTTAGTAGGAGGTTCATATTGACAAATTTTAACACAGAATACCCAAGAAGAGGTGGGAGGGAACTAGAATAGGCAATAGAAAGAGAAAACACAGAGGGATGTAAAAAGGCTGAAAGTAAAGAAAATGGAATAACAATGTACTTTATGTGTCCAGAGAATACGCCAGAAAAAAAGAAAAGTAAAAGTGGAATGTCAGATCCATAATTGACTCATTGCTGCTTGCTATTCACTTTTCTATTTCTCCTTATTAATTATGATAGATCTCCATCTATTGTATTAAACACTCTATCAAATTAACTTCTGCTTCCGTAGGTGCACTAGACTTTCATTAACAGAGTAGAAGCCATTAAGTGAGAATTTCTTGGTTTTTCTTTCTCTCTACACCCTTATTTATAAATAAAATAACATACAGATGTCCTCTACTTCCAGTCATAAGAATGGTAAGCCTACTTTATTCAAAACACCACACTACTAAATAAATAAGCTCAGACTATAAACACATTAAAAAACCTCCCAATATCTTAAAATATATTTGTGATAGCTTTATTGGGTTTTATTTCTCTCATTCTTTTTCTTTACTTTCTTATTATGTGTTTATCTTTAATTTTACCCTAATTTTTAAAATCTCCTATATTTTTATTAATTCAAAGATAGAAAATCCAAAAAATACAGAAATATGTTATTTAAAAGTAAGAATTTATTAAAATTATATTAATAATTATTATAATAAACCATTTGATATGTATTTCCTCTTTATGTGCATATGCAAACAAGAAATACATAATTGTTGCAATGTATTTTTGTACTTAGTATATACTGGGCATTTTTTTTATATCAGTGAAAGTAGATGTAATTCATTTTTTTCTGTTATTACTCTTTTGTATATGTACAATTTTAAAAAATAATTTAAAAAACACCACATTACTAAATAAATAAGCTCTTACTTATCAAAAGCACATAATTCTCTTTTGCAATCATATTTATCTAGCAGATATAGCCATTGTCATAAATGTATGCCATTAATATAAGACTTTTGCAGTAGAAATACATTTTTCCTTGATTGAAAAAATTTATAAATAATAAAACAAGTGGGAAACAGGAAAGTAAGTAAATGACATTTTGTGATTTTTCACGCTATGTGAAATAAAATAATGTTAATTATTCTCAAGTTAGATTGAGATATGTGAAGGATACACATTATGCTCTTGAGAGAAACCACTATTATATACAAATAGATATAATTATAAAGCTAATAGAAGAGATATAATGGATTCCTGAAAAAGCAGATCATCTCAATAGAAGTCAGGGGACAAGTGAAAAACAAAAAACAAAATGAAAGCCTTAAAACCAACTTCAACAATAATCACATTACATGTAACTAGACTAAACACTACTTACGAAGAAGAGGTTGTCAGCCTGGAATTTTTTAAAGACCCAATGGTATCCTGCTAATAATAAATGTGCTATTAATATAAAAGAGAGGCTGGTTGAAAGTAAGAAATTGGCCCAACACATACCATGGCTGAATTATGCACAAAAAGTCAGATGTCGCCCTGGCCAGCTTGGTTCAGTGGTTAGAGCACCAGCCTGTGGACTGAAGGGTCTGGGGTTCAATTCTGGTCAAGAGCACGTACCTTGGTTGCAAGCTCGATCCTTGCAGTCAGGGTGCATGTGGGAGGCAACCAATCCATGTGTCTCTCCCACATCAATGTTTCTCTCTCTGTCTCTCCTCCTTCCATTCTCTCTAAAAAATCAGTGGAACAAATATCCTTGTATGAGGAATAACAACCAAAACAAAACAAAAACAAACAAATAAAAAGGTCAGGTGTGGTTTTGTTAATATTCCACCAAGTAGACATCAAGGCAAAGAGTATTACCAGTGATATAAAATGTGAATTAAAATTGGTAAAATTACTGATTCTTCAAAAACACACTGCAATCATAAATATGTATGTACCTAACAAAAGGGGTAGGCAAATTCAAAAATATGTAAAAGTTTATCACCCCTTTCTCAGAAAAATGTGAAACAATTTTAAAAAATAACAGGAGAGAAACAGCAAATCTAAACAACCTCATCTGAATTTACCTAATACTAATTATAGACTAAAACCTTCAATAAATGAAATGCATGCATTCTTTTCAAGTGTACTTGGACATTTTCTAAGGTAAGTCTTGACCAGAACAAACTTTCAATAATTTATCTCACAAGATCAAAATCCTTCAAATTTATTTATTTTAGCCATAATATAATTAAATTATAAATCAAGACATCTAGAAAGAAACAATCCTGAAAGAAAACCAGTGTGAAATAACTAATCACAAGAGAAAACAGAAAGAAAGCATTTTGAACTGAATGGTAATGAAACACAACATTTCAAAATGTGTGGTTGCTGCTAACGTAGTCTGCAGTGTGAAATTTATAGTCTCAGATTTCTAGCCTGAGTCATGCAGAATGGTTTGGTCTCCATGGTTTAACCAGATACAGTTGAAGAGAAGGTTGCTTCAGGCAGAAATGATGTCTGGCTACAGAGGTGTAATAGTAAGTATGAGAAGTTTAAACTGGTAATATTAGCCAGGTGGCAATACGAACGATTCTAGATTGTAATTTTTAAAAAAACAAAAAACTGTCTCTCAAGATCATTAGTAAGCCACCAAGCTCCTTTACATAAAGCTTTAGATGGTAAGAGATGCTGGTTAGAAAACCACTCAGGCTGCAATACAGAGAAGACTAGAACTGGAAAAATCTTAATGGTGGCTTTTATAACACTTGTGAAGAGAGGGAAACATTATTATATGGTAAAGAATTAGAATGTGATGGACATAAGCATTAGTTATCCCAACATGCACTTACAGAGGACATAAAATGAATAGACGTTATGCTTAGTGCCCAGAAGAAATGTAATGAAAAAGGTATGGTCTTTTGTCTTACATAACCTCTAATCCAGTGAGAAGCACAGATAAACACACAATATTAAGAGAAACACTATAAGAGCAGTTTTACATTGCACATCAGACAAAAACTAATATGAGTTCATTTGTGGTTTCTGTAGTATATGTTGGGAAGGATAATTCAAGCGTACTGATCAAGTTACTGATTGAGTCTTAAGAATGATGGTGTCCTATTAACAGAGACAGGAATCTGCAAGAGTAAGAGTTGGCAGTAACTTTCTCTTGAAAAATCAGAGAGTAATTTCAGAAAGGTTAAAACAGAAATAAAGTGTCCCTATTATTTGCCATAAATTTCTATAAATGTGCTATGACTTTAGGATGAACTGATAATATGATCTATCCATATTAAAAATAGTTATAAGTACATGATATATTTTTTTTCATCACAAATTGTCTTTCTGGACTACCTTCAGTCTTCTTTAACATAATCTACTAGGGTGTCTATGCTATTCTAAAATCATTGTCATAAATTTTTGGCAAGTGTCCATCAACACATAACAAGGTTATGGTTAAGAACACTGTATAGAAAACTAACTTATTATTTGCTTACATCGATGAATATTTTTCAAATACTCTTTTATTTTAAAAATACAATGAAGTTTAGCATTGATCACAGGCTCACTTTTTATGGACACTTGAGTGAGAATTATTAATGTCTGAGTTTGTTGTTTTCATATACATGTTTTATTATACTTCCAGAATAAATTCATTCCCCCATGCTTTATGACAAAGAAATCAACGATGTTAGCATTCCATGTGTCTTAACTTCAAAGCAAACTCACAATGCATTTTTAGTACCTGATTATTCTATGAAATAAAAATGTCAACTAGGTATATTCTCAGTACTTGTCAGGTATATAGTCTCTTAATTATGACCTCCCAATGCTTTTCAAAAGCAATTCTGAGGGAAATAGTATTTACAAAAGATTACCTGAAACATTAAATCTAACCATTTTTTTTCTGATGCTCTAAAACCTATTGCTAGATTCATCCAAGTGATGTGAAACAAATAGTCTGATTTTTATTGACTGCTGGTTTAATTACTGTGGCTGAACTGTACTTTGAGGCAATGTCATACATATACATATACAGGATGTCCCCAAAAATGTATACACATGCTTGAATAATTATAAAGGTGATATTTATTAAAATACACTTCACCTTCAAAGTTGAGCTATTAGCTGTTAAAATATGTATACGTTTTTGGGGACACCACACACACACACATATTCTTTTTTTAATTGAATTTTCTTTTTCTTTTTTTTAGTGTTGACACTATTACAGATGTCCTCCACTTACCCACCTTTTGCCCACCTCCACCTAGCCCACACTCCCCCTCCCTCTGACCTTCAACACACTGTTGTCTGTGTCCATGGGCTATGCATATATGCTCTTTGGCGAATCTCTTCACCTTCTTTCATCCAGTCTCCCCCACCTCCCTGCCTTCTGACAGCTGTCAGTCTGTTCCATGTATTCATGATTCTGCTTCTATTTTATCAGTTTATATTCATTAGATTCCACTTATGAGATCATGGGGCACTTGTCTTTCTCGGATTGGCTTATTTCACTTAGCATAATAATCTCCAGGTCCATCCATGCTGTCCCAAAGTGTAATATTCTCTTCTTTTTATGGCTGTATAGTATTCCATTGTGTACCACAGGTATGTTTTTATGCACTCATCTGCTGTTTTGGGACAAAATGTTCTGTAAATATCAACTAAATCCACCTGATCCAGTGTATCATTTAAGGTTGCTGTTGCCTTGTTGATTTTTTGTCTGGAAGATCTATCCAGTGATGACAGTGGGGTGTTAAAGTGTTGTTTTGCTTTGACTGTATTGCTGTCAATCTCTCCCTTAAAGTCTATCAAATTATTTTTTACATATTTTGGTGCTCCTGTATTGGGTGCATATTTGTTTATAAGGGTTCTATCTTCTTGTTGCAGTGATCCCTTTAGTATTATGTAGTGACCCTCTTTGTCTTTTGTTATGGCCTTTGCTGTGAATTCTATTTTGTCTGATATAAGTATTACTATGCTAGCTTTTAGAACAATCAAATAAATATTATGTTTTCTTATATTTTTATTTTAGAGGTTGAATACATATCACTTTTTGCTCACTTGTGTTTATCCCTCTAAAATGTATGTATACATAAACTACTTTAATTCAATAGAAGTATATTTTATTATATTGAATTAGATAAAGTTTTAAATATCCAAATTGTTTCTTTAATAATCAAATTCTATAACTATATGTTGGCAACATTAACAATAGCATCAATACGCATATTTTGATATATATACACTTATATAACAGCTTTAGATTAGCATACTTTTTGCAAAGATAATACAGACTTCCTGTATACTCACATTGTTTTACTTATTTTTAACATCTTACTTTGGCATGGTACATTTGTCAAAGCTAGTAAAAACAATTGATAATGCTCATTAACTAAAGCTGATGCATTATTTAGATCCTTATGTCTTATCTGTTCCCATATCTCACTGAGGATACTTCATACATTTATTATTCATGTCTTCTTAGGATTCTCTTGGCTGTGACAGTTTCTCTGACATCCCTTGCTTTTTGATGACCTTGACAGTTTTGAATAATGCTCTTCAAGTACTTTGTAGACTATCCTTCAGTTGGGACTTATATCATTTTTTCACATGACTTGACTGGAGTAACAAATTTTGGGGGAGATGGTCATACAGTATATTGTGATACTTACCACATCATATCAAGTGAAAATATTCCCAAAATAACTCAATGTAATATTTAAAGACTTAGCATAAGTAGTGTTTGTCAGGCTTCACCACTGGAAATTTACTTATTTTTATTTCTTTTCCATCTTATGCACTTTATAAGGAAGCCATTACGTATAGCTCACAACTAAGGAGTGGTAGGTTATGCTCCACTTTTAATCGTAGAAGTACCCTCATAAAATATTTGGAATTATGAAAGGGGTATTTGTCTTTTTTCTCTAAGTTATTTATTTATATTAGTGTGTATGCATAAATATTTATATGATATGTTAAGTTATCATCCAATAGTACCTTATTGCTCAGGCCATTCAGATTTGGAATGGGGACTCTTTCAGTGCGCTTCTCTATTCCTTTGACATACTTCCATTAATGTAGGGAGTTTTATTTTTTCATTGTTTTATAAGTTTTGTATACATTTTGTAAGTTTTCTAAGAGTGTATACATTGTTTTTTATACATTCAGGTACTACAAGTTGTTTCACACTCATTCTGTATATTTACAGCTACAGTCCTAGAATCATTCATTCTTTTTTATAAAAAATTGTATTTTAAAAAAAATGTCGAAGTGATTGACATGCTCAAGGCTATTAGGATGTTGTTGGCTCAAGGGCTCTTGCTGACAAAGCAAGGACACGAATGTGTATATACTAATCTGTGTTTAATCTCTGTGTATAATCATATATATTAATATTTCTAAATGTAACCATCTATATAAATATTAAGCTAAATATGGATTTATACAGAATCTTCTACACTGATCTTTTACCACAAGGATTGATCTAGTCTCTTCTGCTTATCTATGTGTAACATTGTATTCCAACAACGAAAACCCTGGTTCCCAGCGTGTTCCATTCATTTACTTTATGATTATATCTCTTGCACATGCATAGTAGTTTAAGGATTATTAACCTCTGTCCCCATGGTGATGTTAGGGCGAGGGGTTTTATCAATGAAAGTATTGTGCCTATGTATAATTCATTTTTCCTTTAACCTTACAGTCTCCACTCATTTTGAAATTTACTCAAGTTACTGCTTTATTTGGTCATTCTCTTAAGTGAAATAGTTTCATACATTTTTAATACACTGTACTTAGATTATTTTGTCACATCTACATTCTATCCTGAAACCTCTGGCTTCTTAAATTATATTTTTATTTGTTTGCATGTTTAGAATTTATTGTTTGAGCTGTAAAATTCTCTGAATTTTGACAAATATTTAATGCCTTGTATTTTCCATTTAGTACTATCCAGAATATTTCACTACACTAAAAGAAACAACAAAAACCATGTTTGTTTCATCTATCCATTATGCCTGACCCTGCACCAAACCCTTGGCAACCACTGATCTGTTTACTATCTTGATGGTTTATCATTTTCCATAATGTCATATAAGTATACTCATCACATTATGTAGACTTTTAGACTGGCTTCTTTCACATAAAGATATACATTTAAGATTTATACATATATTTTTGTTACTTGAAACATGTTTTTTATTGCTGAATAATAGTCTAGTATATGCATACACAAAATTTGTTTATTCATTCACCTATTGAAAAATAATTGCTTTTAGTTTGGTTGATTCTGAATAAAACTTCTATAAATATTTACGTGCAGGTTTTTAAGTGGACATAAGTTTTAAAACCTATGAGTTGCTAAGAGTAAAATTTCTGGATTATGTGGGAAGATTATGTTTAGTTTTGAAAAAAAAAAAAAAAAAAAAAAGATGAACTATCTTGCAAAGTGGCTGTACCTTTTTGTGTTACCATATATAAAGAATAATAATTCTCATTGTACTAGATTTTCACAACTAGTTTGTATTATCAGGTTTGGGTTTTGACCATAGTAAGGGATGCGTAGTAATACGGCATTTTAATTTGAAGTCTATTAATAATGTTGAACTGTTTTTCATATACTGTCTATATATCTTCTTGGTGAGGTATCAGTTCAGATTTCTTGCCCATTTTTAAAGTAAATTGCTTGTTTTCTTATGGTTGAGCTTTAAGTGTTCTTTGTAAATTTTGGATTATTGTCCTCTATCATATGTACATTTTTCTATACTTTTGCCAGGTTGAAGGTTTTCTTTTTATTCTCTTAATAGTGTATTTCACAGAAGATTTTAATTTTAATAAAGTATAATTATAATTTTTCATTCATGAATAATGTTATCGTTATTATCAATATATCAACAAATTGAAGCATTTATAGATTTTGCTCTATGTTTTCTTCTTACAGCTTTTTTAGTTTTGTTTTGTCATTACTTCTAAATATATTTTGAGTTCATTTTTGTGTAAGGTATAAGGGCTACATCTAGAGTCCCTTTTTGGTATGTAAATTGTCCATTTTCCAAGCATGTTTTCTTGAAAAGATTATCCTTTCTCCATTGAATTGCCTTTGTTCTTTTGCCAAAAATCAGTTTATTGTATTTCTCTTGCTTATTTCTAACCTCTCCATTCTGTTTATCTGATCAATATGTCTGATCTTTAGCCAGTACTAGTCTTTCTTGATTAATATAGCCCTAGAGTAAGTTTTGAAACAGGTAGCATCAGCCCTTCAATATTGTGCTTCTTCAGTATCATTTTGGTTATTCTGGTTTTCTGTTGAATAGAAGTGATAAGAGACAACATCTTTACCTTTTGCTAGATCTTAGTAGGAAAGTGCCCATTTTCTCACCATTAAGCAGGAAGATAGCTATAATTGTTTTTGTATAAATGTTTTTTAGAAAATTGAAGATATTCACCTATATGCCTAGCTTGCTGAAAGTTTTTATTAGAAATGGTGTATTTTATCAAGTGCTTTTTCTGAATCAATTCATAAGATCATATGAGTTTTCCTCTTTGATTTTTGATGTGATGGATGACAATGATTGTTTTTGCAAAGTTGAACCAGTCTTGCAACCTGGAACACACCTTACCTGTTCGGGATGTATAGTTATTTCTATACCTTCTTGGATTTGGTTGGTGATTTTTTATACTTACATTCATGAGAGATATTGTTTTATAATTTCCCTATAACTTCTATAATGACTTTTTGTTTTTGGCATTGTTAATTGAAAACACACACACAACTGTCAATAATTATTTGGCAGCCTATTTGTAGAAATCTTAGGGGTTATTAGAATCATGGGAAGGGTGCTTTGTAGTAAAAGTGAGTTTCCTTTCAGGCTAGGTTTTGCTATTCACTATCTGATTTTAGATACTTGTCTAATATCTCTGTCATATTTTAATAGCAGTAATAAAATGTGTCTTAATATTTTCCTATTGGGATGTATAGTTATTTCTATACCTTGTTGGATTTGGTTGGTGATTTTTTATACTTATATTCATGAGAAATATTGTTTTATAATTTCCTTATAACTTCTATAATGACTTTTTAAAAAACAACACCCTTCCCCGGCTGGGCCTGGCTCAGCGGTTGAGCGTCGACCTAGGATCCAGGTGATCGGGGTTCAATTCTCAGGGCCATGCCCGGGTTGCGGGTTCGATCCTCAGTCCAGGGCCTGCAGGAGGCAGTTGATCAATGACTCACTCATCATTGATGTTTTTATCTCTCTCTCTCTCTTGCCTTTACTCTCTCTGAAATCAATAAAGATATATTTTTTAAAAGAAATGAATAAATAAATAATAAAATATAAAATAAAATATAAAATAAAATAATAAAATAAAATAATAAAATAAAATAAAATAACATCCTTAATGCTAAAAGGAAAAAACACTAAAATATGTTGTCTGGGATAAATGGTTGTGGGCAAAATTGTGATGACCAAGGCTCATGCACTGAATTAGAGTTAAGGAACTACAGAATACATTCTTTTCATAATGTAGCTGAGAACTCAGTATTGACAACACAATTTGTTGTTTATTTACAAGGATACTAAGGTGTTAAGAAAAAATGAAAGTATAGTTAATTACAATTTAGTATTTAAAAAACATTTAATGCTGAAATGGAAAAACAAATTTGACAATTAAGTAGATTACAATAAATTATTATAATTATAATATAAATACAGAGTGATGCAAACATTAGTTTACAGTTGTTCATATGGAAAATAATATAATAATTAATAAATAACAATACAAGTGTAAACTGTGTATTGCATACTCGTAACTGTAAACTTTCATTTGCCCCACCCTGTACATTCATTTAGAAAGATGGAATAAAATTATAACCTTTTGAATTATTACTAGTTACCACTATGATAGTAGTACAAGTCAGCATGTGTTGTGTGTGTATATATGCATGTATAACACAAACCTTACTCACTGGAGCTACCTTTCTCAGTTCTCAGCATTGTTACATATCTAGATAGTTTCTTATACACAGCCAATTTCTTCTTCCTGGGTGGTTAGAGACTTCATTCTCAACATACATTTGGTCCTTGGTTTCTCTGATGAATCTCCCAAAAGTTATATCAATTACTTGCAAACATTGTGGTCACTTTTTAATGTGGCCATCTGTCCACTTAAAACTTGAAACTGATGAGAAACCTATTTCACAAAAGCTGGCGCACAGCTGCCAGATGGCACCAACTTGTGATCACCATGACTCAATCTATATTTAAACAATAGAATGATAGTAAAGATTGGCTTGTTGACATGTATAAATTTCACTTCAGAGTGAAGTGTGAGGATTATAGGCTTCTGGTCAGAGGTCAATAGTTGAAGCTAAATTTTGAGTTAGTTAAGCATGTGCCAATGAAGCATGATTATCTCTTTTTGCCCCAGACACTAATTTTAAAACTGTAAAAACTTCCTCTTCAGCAGTTACACATTCTTGATTTTCAATGTATATAATATTTACCTTATAATTTAGATGTTACATATTTTAAGTTGTCTTCTATATAGAACAAAGACTACAAAGCATAAAGATTATGTAAATACTACAAAAACAATAAAATACTGTATATTCTTTATATAAAATATATAATAGATAAGAAACTTTGGGGAAAGTATGGTAGACATTTTTGTTCTATTACATAATGGAGGAAATGGGGTTTCAGAGAAGTTAATGGACTTATCCTAAAATATTCATTTACTAAAGTAGGTGATAGACTAGGGACATTAAACCAGCTATCACTCAACTCTCACTATACTTTTAAATAAACCACCAGTCTTAATAGAAAAATGAAACCCCTAATGATAATAATAAGCTTGTTTGTTCACTTTATTGGAAATAAATTATTTCCTAACTTGATGATGATGATGATGATGATGATTTGTGCTTACTGAGTTATTAAGTTGAAGACTATATTTATTATTTTTAAGTTAATGTTTAAAACAGTCCCTTGATACAAAAACTGTTATTAACGTATATAATTTTCCTTGGATTATGAACAGATAATTAAATAAAATGCTATCTGTTGCTATTGAACAACTTACATGTCTTTGTGTTGAAGCCTTTGTTTTATTTAACTTGAGTATAAGCTTCATTGGTTAATGGTTGATGTCAACTCTAGAGTAAGCCTGATTCCCCTGACAGCTGTTTTTTAAAGCTACTCATCAAGAAAAGCAATCACTGAGAAAGTCCATGACCTAAATCAAAGTAAAAAATAAGGGGATGGCAGATTTAACATTTCCTAGGTCATGGGTTTCCTTCCATTCAGTCACGAGCACAAAGTATACAAGTACATTGTTTATTTACTGTGGGTTCTTCTCTGACTGATGAAGAAATGTCTCCCATATTAATTTTCTTCTAGAAATTGTAGGTTGATCATAGCTCCTTTTACTAATAATAAATAGGCTGAAGCCTCACCTTATTGTATTATTTGGGAAACAATGAAACACTTGTTTCATTTTATTGTTTGAAAAACAGAAAAGACTGCTCTTATGATATTAACCAAAATAATGATAACTTGAGCAAATGATAATGACGTTGTTGTTTCTCAGTGTTTCAATTAGTGGAAGGACAACTCTAATCTTGTTTTATCACACTTCTGCAGACACAAACAAATAAATATCCAGTCACCATTACCAAATTCTCTAATTAGGTATTTCTCCAATATGTCTCCTAAATCACACTTAATCCACAGCATTTGCACTACATAATATGACATAACTGTGCTTTTTTTAATAGAGTGTATTTGTCTTCTAACCAGTACAGCCTGCTATTTATTTTTCTATGTCCAACCATTTAACAGAGTTTCTTGACAATATTGTTGAATCAGTTATATCAAAATCATGTTATTGACTGTTTACCATAGTCCAGATGTGGGGCCAAGCAGGGGGGATGTATGTACATATTCCAAACTCAGAAATGTGGTGTCTATTAAGACAGAAATATTGACAGATAATTTGATCAATACCCTATTTACATTGAGAACTACAAGGGCAGTGATTTAAAGAAGCAGCATTTAGGCAAAATTCTCAAGAAATGGTGAAGCCTGAAATTAGTCACGAAAGATAAATAAGGGGAGAAGAATATTTGAGGGGATTTGAAGCAGGAAAAATGCATAAGCAAAAGCATAGAGGTATAGCATAGCATGTTTTATTCCAGGATCTGCAAGTATTATGTTGTAGGGATGGGCAATATCTTAAATTGTATATTAAACTTTAAGGATTCTCTAAACAATTGGAAAACCAATGAAGAGTCTTTAGCAGAGGGCATAAAGTCAAACATTTTGACTACACATATGGAGGACATATTAAAGGAGAGAAAAACTAAAGTTAGAAAAAAAAGTTTGATTTTTTTCTAACAACTTTTGAACAAGATAAATGGTTGTTTGAAAGCTTGGTGAAGGGGGGATATATTTTATAAATGTTTAGAAGATTATAAAACACCAAAATATTTATAAGATTATATAAAATATGAATGTTCTTTCTATTGTTTAGAAAAATCTTTGTGCATTCTGGGTTTAATGACTTTTACTACAATATCCCTTCAGTATTCTCTTTTCTAGTGCAGCCCTAAACTTAACTATGCCTTAAATTCCTCTGCTTTTATGCCTATTGTCCCTAAGTGTTAAGGTCTTTTTTGAGATCTCCTGTCTCAAAATGTCTGGGGAATTGGATATTTTCCTCTTCCCCTCTTTGAAATAACCCAAACAATGAAAAATAGTAAAAATTTTCAAACTTCTACTTTTTAAAACTGACAGAGCTGTGTAATCCTGAAGGGCAATTTATGAGGATGGGCATCCTCAGTGTGTGGGAAGCAGAGTGTGGAGCAGCAACAGCAAACCTCAAATAAAGCACAAAGATCAAAGTGTTTCAAAATAAAACAACAACAAAATCCACACACACGTGTCTCTATAATACATTTTTTCTGGTTTTGAAGTTTAGAATGACCTTTATAGATTGTGGATACAAGTCCTTTATCGGATTTATAGGTTGTGGATCTTTTCTCTCTGTGTGTAGCCTCTTTTCATTCTCTTAGCAGTGTCTTTCAAACACAGAAGCTTTAAATTTAATAATGTTCAATTTATGAATATTTTGCCTTTATGGTCTATTCCTTTGTTACCATACATAAGATTTTTAACACCATTTAAGGTTACACAGATTTTATCCTATGGGATCCCTAGAAGTCAGATAGTTTTAAGTGTTACATTTAGGTCTATATGATCCATTAGATTTAACTTTTTGAATTTGTTGTCTTGTGTGGGCAGGGCAGTTTCCCAAAATAAGGCTGCCAAATAATTATTGTCTATGGTCAGATGTGAAAAATCAGATATAGGATTTTGTTGTGGAGTCAGACTCTTCATTGGTAAGAAAATCAGTTTCTATATGTCTGAAAAGCTTTTATTTCATGTTTATTTTTAAAAGATATTTCATTGGATACAGAATTTTAAGTTCATTATTTTTTTCAGCACTGTTATTGCTCCACTGTTTTCTCATGTGCGTAATTTCCCACGAGAAAGATGCTGTCATCTTCTTGTTTCTCTGTATATAATATATGTTTTTCCCTGGCTACTTTTAAGGTTTTTTCTTCATCATTAGTTGTTTTAAACAATTTAATTACAATGTACTTGGGGGGTTTTTAATTATATTTTCTGTGATTTGACCTCCTTGGGTCTCGAGGTTTATAGTTTTTTATGAATCTGAAAAATGTTCAACTATCATTTCTTCAAATATTTAATCTATGTAAATATATATTTTGTCTTTCTCTTTGGAAATGCCAATTTAATGCAAATAGAACCACTTGGAGATGTGCTATAGGTCATTAAGGACCCATTCATTCTGTCATTCCTCTTTTTATTCTCTTTGTGTTTCATATTGCATACTTCTATTGCAATTTATTTTTATTGACTAATATTTTCTCCTGTAATGGATAACGTAGTATTTTTCTCAGTTAATAAAAATTGTATCTCATATAGTAATAGTTTTAATTTCTAGTATCAGTATGGTAATTTTTTAAGTTCCATATCCCTATTTAATTTTTAGAATGTATAGAATACAGTTATAATAATTGCTTGAATTTCTGCTGCTAATTCTGATGTATGTCTGTTCTGGTTTGGTCTGAATTGATTTTTTCCCCTCTTCATTATGTTTTATATTTTTTGGTTTCTTTATATGCTGATAATTTTTTATTGTATGCAAATTATTATGGATTTTACATTTTTGGATACTGGCTATTTTTATATTTTTACCAATATCCTTGAAGTTCAGGGAAATGGTTAATTTTTGGGGAATAGTATTTCTTCACTTCACTGAATATTTGATGAGCAGGGTCTGAGTAGTGTTTAGCCCAGGACAGGGTTTCTTAATCTTAACACTACTGACCTTTTGAGCCAGATAAAATTTTCTTGTGGTAGGGGGTAGTCAGGGACAGGGGGCTGTTTTGTTCTATGAGATAATGTAGGACCCCTAGCCTCTATCTACTAGATGCTCATAGAATAACTCTCAATTGTGACAACCAAAAAAATCTCCAGAAATTTCAAAATGTCTTTTGGAGGAAAATAGTCTCTGCTTGAATATAATTCTACAGTCCAGCAGTCCCACTGCTGTGACAACACTCTTGGAATCATCTACTAGTGCCCTATGGATTATGATTTTTCCTTCTCTGGGTGCTAGGAACAGGCACTCTTTTCAGCTTTGTATGAACATCAGGTACTGTTTCTTCTAATCTTTTTAAAGTTTTCTCCCTGACTTTCAGTAGTTTTTTGTTGTTGTTGTTGATTTTTGTTGTTGTTATTGCTGTTTTTGTCTTTCACATATATTTGCTCATCAGTGCCCTGTTGAATTCCTAAGAGATACATAATCCAGAGTTGTCTCCCTCTCTCTGAAACTTTGTCTTGCACACTGTCTTATACATTCAAATACTCTTGGGCTTCTCAGACTCTCAGTTCCATCTATTCAATGGAAGGAACATGCTGAGCTTTACCTGTCTTTCCCTTCCTATAAATCCAGTCTGGAAATGCTCTTTCTGCAGTAAGCTGAGGCATAGGTAGGGCTCAACATTTTATTTTCTGTCTCTCAGGGACCATTGTCTTTTGTGCGATGCCCAGTGTTTCATATACTGTGGACCCACCTTATCCTCAGTTTTGTTTTCTGCATTTTCAGTAACCCATGATCTGGCCAGGTTTGAAAATATTAAATCAAAAATTCCAAAAATCAACAATTTTTAAGTTTTAAATTACATTTTTAGTAGCATGATGAAATCTCCTCCAGCCTTGCTTAGTCCCACCCTGACATGAACTATCCCTTTGTGTCACATATCCACGCTGTAGATGCTACCCACACTTGGTAGTCATCTCGGTTTTCAGATTGGTTGTCATGGTATTGTAGTACTTGTGTTCAAATAAACCTTATTTTATTTAATACTGGCCCTAAAGTTCAAGAGTAGTAATGTTGATAGTTCAGATATGTCAAAGAGACGCTATATAGTATTCCCTTAAAAGTTGAACACAATATAATAAGATATTTTGAGAGAGGGAGAGATCATATTTACATAACTTTTATTATGGTATATTACTATAATTGTTCTATTGTTTTATTACTTACTGTTGTAAATAATTGTTTTATTACTTACTGTTGTTAATCCCTTACTGTATCAAATTTATAAATTAGGTATGTATATATAGGGAAAAAACACATAGTATATATAAAGCTTGGTACTCTGAGCAGTTTCAGGCAATTATTGGAAGTCTTGCAATGTATCAACTGTAGATAAGTAGGGACTACTGTATGTTTTCTTTTATTTTTGTTTCAGGAAAGTGGTGAATCTGGTGCACTATATGAAAATGGAAATCCCACTTAAATTTGTTTTAAAAACAAAAAATAAAAATGTGCCCAGAGAATAATATGTAATGTAGAAAATAGTATTTCCCAGCATTTATGTACTGTGTCATTGGGATGTGGAATAAAAATTCTAGAACTCCTAATTATGTTCATTCTTTCAAATGAAGTTTGAGAAAATTTCAACAAATACTGACATTTACTATGCAACTCTAATGCACACTCACTGGGTGCATATGTGTTATTGCCATGCTTTACTTCTATCATTAAAGAAATGGCAAAATCTACAAGGAATAGAGATGATCTTACTCTTTGTTGTTGTTTTTTGAAAGGCATTTTAGAATATAATCTATATAATCAATATGGTTGCTTTTATAAAACTAAAAAAATAAAAGAGGTTATATTATCAGTAATATTCTAAATAGTGAGCCTGAAAAGTTTTTCTGTCACTGAGTTCACTGGAAATCTCATACTGAACTTACACTGAAGTTTTATAGAAAGATATTTCTTAATATGCTGACATCTTTAGTCATAATAACTCTCAGTAGATGCAGCCTAGCAGATTTTTTAAATGATGAACAATATGTACTTTTAAGCTAAATGAGACTTAATAAAAAGAGTTGAGCTGCTTCAAAACAAATACACTGTTGTATAGATAGAGCATGTTGAAAATGAGTATGTTAAAATATTCTCCCGTTTCCAGAAATGCCTTTTTTTCATTCATACCTGTGTGAGTATCCTTTTTTGCTCTGATGACAATTAAAACCAACTATAAAAATAAATAGAAGTTAAAATTAGACTATGATTTGTTCTATCACAAAGAGTTAAATTAACAATTACAGAAATAATATATTATATTATGTTGTTCAAATAAAATCACAATAATTAATTGAAAGTAAAATAATAGTTGTAAAATAATAATTATAAAGTATTCTCTTCAATCTCATCTTTACCTTTTTTATGAGTCCTATTTAGAATACACTTAAGGGATTTATACAGGAACATCAGTCATTTATAAATACATGTTTGCTTAAGATCATTTCAAGGTACCAACCTACTCTTTTCTCTAACTCTAAGGATATGAGATAAATATAATGTAGATCACTGCTCTATGAGAGTTACTTTTTTTGTTTCATAAAAGGAGCAAAACTGCTTTAATAATTAAGTGTCCTTATTTTTATGGTTGTTACATATATAATAGCAAATTTTTAATCAACTCCAAATTCAGAAATACTATTCTTGTTAAAAATAGCATTTTGAATTTCTATTTAAAAAGAATTAAGGCATATTTATTTTATACGTCTAATCTTTTTGTATAGCTATTGTCTATGTTCACTTTAGGTGATATAGTTTTGTTAAGCGATATTTATCTGTAGAGAGCCAGATCTGATGATCAGCCTACCTAACATCTAATATCTATGTACCCTAACAAATGAAATATTTCATTTTTGAATTGTTCCTGAACATTCACTGTATTTATCAGTGCCAAATTATACATGTAAAAAACATATCTAAGATTTCAAAGGAACATGAGCATATACTTGAATCACTTAAATGTATGCAGTTTCTGTTTCTTTTGTTTTATGGATCTTGTCTATTATTTTGAAGTTAGCATAGACTTTTAATGGCTTTCCTCAGAACTCTCTTATGTAGAAGAGAAGCCTATTGTGTTTTCAGTAACAACAAATATTAGAATGAACTGACCTGCACTTTTTGTGCTTTATAAATTAGGAGCATAAAAGCAAAAGTGCCCATTTCAAGAAAGGCTATAAGACTTCATTATGGGATCTGTAAATGCTACTGCAAGCAATGACCTACTGCCAAGAAATGCATACCTAACTAGAAAGAAGCCATGCTTTTTCTGGTCAAATTTAAATAGAATCTTACATGGATTTAGCTCCTTATTATATGAAATCAGCTATGTACGGTTCAAAACATGTTCCTGAAATCCAAATTCATTTAGTAAATGTTGCAAAAGCAGTATTTTGTTGTAATTTAATGTCTACAGATCATTTTACATACTCTTACATTAGATTTTAAAGGCAGATATAATCCTGTTTAGTTTTTTATTTTTGTTATTAAGAATACTGAAACTTAAAGCCATTAAGCCAAATTCCTCAGGTAAGCAAGATCTCATAGCTAGTGTGAGGAAAAACAGTGCCTCTTATTCAGGTCTCATATCCAACTTATCTCTCTTTTCACCGCTGCATTACACAGTTTTCAAAACAAAACAACATATAGCAAACCTGAGATATCACTATCATGCAAATCACAGAAAGATAAAAGTGCTTGGTATCAAAACCAAGTAATTCAGAGTCATTTCTTAGGATTCTGTTTTTATTTCTCTTTCTTTTAATTTCAATATAATTATGCTAGCCATTAAGTAATTTTCTTTTGCTATTATATTCCATTAATAGTAAGTCACATAGGTTGAAATAACCTTGAAATTAACACAAGCATGTAGGGAAAAGACCAGTTTTGTCTGATCTATTTTGAAGCATGTTTGTTAACTGATGAAGACTTAATAGATACACCACCTCTAACTAAACTACATTAAAGACAATTTCTCCTATCAGAATAAGGCTAAGAATAAAACAAGAGAACAAGCTTGTAGATTGATTAAATGTATAGTGTAATAGGATAATGCCTCCCTACTTTGTGCCACTCTATATTATATAATACAAATACATACATATTGTATAAATTCTGCATTGGGTTGCATTTATATAAATGTATAACTACATAATTTGTATAATATTTTCCTAGAATTTAAGGAAGATCCTTTATTTTTTAAACGTATCTTTATTGTTGATAGTATTACAGATGTCCCCCTTTTTCCCCCCCATTGACCCCTTCCACCCCACATACCTCCCCCTAGCCCTTCACCACACTATTATCTGTGTCCATGGGTTATGTATATATGCATATAAATTCTTTAGTTAATCCCTCCCCACCCACCCATCCACCCTCACTTTCCTTAATGGCAAGATAAATCTCTATGTATATTGAGACATAAATATCTAATATTTTTTAAGTTCAGAAAGAAATATGAAATGATACGTACTTTTTATCTTGCCAAATTAGCTTCTCTTTACCTTTCTCCTTCCTCTCTGGCTTCCCCTCAAGCAGTGTTTGCTAAGTAAATTTCATCTTTCATTCTTCTGTTTGTTGAACCATAAGGCCCAGTCATCTTCTCTATCAAGCTTCATTTCCTAGGCCCACTCACCCAAGCCAATAACATCAAATCCTATTTAGACAAAAATGACTCTCTCTATATTATCTCTCTGCTACCAGCTTTCTCCATGACCTCAAGATTCATATAATCTTAACAGGGCAAAAATCTAACTCTCAATCCCCCTCCAAAACCTGATCCATAGACAATGTTTCCAAATTTAGTTCTACTTTCATTAATTCAGATACTCAGACCCCTGTACTTGAAGTCATCTTTAACTCTTCACTTCCTCTCATTTTTCATATTCCATTCCACACTAATTCTATCTGTTCCACCTATAATATAAACCCTTCCTCACCTCAGGTTTTACCTCTTTTATTCATATACTGGTTTGAGCCACCATCGTCTTTCACTTGCACCACTAAAATAAACTAACCACTTCACCATAGTCAGTATTTTAAAATATATAACAAATTACTTCACATATTCACTTAAAAGTTTTCAAAGGCTTTCCGTTATAGTTAGGATAATAATTCAGGCCACACTTATAAGCTCATCCCAAACACTATTCCTGCTCTGAATTCCTGGGTTTATATTTATTTTCTTCATCTGGAATGTTTTTCTAATGAAATTTATGTTGCTTCCCCCCTTTGTTCTTTAGTTACTAAAGGTTTCCCACCTAAGAAAGTCCATAGGTGAACACTCTATAATATACAAGTTTGAATCATATGAGATAGCCAATATTCTTCTGTTTTTGATTTAATGTCTGTTCAACCTATGGTAATCTCCACTCTCCATCTCTTAGTCTTCCCCCCATATGTTTTTATTGAAGTTGCAGCACCTAATAATTACCTGACCTCATAGTGATTTTTTACTTGTTTATCTGTCCACTCTCTGTTCTTTCCCACTAGATAAGCTGTACAAGAACAAGACTTTGTTTTATTCCCTTTGAAGAATGTCTAGTGTAAGAAGAAATCAATGAATATTCAATATAGGAATAAATTCCCAATTTATAGATTGAAATAATAATCAACTTACTTATCTTATAGAGCAAAAATTGAAAGTTCTGTGATAAAATCAGCGATTTACATAATCGTAGATTTTATGCTTTATTCTCATTTTCATGTTTTATGTGTGTTTCTTATTTTAGTTTTTACTGTTTCATATATTAGTGTTTGAACATAAAGTTAATTTTTATTCTGTGAAATGTATGGAGAAACATAGGAACTGTAGCTATGAACTCTTACAAGTTTCCAGAGTTTCTTAATAAATTATACTGTGTGTGAAGCACACTGTGCTGGGACCTGGAGGGGAAAAAACACACAAAACATATACCTTTCATCCAGGAATATGAAATGCATCTCCTTAGCATTCCAAAAACTGTATGATAGTAGTAATCTACAGTTCTCAACCAGGAAAAAAGCAGAGAGTGCCAAGGGTCATTTGTCCAATATTTCAGAAACCTCTAAGTAAGCCAGTAATACACATTTCTTCTTTTTTATTTTATTTCCTACTCTATTTCTCTATTTGCAATTTGTTTTTCATATTTATTTCTCTTGTTTTATTTCTATAGCTATAGCATTAGGATTTAAATTAAAAGTTAAAGTAGTCATGTAAATTATAAATGAAGTTTCACGTTAATAAGTTAAAAATATAATGATTTGCTCTTTTAAATATACATATATTCTCCAATTACACTCCTTAATTAATTTCTTTTTAATTAAATTATAACAGAGAGTTTATTTTTTGTTATTAAATTAAAGAAACAAAAACCAAAAGAGGTCTAAAGAATAACTTGCTTTGAATTACTTAGTTTAGATTGCATATATACTTTAAAAGGGCGATACCTACAACACAAAATTAAGAATACTAAGAGAAGTATTTTAAATGTTCTTAATGTTAATAGAGTTATCAAACAATGTAATATTAATATTTCATAGCCTTTTTAATAGGTTGTTCTTATATTTTTGAAATCTTTCTTGATTATGATCAGATTATAAAAGCACAACTTGAATATTTTTGAAAATAAATTACCATCAGTCTTGAGAAATTCAATTATTATATATCAGCACTTTTTTTTTTTTTTTTTTTTTTTAAACAAGTAAGCTTCTTTCTTAAGAAGCCTGTGGTAAAAAAGAGAAACCAACATTCAAATGTAGTGACAAAGGTTATGAGTTCAATTCCCATTCAGGGCACATGCTTACATTGCAGTTTCGATCCCCATTCAGGACACATAAGGTAGGCAACCAATTGATGTTTCTCACATATCAGTGTTTCTCTCCCTTCCTTTCTTGATAAAACCAATAAAAACATATCCTCACATTGTTACTGGGGAGATGAGGAGACCTCGGTTCTTGTCTTCTTGAAGGAAAGATTTCAATCAAGAGACAAAGTGTAGAAAGAAAGCAAGAATTTATTGACAACAGCAAAAATATATTTAGTACAGTGAAACAAGGAAAGGCAAAGAAGAACCAATGGAAAAGCCTAGGCTGTGCTGCCTTGGTCCACTAGGAAGTCAGAGAAAAGCGGAAAAAAGGGGCCTTGGAGACAGGTTCAACAGGTTAGCCCAGGAAGAGCTCCTGCTGCCCATTGCTCCCCTGGTTGCAAGTCTCATGGAGTCCCTTAGAGGTTAGGGGATACATGACCTCTTATCTTATACTATACATACAATCCCACTCAAAATGGATTAAAGACTTGAAGGCAAGACCTGAACCATAAAACTACTAGGAGATAATAAAGGGAGTGAGGTCCTTAACATCAGTTTCCCCAGTGATTTTTTTGGATTTGATGCCTAAAGAAAAGGTGATAAAATAAAAAATGAACATGTGGGACCTAATCAAACACTAAAGCTTCTGCATAGCAATAGAAACCATCAACAAAATTAAAAAACAGACTATTGAATGAGAGGAAATATTTGCAAATCATATATCTCATAAGGGGTTAATATCCAAACAATATATGAAAAAACCCTCATATGTCTCAACAGAAAAAATAAAATAGCCCAGCCAGCGTAGCTCAGCAGTTGACCATCGACCTATGATCCAGGAGATCCTGGTTCGATTCCCCATCAGGGAGCATGCCCAGGTTGTGAGCTTTATCCCCAGTGGGGGGCATGCAGGAGACAGCCGATCAATGACTCTCTCATCATTGATGTTTCTATCTCTCCCTCTCCCTCTCCTTTCCTTTCTTTGTAATCAATAAATATATATTTTTTAAAAATGCAAGAGATAACAAATGTTAGCCAGGATGTGGAGAAAAGGCAACCTTTGTGCACTGTTACTAGGAATGTAAATTGGGATAGCCAGTATAAAACATAGCATGGAGGTTCCTCAAAAAATTAAAAATAGAATTACCATATGATATAGAAATCTCACGTCTTGGCATATGTCAAAAGAAAATGAAAACGGGATATTGAAGAGATATTGGTACTTCCATGCTCATAGGCATTATTCACAATAGCCAAGATATGGAACAACCTAAGTGTTCATCATAGGGTGAGTGGATAAAGATGATTAGAGGGAGATATATAACAGTATTATTCAGACATAGGAAAGAAGGAGATCCTGCCATTTGCCACAAAGTGAATGGACATTGGGGCTACTATGCTAAGTGAAATAAGTTAGAGCAAGACAAACATCATAAGATTTCACTTGCATATGGACTCTAAAAAATGTACAAAACTCAAAACATGATAGAAAAGGGGTTAACAGGTGATGCAAGGTGAGAGAAATATGGAGAGGTAAAAAAATACAGTATAGCCCTGGCTGGGTGGCTCCGTAGGTTGGAGCGTAGTCACTTACACCAAAAGATTGTGCGTTCAATTTACATGCATATATGCACAACCCAAGGACATGGACAATGGTGGAGAGAGGGACTGGAGAGGGGGATGGGACAGGCTGGAACGAGTCATTGGGGAGAAAAAGGGACATCTGTAATATTTTAAACAAAAATAAAATTTAAAAAAAAAGAAAAAAAGAAAAAAAAAAGATTGTGAGTTCGATTCCCAGTCAGGGCAAATACCTAGGTTGAGGTTTAGATTCCCCATAGAGGCACGTACAGGAGGTAACTGATCAATGCTTGTCTCTCACATCTCTCTCTCCCTTTTTTTCTCTCTCTCTCTTTCTCCTCTCTCTCTGAAATCAATAAACACATCCTCAGGTGAGAAAAAAAATACAGTACACACACACATGCATGCATACTTATACACCGAAAGCTAGCAAGCAAGCATCGTGCTTAATTTTAAAATACTAAAATTGCTTTCATTAAATTAGGAACAACACAAATTTAACATTATCCACAAGACTTGCACATTGGGTATAGATTACAAGGCAACACACTTAAAGAACAGTGTGGTGATTGTGGTGGGGGAAGGCATAGAGAGATAAATGATGGTGGAAAAAATTAAATTTAATTAAAAAAATAAATATTTTATTTTTTTAATACTTTTTTTATTTTTATAATTTTTTAAAAAATATATCTTTATTGATTTCAGAGAGAGGAAAGGAGAGGGAGAGAGAGAGATAGAAACATCAATGATGAGAGAGTTATTGATCGAGGCCGCAACCCGGGCATGTGCCCTGACAGGGAATCAAACCCCGATCGCTTGGATCCTAGGTCGATGCTCAACTGCTGAGCCATGCCCGGCCGGGCTACTTTTATAATTTTTAGTCCTCACCTGAGTATATCTTTTCCATTGTTTTTCAGAGAGAATGGAAGGGAGAGAGAGAAATAGAGAGAAGCATCAATATGAGAGAGACACATGGATTGGTTGTCTCCCACAGGCACCCCAACAGACTGGGGATTGAGCCTGCAACCATAGTACGGGCCCTTGGCAGAATTTGAACCTGGGACCTTTCGGTCCACAGGCCAACTCTCTAACCACTGAGCAAAACTGGCCAGGGAAATAAATATTTTATAAAAAGAAAAAGAAATATACATATACCAATTAGCTGGATAAAAAAGTTATTGTAATTTTCATATGGTATAATGAACAATTATGCTATGTAGTTACTGGGAGTGGGGCACAGTGTATTAACTTTATTAAGCTGCTAACCCTTCTCCCCTAGTGAACGTTTATGAACACATATTTTTTCATTAGTAAAGAAGAAAAAGTTGCTAAAATGTGCAGCTCGATCTTCACAGCAGGGAGCTGTGTAAGTGCCTTTAGACCCTACATGCCATGCTGTGAGATCCCATGGAGTCTACAAGTGAAATCCTGGAAGGGCAGAATTTGCTGGAGACAAACCTGCATAATCTTGGTAGATTTCTCTGGAGATACTGTGATCTGAAATCCGACTATAAGGGAAAACAAAGGTAGAATGAAGACAAAAGGAAATAGCGTAATCCTCAATTCAAATTCTATATTTTTAAAAAGAGAATGTGCATAATACTAAAGAAACTTTTTAAACATGAATACACCTGTAAATTTTTAAGAGAAGAAATAAAAGAGATAGTTTTGCCAGTTTAAACACTATTTCACATTCAGTTATGATCACAATATCTCAGTACCTGTGAAGATGGATGGCTTTTTTTGAAATCATCATAACTGTAATGATCTCTTTCCGGGCTCAATAACAATAACAGCAAATAAAAAAGGGAAACAGCACAGCGTACCACTAGCCCCAATGCTGAATAAGTAATTAAATGAGTAGAAGGAAACAAAACAAAACAAAACAAACAGACAAAAACTCTGTACAACTTATGTAAGGAATTCATAGCAGTTTAAAAAATTGTTATTAAGCTACAAAACAGTTTGCATAATGTAATAAATCTTGAGAAAAGGAAATGCAGTAATCCTTATATATGCCTATCCTTCCTTGACAATGTCACAAATATGATGAGGGGTACTTAATCTAAAATATAATTATATATTTCTCAGTAACATTTATTTATCTCTGATTTATTCATATCTGAATACATACATTTTCATATTCACAATAATAATTTTTCCCTACTGTCTCAAAAAAGTAAGTGTTGAAATTAATTTTTTCATATCCTGTATTTATGTTGGCAATTTTCTTTTTAGTGTTTTACTCAATCACCTTAGTGTTCTCTTGCACCACGACTGAAGTTGTTTAGGATAAATTCTTATGATTTACATTTGATCAGATCACTTCACTAAGTATTTCTTTAGAAACTCCATTAACTAGGACCCTGGGCACAATTTAATTACATTTTTTTAGAAATATTACTATACGTACAAAAAAGTATAATTTCAGTAACTGAGACCAAACTTCTTAAAGAGGGATATGTTGTTTAGGAAGGCAACTATGATAAAATTTTTTAAAGTGGTAGTAACAGGTGAGATCCTAAAGTCAATAGTGAAGTCTTTCCCAATGCCCTTTTCTTTTAAGAGTTCTGATTTGTCCACTCTTAGATTAGGGGGAAAATTAGGAAGAGGGAAAAAAAGAAAAGAGGAGTGAAATAGTTTTGCCCTATGGGATGAAGGGGTAATAAAAAACTTTCTTATACATTCTCATGCCTAGAATTCTTCATTCTAACTGCAGTGGCCTCTGTTACAATGTCTCTAATGCTTCCATAATAGTTAATTAACATAATGGACTTTAGAACTAGGTCCATTATGTTAATTAACTATATATAGTAAATTCATATATATATATATATATATATATATATATATATATATATATATATATGAAATCATATTGAAATAGAAATCTTCATTTTTATTTTCTTGAGAGTTTTTATCATAAATAATTATTGACTATATTAAAGGATTTATCCGCCTTTATGAAAATAATCACATAACATGCTATATGATATTAATGGATTTCTTAATATTGAAGCAACATTGCATTCCCAGGATAAATTCAACTTGTTTTTCCCCCTGGGGGAGTGGTGTTACTAAGTTATTTGTAGGAAATTGTGTTTCCTGATTCTCTGCAATAATTCTCTGGATTTTATTTTCCTATTCTTCATATTTGTAATATTGAGATATTTTATAAGATTTCTATGTCTCAGATTTTTTGCGGTTTTGACATTCCCAGTCACCATTGAGGGTGTGATTTTTACATAGCAATTTAATATCTGTGAAGTTATTTCCTATCATCATTTTTAGGCTAGCCAGAATTTTCATAGTATTATTATTTTGCATGCCAAACTTATTTGTCTATTTTATTTATTATTGTCCATACTCCCAACACACACAATATTATGCAAGATTCAGCAGGCACTAATTTTATAACTTTTTATTTAATCCCTCCCTGAGAATATGTTTTTTGTTTATTTTTTTAAGTTAATTTTAGAGAAAGTAAGGGAAAAAGAGAGAGAGAAACATCCATGTGAGATTGAAATATTGATTGGTTGCCTCCCATATGCACCTAGACCTGGGATTCAACCCTCCACTTAGGTATGTACCCTGATTGGGAATCAAACCCATAACCCTTTGATGTATGGGACAACACTCCAACCAACTGAGCCACCCAGCTAGGGTGGCACTAATTTTAATTTGTTTTGTTCACTAATGTATCCCTGGTGCCTAGAAGAGCCAGCATTAAGCAAGTTTATTGGCCCTGTCGTGAGAATTGAGTGTTTTGGTCTATTTAATGCACCTTTTTCTTTTGGAGACCCATTTCTCTCAGTGGAAAGGTGCAACCCTAGTCCATCACCTGCAATTAGGTACTCACACACACAAAAGAAACCCCCAAAACCAAACAATAAACGAACCTTCTATAAAATATTATCTAGAGCTAATTAAAAGGATGGGTTGTCTTTCTTTTGGATTACTAGTTGCTGGGAGGGGAGGCAGTCCTAGGACTTGTCCACAGCAATCCCCTAAACTTCACGAGAGAGCCTGTCCACCGTAGAATGGAAAATGGGTAAGCCAAGATAAATATAGAAGTTGGAAGAGAAGGAGACAAAAAGAGATGAAGCTATAGAAAGAAAATATTGCGTATCCTTGAGCACGAGGCAACAGGTAAGTATAAAGTAAGGTGAATCTAAGTGCTTTGATTTAATTTCTTTTTTTTTAATTTTATGTTTTAATTACAGTTTACATTCAATATTATTCTGTATTAGATTCAGGCGTATAGCATCATGGTTAGACAATCATACACTCTATAAAATGATCCCCTGATATTTCCGGGGAAGGCTGGAAGTTGAATCAATCACCAATGACCTGTCATTTAACTAATTATGCCTATATAATGAAGCTTCCATAAAAGTCCAAAAAGATGGGGTTTCTGGGGTTTCTACGTTGTTGCACACATAGAGACTTGGGGAGAGAGAATGGAAGCTCCACTCCCTTTCTCCATACCTTGCTCTATACATCTCTTCAATCTGGTTGTTTCTGAGCTTCATAATAAACTGGTAATCTAGTAAGAGAAATAATTCTCTGAGTTCTGTGAGTCACATTCTCAAGTGATGAAACCCAAGGAGGGAATCATGTAAGCCTCCAGTCTATAACCAGCTGTAAAGAAGCACAGGCGACGAGATGGCCTTGCAACTGGCATCTGAAGTAGGGGGAGGGTAGTCTTGTGGGACTGAGCCCTTAACTTGGGGAATTTGAATCTGGGTAGATTCACAATTGAGTTGAATTGCAGAATGCCCAGCTGGTGTCTAAGAATTACTTGGTGGCGCTGGGAAATCCCCCCATACCCACATTGTAATTGGGTGTAGGTCCCAAAATACTTAGCAATAACCTGTTAACAGAAAAAAAAGTTAAATGAGCATGGATAAAACAAATTTTACCTTAATGAAACAAAAATACTTTAAAAATAATATTATCGTAATAGAGATTTTTTTTGTATTAATAATCATGTAGCATAGAAAATATTCAGACTATTTATGTTGAATTTGGCCAAAAATGTTGAGGTCATATAAAAATTGAATATTTAATACTAAATTAAGTTAAAAAATAAATCTCTTTAGAGGAAAATAGAGCACTGCTAATACCCTGACTGCTACTAAACACATTAGCAATTGACGAGCTGCTGGAAAATAAGAAGTAAATGGGCCTTTATTAAATAATGAATTACAAAGATTCATTCCATTTTAAGTAAGATTTTAGGTTTTTCAATGTTTTTAAAACAAAGTGGGAACACTCTTCAGAAATAAATTTTACAATATTTCACATATCCAGGAATTATGTCATTTTTCTACTTTTTTATTGAAGACTTGATTGAAGTAATATATACTATGAATATTGAGTGAATTCTGCCAGACCGTTGATAAGAAACCCAATTCTAATGTGTCATGATTGAATTACACAGCTGCCTCCTAAGAAAGCAATGTAATGGTAAAATGGAAATAAAGACAAGATCTGGCCAAGAGAAAAAATTGGACAATTTTCCCATGTTGAAAGATGATTTTCTGTGCATTATCTACATTTCTGTATGTCTTGTGAGTAGGGTCTCCGACTATCTTTGTTGTAAACTGTCCTTTCAAATATGTTTGTATAGCTAACAATCTTGGAAGAGAGAAATAGTATCTGCCTTTAGAGAAAAGGTCAGATTCGTTTACTGTTCAGAATAATACAGATAGTGTCAGCCTCCAGGTGAAAAGTTAGGGATACTTGCTGCTTATTGTCTATTGTAAAAGATTCAGCTTATGCTCAGGGTCCCTCTCCTATAATGTACCCAGGCATTATAGGAGATATATACAGGCACAACCTTTTCTTCTTCATGTTGCCTTGTGGGAATTTGGGCTCCAGGTACTGGTAGAAACATTAACACTTTCTACTGTTATTGCCATAGGTTAGTGGTAAAGTCCTTTGTTTTTACTCAGCTGTGTTGTGTACATTATGAGTATTCATGAAACTGTAGAAGGCTAATTTCACAGTGCCTGAAAGCCAAAGCTGTCTTTAATTACAAAATTTGGTAGCACTAAGGAAAAAGTAGCCAAAGAAAAGGACAAATAGTGATGATTGCACTGCATTCCTGAGATCAAGCTACCTTATAACAGCATAAAATCACCCCATAAAGGGAATATTTTGGTGAATTAGAGATGAAACCCACCCTTATAAGTAGGCAGAAAATGAAATCAATATAACTTTTCAACAATTCTTGATCACGAGGTGACTGGCAAGAATTCAAAAGTGTCTATATCTTGAAGACCATATCTAGGAAAAGAGAAAACAATAGTTTGTTAGTCTGCATTCTCTACAAAATTTTTGACTCACACAGTAAGTTTTATGTTGCGTGCTCTTAATCAGTTTAGACTTCTATACCACAGTGCTTTAGACTGGGTGGCTTATAAACAACAGAAATTTATTTCTTTTAGTTCTGGAGGACTGAGGTCAGGTTGCCAACATGGTCAAGTACTGGTGAGGAGTCTCTTTCAGATTGTAGAAAATCAGCTTCTTACATACTCACATGGATAGCTCCCTGGCCTCTTCTCATTAGGGCTTCACCCTGGTGACCTAATTACCTCCCAAAGGCCCCACCTCCTAATGCCATCACATTAGGAATTAGATTTCAACATATAAATTTTGGAAGAACACAGACATTCGGTCCACTTTTGCAATATTTGTCTGTCCTGCTCAAAAGAATTCACTATTTGGCTTAACTTAGAGAACTCACAAATCTGAATGTGAAATCTCCATAACAAATCAGCAATATGCCCAAAAATAAATGTGAGATTAGTAGGAGGGATAAACTGGAAAAAAAAAAAAAGCAAATAACCTAATGGCTGTTGTAGTGATATTAGAAATTCAAGGTGAACTAATTATTCTTTCTGATTTTATAGGTTGTCTTTGAAGACATACAAGATGCTATTGACTATACAGAAGACCACTTACATAAACTACATGAATCAAATTGTGCAATTGAGAGAGACTGACAAAAAACTTTACCTAAACAGTCATAAGAAAATAATGTATGAACTACAGGCAGAACTTTTAATGGATGCACCCCTACCATTTATGAAATATTGCCCAACAAATATGAGATTCTGACCAAATATATTAGACACAGATTAGAAGAATATAAGGATAATGAGAAGAGAGTCTGGGTAAAGGGTCCAGAATTAAAATGTGAGTGGGGAAAGCAGTGGCATATCAAAATGGGGCAATTGGCGGGTCTACAATAGTGGAGACAATAGAGGATGCTTGTAGAAAACTTAAAAATTAAATCAATCAGTACAATTTACTAATTTGTTTTTAATCAGCACTTTGTGCTGGGAATTTTAGATAATGTTTTCCTTTTTTGAACCACTGAAAGAAAGAAAATCTGAAATATTCCCAGATTTTTAGTCTTTTTTTCTACCTATCTCACTCAGTTAACCAATATATAACCAATATGAGAATGTGTTATATTCGTCCCTCAAAGATGAAGAACATTGCATTCTTCCGGAAGTGCTCAGCCTGAGATATTTTCATCAGGCAGGGACGAAGTACCTCAGCATCCCCAGGATCATTTAAGATTCCAAAAAATAATGTATTCTACTCTTCCAAAAAGTCAAAGAATGATTGGGGAACTTAAGAATATTGCTATATCCATCTAATTCTCACAAGCCATTGAATAAATACAATTTCACCAGCTGTTACAGCTATCATTGTTTCTTAGCAAAATCTAATGTTATCTTGTGGAATGATGATAGACTAGTAAGAGAATAGAAGTGGAAATATTGATTTCTTTTTAATGCATCACTAATTTAATTAGTATGAGAGGTGTCAAAGATTTACCAACTTTAATTACTTGGGAAGAGTCACTTAATAAGAATCTGTGGCACTGGACTGTTCTGTTTCTATGGGGAAATTTCACTTAGTTATAGCATTCTCTCCTCAGAGAGTAAATTAAAGAGTTTTCTTATATTTTTAAATTTTATTGTGGACTCGTATAGCTCTCCAGATCTGCCTAGAAGGTCCCTTATTTCATACAAGTAGATGTGTATTTAAATATACTTAATTTTTAAAATTTCTCTATTTGCTCCTCTTGGTCCCTCTTTTCTTTCTGTATTTCACAATCCACAAAAATTTTCCAACACTGTTTTAGCCCTAAGGCACTGTATAGCCTCCTGACCTAGAATCTCTTTGGTTTATGAGTTCTGCCTACTGGATAATGCTTTTCCTTTTCCTCATATGCCTCTGCTTGAAAATGACTCAACACATTCCTGAACTAAAATTTTTATTGATATATATATCAATATATATTCAATCTTGTGATCTTAGAGGCCCTGTAAAACCCAGCATGTACTCTAACATATGAAACTACCCAAAAGTATGCTTTTTGATGCTCATAAATTTTTCATGCTTTCAGTACTGGAAGCAGAAACAATCTCTCTCTTATATATACTCTACTGTAACATTGGGACAAAACTGCTTTTTTCCCCTTTCTCTCCCTTTTTTCTTTTAGCATCTAGCTGAGTCTTTAACAATTGTAAAGTTGGCCTTATTGTTTCTCTTCTCTACTTCTCAATCATATTTTTATTATTTTTCTCTTTTTAGGGAGTTTTTCCCTCTCATTTCACCTATTTTAAGGATGTTCAAACATTGATTTTTGTAAGCTCTTACCAAAGTGTTAAATTACCAGATAAATTCTAAAGGCCTTAAACTAATGAGTTAAAAAATTTCACCCTTGTTCTCCCTCATAATGGTATCTAATTCTTCTCAGTATTCAACCAATTTTCGATCTTCCTGGATCTTTAAATTCTGCTATTTCTATTTACTTTGCTTTAAAGTCTTGATTTATACCTTTTTCTAGCATGTTTTCTCATACCATATGCCAGGCTTGCTTTTCCTTCTGTAGTAACTTTAGTTGTAATAAAATTTTCCAACAAGAGAGACATCTATATGGAGAATTCATGCTTGAATACGTTCCTTGCTCACAGTGCCTATTACAGCTTGGGTCAGAGGCATGTAAATGAGATTGACCATCTGATTACTAGATAGTCAATCCCAAGTTGCTACTGCCCTTCAGTTCTCTTGCTTCTCTGGGGGGATTTTATTTCACAAGGAAGGAAGGAAGCCCTTTCCTTTTTTAGCATTGATTTTCCTTACTCCAGTCTTCATCCCCTCCAAAAAGGGCATTGATACCACACTGCTAGTAGCTCTTCAGTGCTGGTTTGGCACTGCTAATAAACATTTCTGTGCATTTTCCAGTGTCCAAGAATAAATTATTATTTTTTAGATTTTTCTAGATTAACCTAATTTCACCAAAATTATCCAGCTCATTAACACTATAACCACTTTGTCATCTGCCTACTACCATCAGACCCTTGAATAATTGTTTTAATTGTTAGTGGTCACATATAAAGCACCACTAAATACAACATGGTCAAAAATCTTTAACTGGGCTTTACGTTTACAATGTGAATATTTTTTTCTGTCTCATACACAAGCCTTGGAGGTTTTTGCTTTAAATCCCCTCAATTCTTTCCTTTTCCTCAAAGCAGTTTCAGTTTTATGAAGTCACTCATTAGCAACCAAGAAATGAATATGTAAATATATATTGTCCCTATCTTGTATAATTTCATTTTTCAGTTCTCTGGGATATAGTCTTGGCCATCCAGATACCACTGATAAGATGTGTCCCTAGTTTTCCCATATTTTCTTCCTTAATTATTAGCAGAGTTTGGTGTCTTAATAAATCAATCTGTTTCCAAGCTAGAATTGTTGTATCAACTAAAATTTTGTTGGTATGTGTTTGTCATCTGAAGCTTTGGGAAGTTTGCCTTTAAAAAAAAGCGTATATTTTTGTGTGTATATGTGTATATATGTGTGTGACAGCCTTACAGATGTCCCCCATTCGCCCCTACCTTGGACACCTCCACCCAGCTCCTGCTCTACCCAAGCCCTTCACCACACTACTGTCTGTGTCCATGGGCTTTGCATAAAGAGTATTATGCTAAGTGAAATAAGCCAGTTAGAGAAAGACAAGTACCACATGATCTCACTCATATGTGGAATCTAAGGAACAGAACAGACTGACGAACAAGATTGATTACAGACACAGAAGCATGGAACACCAACAGATTTCAGAGGGAAGGCAGGAAGGAGGGCGGGAAGAGATTAACCAAAGAACTTACAAGCATATATGCACAGCCCACAGACACAGACAATGGACAAGTGGGAGCCTGGGGAGGGGTGGGAGGTGAGTGGAAGGGGCTAAGGGGGAGAAATGAAAGACAGCTGTGCTACTCTCAACAATAAAAATAAATTAAAACAACAACAACACTGAAATAAGTATAACCACGACAGTTTTGAAATCTCTACTGTATTTTTAGACGCCTGTTTTGTTTTTTTTGTATTTTTTTTTGTAATTGACAGGAACTGTAATCATTATTTCCCTTTTATTGGTGTCCAATCAATTTTATGTTCTAAGTATTAATTTCATGTTTATGATACTTTGTTTATATAACTAAGTTTGGAGAAATGAAGCCATTAAACACAGTAGTAAGAACATCAAGGCACAATGATGGGGAAGGGGAAGGTAAATATGCAAGATCTGAAGGATGAACAGTGTTGATTCTTACAAGCCTGCTTTTTACAGAAGCAATAACCCCTTAGACAGGGTGGGCCTATGTAGGAGAAAGGGGCCTCTATAAAGCTTTCAGCATTCATCTAATGCATACATTTGGATGGTCTGTGATTGTTATGGACTTGTATAGCTAACTTTGTTGGGACAATTTATATTTCCTCACAATTAACTATATTCACTGAAGATATATTTGGACATGTTGCTTCTTGTTTCTCTAACAAACCTATTTTTACTCAGATTTAAACCTATTTTTACCCAGAGAGCATTTAAAAGATAATGTTCTCTCCATTCCCAATTAAATTAAAATTTGAATGATTAAATGAAAACAATTTTAAACAATAAGAAATGTATATATAAGAAGCAAAATGATGTCAGAAGGTTAATTATATTCCTTATATCTCAGTATATTATCACCTAAAACATTAAGACAAGAGGATTACTGAATCATTTCAGTCAGCTCTCTGAAACTATAAGCCTCTTGCTCATTCTGATGTTCTTAGGCACCATCAGTTTCTGGTCTAGTAATAGTATCTAAAGCAGTTTTCCTCTTTTTTGTTGTCTTCTTAAGAGTAATGATATTTGGGAGTATTTTACTTTCCCTATTATATATATTTTCACAACCTTTCAGATCGCATTTCCCCCTTTATATCCGAGGAGCATCTCCTCTAAGATATAATTCATTATCTCAAGGGAAGCTTAATATCTTTTCTTCTTTTTTTTATATCTTTATTGATTTCAGAGAGAGGAAGGGAGAGGGAGAGAGAGATGGAAACATCAATTATGAGAATGTAATTGATTGGCTGCCTCCTTCACGACCCCCTTTGGGGATTGAGTCGGGAACCTGGCCATGTGCCCTGACCAGGGATTGAACTTCGATCTCCTGGATCATAGGTCAGTGCTCAACCACTGAGCCATGCTTGGCCAGGCTATGTCTTTTCTTCTAGCTTAATTATTCTCCCCTTTTAAATTTTATCTTTGTTCTGTTGTTGCACATGTTATCAACTTATTCCATATCTTCCTCTGATTCCTGGATAACCTGATCCCTAAAGACAGGTTATTCCAAAAAGAGATTTTAAACTACCAAATACAGAAAAAAGTAGGGAGCACCCCATTTGCTCTGTTTCTTTAGGCCTAGCACAAATAACTTGAAGTCAAAGGTCATAAACTTATACTCTTTACCTCACATGGGATTTCCTTGCTTTTTAAAATTTAGATATGGATAAAAAAACAAAACAGTAAGAACAGAAAATTAATTTTTCTTTTGTGTCCAAATGCACTATATACAGAAACATTTTCTTTCCCCAATAGTGGAATTGTTATCACTTGCAAG
Source organism: Miniopterus natalensis (assembly GCF_054644295.1). NCBI lineage: Eukaryota > Metazoa > Chordata > Mammalia > Chiroptera > Miniopteridae > Miniopterus > Miniopterus natalensis. The sequence goes on along the minus strand of NC_142082.1, from coordinate 67,156,543 downwards.
GAAAGCAGCATTTATGTTTTGAGGTCCCAGGAAGCTCCATAAAGCTGGTGTATGCTGAGTTGCTTTGCACTTGCCTTAGGCATGAGGAGCCCACATTCCTATGTTTAAGCCTAGGTGGCCCAGACATTTGCTGAAAAATGTTTCCACAAACTGCAATCTCAAGCTAAGATCAAAATACCATTGGCCTAAGGCTTAAGGCCTCAGCTATACAGCAGCAAAAACTACTCAGTTATACCAGCTTCAATCACAGTAACGTGCTATCATACCTCCTGCCCTGATAAAAGATTTTATGTCTCCACAATTCCACTCATTGCCTCTCTCTCTCATCATCCTCAGCCTAAGTAAACAGAAATGAGGTCTAATTTTATCTAATAAAAAATATGCCTCATGCCCTGGCTGGTGTGGTTCAGTTGGTTAGAGAATCCCCCTGTGCAGCGAAAAGTTGCAGGTTCCACCCTGTCAGGGAGTGTATATATATATAGAGACAGCCAATTGGTGTTTCTCTCTCACATAGATGTTTCTCTCTCTCTTTCTCCCTTCCTCTCTCTCTAAAAAAATTAATGAAAAACATCCTCAGATGAGGAATATATATATACATATATATTATATATATATGCATGCCTCCTTTTCCTGGCCATGATCTGAACAACTGAGATATTTGGAGCATAAAATTTGATCAGATAAAGACCAAAGTGGCACTTTATTAACAAAAGCTAGGTTTGGAAATGTGCCTTTAAGTCTAGTAGCTAAGGGGCTTGCTAATATTACGGTCCAGAATTAATCTGATTTATCTTCTCAGGTCAGAAAATGATGAGGAAATTTATGACTTCTCTCATAAGGGTCTGCAGAATTTGAATAGGCAGTCCAGAGTGTGGACTTGTAGATAACAATTCCTCAAGCAGATAACAATTCCTCAAGGATGCTTGTTCATCCTTCTCCCAGAGTCACTCATAACATTTTTTACTACCTTTTTTTTCCCCCCTACTAGGAGTGAGTGAGGTATCTGGGAGAGGCCAGAAGTTTAACTTTGATAGAAGTCTGCACAACAGAAATAGGGACCACAGTATAACACCCTATTGTGGGAGGTGTCAATGTCTTGGAAGTCTTTGTTTCCTTCCAAAGATGACTGCTATTGATATCTGTCTCACATCTGCCTTGATTAGCAACACAGAATTTTATTCTATTATACTGAAATGCCATACCTGTAAAAAACCTCTTTCTTTATAATTCTTTTGGAACATTAGAAAATTATCTGTGATATTTTTTGTTTGTTTCAAAAAAGCAATGGCACATTCATCAGCAATTCTATATTTGTTATAAATTCAATAAAAGTTATATATGTGCCCTGCAGAGAATTTTCTTAGCTTGATGATTGCAAACTAATCTATGTGTATGAGACTGGACTATGCCGTTTTATTGTTATAAGTTAAAATTTTGAAAGCCCAGAGAAGTGACTATAGCAATAAGGTGAGGCAGATTTATATCAAAAATGTTTTCATGATTTCAAAAACAAATAAGGAAGGGGTTGTTGACATAGAAAATGATTTTGTTTGAATTATTTTTAGGAGGTAGACTTCATGCCATCAATTAAGCGGGAACCAGCTATTTCATTTTCTTAATTTCATAATCAATATATAACTAGGGAAAGAAAAAAGAGAAGTGAGATGATGTGACAGTAAAAGTTGTAATAGAATAGATAGAACAGAATGCATATAATGGTTAAAGAAAACAAAATGGGGTAGACTGTGAAAGAGAGGAAAAAAGAAGCTACTGGAAAGGAAACTCTTGGGAGAAAAAAGGTGAGAATAAACAGTATCTTCAATATTAATAATCTATTATAAGAAAATTATAATTTGATTTATTTTCCATGGCTTTAGATGTCACAACTAATTGGAAAGCTTTAACTGCTTTAAAACCTTATCCTAACTCCATTAAATTTATGAAGACATTTTCAAAATTTTCATTGTGTGTATGCAAATTGGAATTATGAATAATAGAGGTATTGATATGTGGCATTGGACTGTATATTTGTTAAATTAATTTGTAAAAAATATTATAAATGAGTTTCTTGCAAAAATTTACTTGTATTAAAGTTTAATAATATTTTTGATCAGCATTTTACTTAAGACCCCGGACCTTTCATGATCTTTTCCCTTCTCAAACTTACTCTACTCGCTAGACTTGTTCATTCTTTCTGTGTCCCAGACCCCTCTTCTAAAGAGAATATAGTTCCTTCTTAGAGCAACAAGGCTTACTCCCACTCTTTTTCTGCAAGCCTAATTTTTTTCTTCTCTGCTAGTCCACAAAAACTATGAAGATAATTAACATCTCACTCTTGTTTTCCTTTTATCATCCCTGTAACTAAAATAAGCTATTAATGTATGATATTTTTCTGATTGAATTATATGGAAATTAAACATGCTCTTCTATGGATGTTCATAATTAATGGTATACTTTAACATTTTATCTTTCAATATGTATAAGCAATATGTGCCTTTTCATAGAATTATGTACTTTTCATTTTAATTGGCCATATTATTATAGTAAAATGTTATTCAGTGGCTTTAAGTATTCTTTCTTCTTATAAAATGTTGGAACATGACATTTATCCTTTCATATCCATTTGTTATTAAATATTTACTAGCATATCTTATGTTCTAGGCTTAATAGTACACTCTCCAGTCACTACTTGCAATAGTATGAGATAATTAAGTTTAGAAGGGGTTATTAAGGTTATAATTACCTATAATTATATAAAAAAGACAAATGTATTCTTTAATCCTAATTATTGGTTCACCTTGAGGATTAGATTTCCATTACCATGTCTTCTAATCACTAAAATAGTTTTATTTTTAGATTATATTCATATAAATTTAGATCAACTAAATATTCATTGAAATCAATTTTTTTATTTATGTTTAGATTTATTTATTTTGAATACCCTAAATTTTTGACCTGACATTAACAATAAAATTATACATAACATTATGAATTAAACAAATTTTACTAATGGATGTAAAAATCAATCTTACTATTTTGAGACTGGAAACATGGAATGTTTTAAAAATTATAATTATTATAGTATTAAACTGAAATTTTATAAGATAATTTAATGCACTAAGTGAATAAGAAACAAACTTTTTTTTAGAAAATATTAGCATCAAGTCAGTCTTATAATAAAGGGGACTTAATATAATCAATGCCAGTCAGGTGTTCCAAAAGCATTGCTTAAGTGCAGGTATATTATTTCAATGTTAGAATAAATAAAAAGAACTGAATGTGCGAACAAAAAGCATACTTCAGATTGGGTGGGCAAAGGTCTCCAAGAAGATAAATTTTATACTTAGATCTAAAAGACAAAAAATGTTGGCTATGGGAAGAGTATTCCAAGAAGAGAAAAATAAATTTGGCTTGCATGAGGATTGGAGTGTGAGGGAGAAGGTTAGTTTGGGAGTAGTACTGTGGAAGCCAGTTTATGCAGCATTGTAATCAGGATAAAGGATATTAATTTATTCTAAATGTAAAGAGAAACACTTGGAAGATTTTAAGTAGGTTGACATGATTTCTGTCATTTCTTTGGAGCCTGGAATTTTGAAGATAAAAATGGACTTGGGGATGTCAAAGAGGAGGCTTTTTTTGTTGGTTTTGTTTGTTTTCATTTTTATGTAATAAGCCATTTGAGAAATAATAGTGTTATAACTAAAGAAAGATACTAATATAAATTACTTGTATTATTTACTATAAAAACAATTGTAAATATGCCTCACCATAATAGAAATTACACAATATGCAATAGATGGATGGTGGAGGATGGATGGATGGATGGATGGATGGATGGATGGATGGATGGATGGATGGATGGGTGAATGGGTAGGTGGAGATAGAAAGAGGTAGAAGGAGAGAGAGAAATATGTAATACATATTCATACTCTAGGAAAAGAGTTTTTCTGCAGAAGTCTGAGTAGTAAAAAATTTAGGTTTATGGGGCCACATGATCTCTTTGCACCTAATCAACTCTGCCTTTGTAGTGTGAAAATAGCCTTAGACTATACGTAAATGAATGAGTGTGGCTGTGTTCCAATAAAAATGTATTTACAAAACAGCTGAAAGGCAGATTTATCTGAAGCATGCCAATTTATACTACAGAATATAAAATATATAATTTATAATTTAATGAATAAGAATAAATTAAATTTAGTTTATAAAATATACAATTAAAAATTGAACTGCCATTTGACTCAGTGATCCCACTTCTAGGAATATATTCTAAGAAATCTGAAGCACCAGTCACAAAGAACTTATGCATCCCTATGTTACAATAGTTAAGATCTGGAAATAGCCCAAGTGCCCACCAGTAGATGAGTGAATAAAAAAGCCGTGGTACATTTACACCCTGGAATACTATGCAGCTGTAAAAAAGAAGGATCTCTTACCCTTTGAAACAGCATGGATGGAACTGGAGACTATTATGCTAAGTGAAATAAGCCAGTCAGAGAAAGACAAGTACTACATGATCTCACTCATATGTGGAGTATAATAAACAAAATAAACTGATGAACAAAATAGATCCAGAGACACAGAAGCATGGAACAGACTGAGGGATCTCAGAGGGAAGGCGGGGGTGGGAGAGTGAGTGGGGAGAAATTAATCAAAGAACTTAGATGCTTATATGCATAACCTATGGACACAGACATTGGTAAGGGGAAAGCCTGGGGGTGGGGTGGATGCAGGGTGGAGGGGATCAATGGGGAAAAAACAGGGACATCTGTACTATTTTGAACAATAAAGATAAATTAAAAAAATACACAATTATAAAATATATAATAAATACATTGTGATATGTAATGTGTTATATAGTGTATGCCATATGAATTATACAATTGAATAATGTATAACATATATGTGGTATATAATGCTTATCATGTGATAAATATGAGCTACAATGATAGAATTTATAGTCTAAAAAGTCCATAACAGATAAAGATACTACTCTTGTGAAGTCCAGATTCTTTTGCTGGTACACAAACAAAACCTAATGAAACAAAAATCAATTAAGGAAATAACTTAAGAATTCGTCAAATACATGATTTTTATTATTTTCTTTAATTGAAATTAATTTGTGTTATCACTAAAATTATTTGGAATACTTTATGCTTTTATTTATAAATAAACAAGTTAATTAAATAAACAAATAATCTCAAAGAGAATGAAGTAGAATCACTGTGCTTAGTTGGGACGTGTTCACCTTGGCCTCTCTGAACAAATGCCTTTTTGGATAACTGGCTGGTAGGAAAGACATAGCCCTTTTCAGTTTGGGGAGCAGTTTGTCCTAGGGTCCTAAGGCCGTTATGACTTCAAAGGCACAGAAAGAACACACAGCAGCTGTAGCAAAGTGACCAAGGTAGAAGAGTGAGGGACGAGGCCGGGGAAATAGACAGAGTCTAGACCACGGAGTTCCTTAAATGGCATAGAAAGAATTTGAACTTTATACAGGAATTAGAAGATTTCTTTCTAAAGTATTTTAATATAACCACAAAATTACTCTGTCTTGCGGTCGAACGGTTATCACCATTAAGATATAGATCCCTTCCATCACTCCTCCAAATTTACCTTTGACTCATGCCAAGCTCCTGGAAACTTCTAATACCTTTCTGGTGACTATAGTTTTGCCTTTCTCAAAACATCCTATAAATAGAATTATACAGTATGCATCTTTTATATCTGGATTATTTTATTTATGTATGTTTCCACTCATATATCTTTTCAGAAAATAAGCATTTTCTAATAATTATTTTCTCTGTGTCTGGAGAAAATTTATTTATTTTAAAATATTTTTAATGCCACTAAACATTTGCTATCAATGTATCTAAGGCCAAATAATAGGTATATCTAGACCTAACTTCAAATAATAAATACAGATAGATAGGATATCTTTAAGCATCCTGGCTGCTCACTTGGTCACTGACATTTTTTATTCCGATCTAAATCTAAAGCAAATTGCTGTACACAGACCTTAGTTTCTAATAATTAATACATATATTGTATCTAACCAGGCTACAGGACTTATCTGGGACTTTGCCTACTATCATCACAGGTGCCTATGATTAGAATTTAAGGTCAGATATGATCCAGTCTTTTACCCTTACAATGCAGATAACCTTGGGCAGTTACTTAACATTTATGTCTCTATTTCTCAGTATGCTTCTGTGAGGATTAAATATAAAGTCTTTATAGTGGAATGTGTAAAATATATTTTATCTCTTAGTATTTTGCTTCTCATTATTAATAGTCTTGTTATAATATAAAAATGTATTATCCTATAGTAGAAGTTCCAAACTGTGCCCCATAAGCCCAATATAGAAAGCCTACTGACCTGCAGCAAACCCCTCCTTAAACAATTATGCGTCATCTATGATCTCCTTTTCATTTTTTTAACCTCTTGCTCTCTTTTGTTTACAGTTTTACATGTAAAGAACCCTTTTGTTTGAATATTTTACCACAGTTGGAGCTAATAAGGAATGAGTTCACTTTTCTGTCTCTGACCAACTCAAAATATATTTTTTCTCATATTTTAAGAGCAAATTCACCTGTTGCTTTTCTTTTTCTATATGTTTCTTGATAGGAAATTATTTTGTTTTCAATTTTATCATCACAGTCTCTGCACCATGGAATTATGCATAGATAATTGTGCAGTCAATTATGTCAAACTTCTCTTGGTATGTCTGTCTATTCTGGTTAACATCTGGCATGCAAGGAGTAATCAAGACTGTATTCTAAATTCAATCTTTTCTATCACTCATTTAGTAGAAAACTTCTCCAGGCAATAGCAAACATTCATTGCTGTTGCCAGACTTTGGTTTATTTGTATTCTCTAGAATATTTTAAATGGAGATGAAGAGAGTTTTGTATTTGGAATGAAAAAAAAAATGCCATGATGTTACTATCAACAGGAATTATCTGTTTACCTGCCCCTCTGTGCTACTCTTCCCTGAACTTTTTGAGGTCTGGGCTTTGAATCCCTAAAGTCTACAACAGCTACTGACATACAATAGTCATTCAGTAAATATTTACTGAATGAGCCTTCCCTCAGAGGATTGCACAGGCTCTGAATTTACTTTATGTCTATCTCCTCAATGCTTGTGCTACTCTATGAAAGCAGTAAGTATTTTAGATCTTCCAGATCACTGGCCCTAGGGTAATGCTTGATTTTATTTTATAAACATAAGTAAGAGTTAAAGGGTATGCAAGAAAATAGGAAAGGGAAAAAATAATAAACATTTCCTTTCAGACAGAGGAGAATCAATCTTTTCAACAAGCAGTTTTTAATCTATAAAATGATCAACTATCTATAACATGTTTTATTTTTAGTCTACAAATTTAATGTAAAGATCAAAAATGCTAATATATTTTAAAATTACTTTGAAATTTTTAAATAACAATTATTAAGTTCATCTTTATAAATCTCTTTAGATAAGTTGATTTACAAATCTCTCAGTATGCTAATTTCTACACATATTATGCAAGTTGTTAAGTACAAATTTCTATATATTCTTTAGACTTGTTCTTATTTCAGTGACCTTTCCAAAAAGCCAAAATGTCAGAGCCTTTACTACACCTGTAGCTTAGTGCTATCTAGACAAGAAGAGTGAACCTTCATTACCAGAAAATATATTAGTTTACTCATGAAACTTTTACTCTCTATCTGAATTTTCATTTCATCTGGTGTCATCCATCTAGGACTTTTACTTAGCAATTTAGTCATCTACACATAAGCACATATATCTTTAAATGTATAGCCAGAAACTGATCCTCCATCATCTTGGACTTTGTGCCATTGTGTTGCATTATACAATACAATGGCCCTATACTCTGATAAGAAAATTGCTTGTTGAAAAGCCTTATAGATGTATCTTTTATTTCTGCAGATTACAAGTAAGCTCTTTGATTCAAGACTGGGTGGTTAGGTTGCTTCCAGATCCTGGGTGTTGTAGATAATGCTGCAATGAACATGGGTTGAAAATATGTTTCAGAGTTAGTGTCTTTAATTTTTTTGGATCAATATCCAGGAGAGAAACTGCTGGATCACATGGTACTTCTACTTGTAAGTTTTCAGGAAACATTCACACTGGTTTCCATAGTGGCTGTGCCAATTTACATTCCCATCAACAAGAGCACATAAGAGATACCTTTTCTCCACATCTTTGCAAACACTTGTTATTTTTTTGTCTTTTATTAATAGCCTTTGTAATAGATATGAGGTGATAGCTCCTTGTGAATTGGATTTATATTTCCTAATGATTAATAATATTGAACACCTTTCTATGTCCCTGCTGGCCATCTTCATGACTTCTTGAGAAAAATTATCTCTTAGGTTCTCTTCCCATTTTTATATCAAATCGTTTGTGTGTTTTCTATTAATTGATATGAGTTCTTTATATATTTTGTATTATAACCCCCATTAGATATGTGATTCACATATACTATAAAAGGTAAGCCTCTTAACCTCTGTAATGATTATTCAGCAGTATATGGAGCTACTTTGGCTATTTCTATGTTTGTAAATGTAGGTAGATTATAGGAGGGAAGCAGGTGTTTAAAGAGATGTCTGAGATTTTGCTGCTACGTTTTCTTCTAGGATCTTTATGGTTTTACTCCTTACATTTAAGTCTTTTATCTATTTTGAGTTTGTTTTTGTTTATGGTGTAAGTTGGCGGTCTAGTATTTATTTTTAAGATCTTATTGAATATAATATCAGCCAATAGTTTAACAATATTCTCAGATTGGCACCCCTACCTCATTACAGCACCAGCCAGGAATCTACTGCTCTTGACCCAATAGTAACCTGAGTCTCACAATTCTATGGAATCCAAAAGTATTTCTGAGCCATGGCAGAGTGCCACCTCAGCCAAGAGCCCCTACTAGCCTCAATGGTGCATTATACTAAAGCTCTCCCAGTCTTACCAGTGTCCACAAAATGTACAGAGAGATCAATGACTCACTGATGAAGAAATAACCCTTCCCAGCAATTTTCCTTTTTTTTTTTACATAAATGGATTTTTTTGGTTACTGTTTTGTGCAGGAATACTGCATTGAAATTTGAGAGATTAGCATATAATTGTTTTCTCTGAAAAATTTAGTTTCAAGTTTATTCTGGTATTTATACAAATAAGTCACATAGTATTCCTCATGAATCACTCTCTGGAAGATAATTGTACAACAATATGGATCTCTTCAGTGTGATTTACAGGGTAGTTGGGGAACTAGTACGCAGGGGAGTCTGAGTAAGAGTGGAAAGAGTAGAGAGAGAGAGAGCATTCAAATCTTCACATTAAACTGGGATGGTATCAGTTACACTTTGCCATCAGGTGGTCAAAATGTTTTGTTAAATGAACTTAAATAATCTAATTGTTTTGTTGTGATTATTGTCTTAATTGTTTCCAGATCTAGTCAAATGAGAAGGCATGTTTAAAATGTCAAAATAGTTTCAATTTTTTTTTTATTTTTTTAAGGTTATTTTGAGTCTAGAGCCAATATTTATTACAAGATTTTTTGGGAAAAAAGTATAACGTAGAAAATTAAGCAGGGAAAAAGAACTATTTGATAATCACTGTGCTCTAAAAAACTTCATTTTAATGGAATCTGAACTATAAACATACTCAAATTTCTATTCACCCACTTAACTATGGGCATAAAATATATTTTAGACAAATACATTATTTAGCTCATATAAATTATACTTTAATATTAATAGAAGCTACTGTTTAAATGTTGTGATTATTAGTTACTAATTTAAAATAAATAATAATGTTATGCAAATTCAAAAGTGACTTCATACTGAAAAATATACATGATCCAGTTAATATTATATATTTATCAGATAAACTTTAAAAATCCCATTTCTTTAGAGAATGTATATGTTCTAAAATATAATTTTGATTATATTTTATTATTTTCAGTGCAGATTTGTTAACACATAATAACTAAGAATATTATATCTATGGTTTACCCTCAAATAAGCATACACACTTTACAAGCTGATAGCTCAATTTTAAAAATGAAATGTATTTTAATAAATACTGCCTTTATAATTATTCAAAGTTTGTATATACAGTTCTTGGGATACTATACACACACACACACACACACACACACACTCATATATATATATATATGTATGTGTGTATATATGTATATTTATAATAAAATCTTAATTACTGGTTCTCAAACTGAAAGAGAAAAATAATTTTCTTTCTTTTCTAAGTTATATGTCTTTCTGAGTTGGGAATTAGACAACCACTAAATTTGTGAAGATAACAAAAAAACACTAACACTAAGAACACAGTGTTTTCTTTTTCCCTAATATGTAGACAATACAAATTGAGTTTAAAATTTTAACAATAAAAGCTTGTAATAAGAAATACATATTATATGATATAAATCATTCAATGGTGATTCAATTCCCTAACAAACATTAGATTTAAAGAGGAATACAATAAAGAAAACGAATTCCTTATCTATAACATATATCCCTTATGAACTACAAATCAGTATATTTGAGTTGTGATCTAATAATATTTCCCTTTTTCCAATAAAGCAAATAACCAAACAGAATTAGAAATGTTTTATGAAGGTAAATGATTGTGAGTGAATTAGATCTACACCAATAAGTCTAGTACCCATCTGACACCATGGAGATACACAGTTATTACAATATTACTGACTATATTTCCTACATTTTAACAACTTCTTAATCATAACTGATGTTTAAGTAAAATGTTCAATGTTAGATATGATCTCGTTTGTTCTTTTTATGTAACACTTTTAACAGGAAAGATGTCTGGAAAAAATATAGAAGTATTTCAAAAAATATGCAAAAGATAAATTAAAAATTATTACATAAACAATGCAATGATACATTTATCATGAATCATGATTTTATAGCAAAAATGAAAACGTTTTAATCTGAGTATATACACTAAAGTCCTTTATTCTCTAACTAGGATCTTATCCAAGAAAACTAAAGTTTAGAAAATAATTTAAACATATTTTTCTTTTCTTTTGTCCCCCCCCCCCCTTTTTGTTGTTATTGGCATATTTTAAACTATACTATATTAGGTTTAAAAATGCCCTGGGAGTTGAAAAGTTTCCCTTTCAATTCCAGTGTAATAGGATATTCTTAAATGCATCTTTTAAAAAATAAAGATGCTATCTATTGTTATAATTGATAACAGTGTATTGTAAACATTGTTACAATACAGTGTTTTAATGTTATAGAAAAGAATGAAAATTTAATAGGCGGTTTGGGGAATTGCACATCTGTTTTGATTAGACTGAGTTTTTATTTTTTTATTTTAATATTATCTTAAAATTATTCTAGAAGAATATATTATAAAGTTACTGAAATATATATTGTGCCTTTATTATATACTTTTGAATTATGGCAATAAAATTTAAATGTTATCATAGGAACATTTCAGCATGAACCTTAAGTTTCCCTGGCATCTAGAGAAAAATCAGATGTTCATGGCAGTATTATAACAGGCCATCAAAGACAAATGTTTTTTGTTCTTTACATTAGTATTTAAAACATGAATTCTAAGAGATAAGTCTAACAGCATTTTGTTAGGTAAAATTAGAACCAGAGAGAGGAAAGATTAATAGTCAAGATGAAAGTTAATTGAGGAATGAAATATCCTGAGTTCCTTGAATGACTGCTTTTTTGGCTACTGTCACCAAATTGAAATCCTCCTTCACCTGAATGAAAAAAATCTTAACACATCTCTTTTTCTTGTTTAGGTGCCCTCTGGGACACCCAACAGACTACAATAATTACAACTTTCTACAAATCCTCATATTTGGCACAGTAGGTTATCAATAAAAAGCATACTGTTGCAAATATTTTAGTTTATATTTTTGGTATTTCCCCCTCTTCAGAATTCAGGTAATCCAACTGTGCAAACCAACTATGAAAAAAAAAAAAAAAAAATGAGAGGCAGTCTATGTATCTATCTACTTGGCTAACTCAGTAGCTCAATTTCAATTCTACTACTCATCCTGCTATGTTTTTGGTTAGCTTTAAAAATATAAATAACTCTTTACAAGATTGTTAAGAATTTGCCTTGATTTTAGAAAGAGCCATTGGCATGAGAGATTGACTACACATTTTTGTTGTTCAGTTTGCTGAATGTTAAGAAAATGTAGAATAAGTAATAGTAATAGTATTACTTCAGGCACTTCAGCCTAAATCTTAGCCATATATTTAAGTCAGCAAATTAGAGTTATCTCTGAAATTCTGAATTTATTTACATTCTATGCATTCAACCTAAGAATAAAGTTCTGATAATTTTTGCTTTCAATTATTTATTGAGTACCCATGTGTGCCAGGTGCAGAAGATATAGCAGTGTAATTACAGACACGGTAATGTGTGTTTATAGAAATTTTAGTTTAGTAGTAAAGTTAGTTTATAAAATATTCTAATATTAAGTTACTGTAATTGCGGTGCTATTGCAAATAAATTTAAGATGTTCCAAAGGCATATATTTATCCAATTTACACATTCAGTAAAGGCTTTCTTATGGAAGTGATATTTAAAGTGAAAGATGAATGGCAACCAGAAAGTGTCTAGGAGAAGGTGTGAGGGAGAGAAAACTACACCAGTGAAGGTTCTGGGGTGAATGGTGAAGTGTGCCCGCTGGACTAGGGAAAAGGCAAATGTAATTGAATCAGAAAGACCAGAGTAACAGAAGAAAACTTTGAGATTAAAAATATAGGTAGGGCAATTATCATGCAGGTCCAAGTGTGCTGATAGCTTCATGTATGACTGGATTCAGTGACTCAAATAACATTATTTGAACTCTGTCATTCTATTTCTCAGAAGAATTATCTCCTTTTGGAAGGCAGAATATTCCTTTTCGTAATAAAGTTGCTAAATAACGCCTTCATCCTACATCCTTCTGACTCCACTGCCTTCCCTCCATCAAATAAGTTTACTTCCTAACCTCCAGTACTTGTATGTGTGTGTGTGTGTGTGTATATATATATATGTGTATATATATATGTATATATATGTCTATGTATATATGTATATATACATATATATGTGTATATATATATATACATATATATATTACTTTGTATGATAAAGGGGACTTTACAGATATAAATAAGTAAAGGGTCTTAGGGACATAAATGGTGATGGAAAGAGACTTGATTCAGGGTGGTAAACACAATACAATATACGGAAGATGTATTGTAGAATTGTATACCTAGAACCTATATAATTTTCTTAACTAATGTCACCCCAATAAATTCAGTTAAAAATAATAAAGTGATAAAAAACAGTTAAGACTCTTGAGATGGAGAGGTTTTCCTGGTATATCTGGATAAGCCTGATATAATCACAAGGGCACTGCTAAGACGGAGGCAGGAGGATCAGCCAGAGAAAGAGATGCGATCACAGAAACAAAGGTGGAGGGGCATGAGGCAAGGAATGCAAGTGACCTCCAGAAGCTGAAAAGAGCAAGAACACATTCTCCCTTGAAGTCTTGATATGGGACACAGCCTTGCTGATAACTTCAGTTTAGGTTTCTAAACTCCAAAAATGTGAGATAATAAATCTGTGCAGTTTTAAGTCATTAACTTGGTAGGAATTTATTACAATGTCCATAGGAACCTCATACACGTGATTTCCAGGTTAGTCACCCTAGCAGAGAGGGAAAATCTTATTTGTATAAATGTGGCAGAAATTCCTGGAACAGACTTTAAATTAATCCAACTGGCATCTTGTGGACAAACTTGAAACAAACACCATGGCCAGAGGGATGGAATATTCTTATTGGCCTACCTCTGTCATGTTCTCATCTCTTCTTCCAAAAGAAAAATTGTGGAAGAAGTTGTCCTTTGTTTTTAATCTCCATATAATTGTCTCCCATGAGGAATACTAATTTGTTATTTTAAGAAGTGGATGACGGATATTAAGTGAATAGTGTCAGAGGGAAGGGTAGAGAAAAGAGGAGAAAAAGAAAGAGTGAATGAATGGAAGAAAGACAAAATGCTGGATAAATGAATGAATGAGTGAATGAATGAATGAGTGAATATAAGGATAAGACACACTGACAGGAAAGAGCAGAATCACAATTACAAATACTACCCAACAACTCAGGAATTGTATTTGTGCCCTCTATATGAAAAATAAATCAGTTTAATAGTAAATGTCTATATGTGTTTTAGCTCATTAAAGCAGAGATATATTAAACATAAAACATTGTTTATTATTATTTTTATAATCTGAATAACCACTATCAATTGCTCCAATATTTAGCTAAAATCAATAACAAGAATTTTCATGTTTATGGATAATTTTACATTACATATATATAATATAATTTTTCAATATAATGTATCCTTATATCAAATATAAGGTAGAATGTTAAAGCAATGTGAACTGAAAAAATATATAATATACATGCCAATATATACTTATGTATATAAGCATATATACATTATATATGTGTGTGTGTATATATATATAAAGTGCATGTTTATATAGATGAATACATAAATAGGCACTCGCAGCTTCACTCACCTGAGATATATTTTATTTGGTCCTGTAAGTTTGTGGGGTTTTTAATATGTCTTTATTGATTTCAGAGAGAAGAAGGGAGAGGGAGAGAGAGATAGAAACATCAATGATGAGAAAGTCATTGATCAGCTGCCTCCTGCATGCGCCCTACTGGGGATCGAGCCTGCAACCTGGGCATGTGCCCTGACCAGGAATCGATCCTAGATCTCTTGGATCATAGGTCAATGCTCAACTGCTGAGCCAGGCAGGCCAGGTGGGTCCTGTAAGTTTTAAATTGACCCTATGATGAAATTTATATTTAAAATAACCAGACCTGTGAGTTGAGTCATTGTTTTATCAAGTATTCTATCAATTTTTCATTTTAATAATAAGTCAGAGGTGACAGGTAAAATTGTAGAAGGTGGAAGTTCAAAAAATACAAGCCAAAATCTATGAAATTATGCAGAATGGGGGCATAATGTATGCTATAAAATATTTTAACATGTCTATATGTGTTTGGAAGGCTGTTTTATAATCAGTTTATCAGAAGTAATGTAGTAAAGTGAGGTATATAATTACCCATATTAATTAATTTGGTATGTTTTCCTAGTATTCTCATTCAGGACAAGCATGGAGACAAACTTTCATAACATTAAGAGGCTGTCATTAGTCGATATTGTTTTTTCTACAAGTAACTATGTATTTTGCATTTCAAAAAAACTATTGAGCAATAACCAGATATTATCATCCCATCTCCATACCTTTTCCAGGATTATTTTCTTTGAATGTACACATAATTACTTTTGCCCCAAGAGCAGAATAAAGAATGCAAAAGGGTAATGGCTTCTGTAGTGGGAGAGTGGGAGATTCTTTTAGCTCATCCCACAAGAAAGAAATAATGGTCAGTGATGGAATCCAACTGCTATTTTCTTTTCCCTTTTACAAAGCCCAAGTTAAGCAGGGTTTTTTTTTTCTTTTATTTTGAAAATAAAGGTATTGGGATACCACGTTTTTCTATACACCATACTTCCCTCTCTCTCCTACTATACCAATAAACACTAACACCCATCTTTGTTTCCCGCCTCACCAATCAAATGTATAAATGTTTATAAAGAAGACATGTTCTCCTTTCTATCTATACCAGTTCACTTGGTTATATTGTCAGATGGCTTCTGCATTAATTTTCTAGGGCTGCCATAACAATACCACAGATGGGATGGCTTAAACAACAGTTATTTCCTTGCAGTTTTGGAGGCTAGAAGTCCAGAATCAAGTTTTGGCAGATTTGATTTCTCCTAAGGCCTCTGTCATTGGCTTTCAGATGGCTGCTAACTTGCTGTGTCCTCACATGGCCTGTTCTCTGTACATGAGCATCCTGGTATTGCTCCCTTTGTTCTGAAAGCAACACAATTCATAAAGGATTAGAGCTCACTCATAGACTTTTATTTAACCTTAATGACCTCATTAAAGGTCCTATATCCAAATACAGTCACATTCTGAGATATTGATTTCAATTTTACACTTATTGCTTTATACATTTCCTTTCCTAAATGAAGATTGTATGGCATTATTCAAAACCCAGACTCTTGCAAAGTATGCAAAATCTCATTCACAATATCACCCATGATCACTTTCTAACCTCACCTGCTTCTTCAATATTAATATAAACTATGATATTCCGTGAGTGGTTTCTTGAATATCCCAAGATATTTTTTGGGGGTTCTTTACATGTAACCATGGTGTACAGTGTATGTTAAATATACTCATCTGGCCACTACTTTTCTTCATTAATTCATTACTTCACTTGTTTGTTCATTCAAATAGTCTTTGAGTCCCAACTCTGAGCTGAGCAGTATCTAGGTGCTTGGGATATGACAATAAAAATAAATGACCAGATTTCCTTATTGAATTGACTGTCTTCATTTCAAGACACTTATTTTTATCTGGGAGTTTAATTCATGAGACTTGCCCGCACCCTCCATACGTATTGCTCCTGCAATAATCCTTAAAGTAAGGTCATATTTCGTTGACATTATAGTCAACCTAATAGACTGAAGGCCTCTTAATGGCAGGAGACATCCATGAAATATAGGAGAATAATGTATGTGATATTAGCAGTAATTAATATTTATTGGTTGAGTAAATATATTTATGAACAACCTATTTTAATGAGCCCTTATATACTAGTGATTAAAGCATTACATTATTTTAAAATGCTACATAACCCTAGGGATATTCTAAATATGCAATTTTAGTAATGAGAAAAATCAATCACAAATAGGATCTCTGATTTCTTCTCAAGTTCATAAATTATATAGTTTCCTAAAAGCAATGCATATAACTTTTTGGTAAAATGAGCTAGATTTTATGACAAAGCAATATTTTTAAGATATGCTATTTTACAGAATCTAAAATTTTTATTTTTTAAAAGAAGGCACTCACAGTAACCTCTCACCCAAATCCTGGCACCTAGTGTATTTGGGAGTATATTTTACACTGTTTTTAAGGTCATAGTATCTTCTTATCCTTCTTTTTATGTATTTCCCATTCTGTACAGATTATCACTCTATAATTTATTTATTTCACATAGCTAAGAGATCTGCTTCATTTATCTCATGTATAGTAATATGCAGTCTCTCTCTGTTGACAATGAAAGATGGATTAAACATAAGTTAGTTTTAAAAGAAAACTTAGCCTTGGCCAGTATGGCTCAATTGGTTGGAGCATTGTCCTGTACACCAGAAGGTTAAGGCACATACCTAGGCTACAGGTTCGATCCTGGTCTGGACCCCTATGGGAGGCAACTGATCCATGTTTCTCTCTCTGTCTCCCTTTCTATTTCTCTCAAATCAACAAAAACAAATCCTCTGGTGAGGATTAAAAAAGACAACTTAAATTTTATTTTAATATATAACTGTAAAATGAATGACATGTTACCAAATAAAAATATATTTATAAGTATATAGGTATTAAATAATAGAAAAAGTAGATGAGTTTCTCTGTTTTGCAATTTTTTTGGTCATTGGTTAGTTGCTTCGTGACGAGTCCTGCATCAGTATTTCCTGTATCTTCTTTTTTAATATTTTTTTTTCTCAATTCTTCTTATGTGTCAGAAATATTCCCAAGAGTGTTTATTCTTAATTTATTAAGCATGAAACTTGTTTTAAAGCTCAATTTACCTTACATATTTATTTAACAAAAATATACGCAGCTTTACTATGTGTCAGGTTCTAAATGCTTTTACTATAATAATTCAATCAATCTTATAACAATGTGTAATTAGCTCTTTTATCTTTATATACAGGTAAGGAAACTGAACATAAAGAGTTGAAGTAACTTTTCCAATACCCTCAGCTAGTAAGTGGTAGAGAGAAAACTTGGAGAGAGGTTCCAGGGCCTGTGTTCTTAACTTGTATATGCTGCCTCAGTTAAAAGTAGGATATTTTATTGACTGCAATTTCATTCCCAATTTTAAAAATCCAAATATCTGCTTAATGTGTAACAGAGTGTAAATTAAATATATAATCTTAAACAAAAATTCAGTATCATTTTTAAAATCAATGCATTTGTTTCGTATTAGAATGTGAAGACATGGAGGCCATAGTCTGTGTGGTTAACTTTGTTGATTAGGTGTTCAAGCTGCAATGTTGGTATCGGCAAGTGCAATTCAACTGTGAGCATGCAAGGGACCATTGGTATTCACTGATCTTGTGTGATGAACTAATTTCGCAGAGTCAAGATGACAACTTACAATAGAAAAATGGCATTTTATTGTATAACAGGGTGTTTATAATACAGCATTGTTTCAACTAGGTAACAGGAGATATGACTATAATATTGATAAATATACTATGATGTTTAAGGCGAATTCTATATACATTTACTGCCTGTGGTTAAAATTTAAACCAAAGCTAAAGTACATGTTTATTAATATGGCAATATTAAATTAATGTTTTGTAGTATGTATGATCAAAGGAAACCCTTGGGAGCAAATAACCTCAGAAATTATATGTCTAAGGGCTTGCTGCAAAAAAAGTCTTACTGAATAATCATCTAACAACACCTGAATTATTAAGAGTATACTGAATTATTAGATTGGTTGACACTTCAGGATATCCACTAATGAGATCACTGATCTCTTAAATTATGTACCATTGTATTTTTCTTTTTATTTATTTTTATTTTTTAAATATATCTTTATTGATTTCAGAGAGAGGAAAGAAGAGGGAGAGAGAGTGATAGAAACATCAATGATGAGAGAATCATTGATCGGCTGCAGCCCACAACCCGGGCATGTGCCCTGACCGGGAATCGAACCCTGATTGTCTGGATCCTAGGTCGATGCTCAACCGCTGAGTCACGCCCGGCTGGGCACCACTGTATTTTTAAATATGCAACTAATTATATTTATTGCTTTTTAATTATTTTAGAACAATTGTGTAGCTCATAAAGTGTGTTGTCATTGTTTCCAGAGGAATAGAAATAGCGTTTTCCATTAAAATCTGTTTAAGATGCTTAAATAGAACTTATAACAATAATGATATGCACTCTTTTTTATAAATTTGTGACATTTGTAAATTTGTAAATTTGTGACATTTTTGGTTGAATTTGTACACAGAAATTGCTATTTCCATTCCTCTGGAAACAATGACAACTGAAATGATTACACTATGTAATATACCAAGACCTGGCTATTTTCTTTCTTTTATTTATTTATACCCAGATTCACACATCCATGAAGTACATAGTTATTTTGTTATGCCTCTTTCCAGGGAAATATATTGCCTATTAATTCTAATTTCAGAGGTATATAAGTAGCTACTGTGAAAGAGTGTCTCTTAGTAAGGGCAATTCTGTTTCAATATAATGAGAGTTTCAATTGTTCTTGAACCCGAGGTATTGAGGATTTATCAAAACCTCCAGACTAATTTATACAATTAGGTATTCTGATTTTCTGTCTCATGCACAAAACACACTGTTTAAGTTGAAGAAAACTGATTCACTTTGACAGGAGATTCCATTTACTTTGCAGAATACAATTGAGAATCCAAGGAAACAGTGGTTGTGCAAAAGGAACATGATTAAAATGGTAAATAGCTTTGGTCCAAAATAAATACAGTCCACACTCTATATCATTATTTAGTCACTAGAAGTTAAAAGGCTCACTATATTAAACTAACTTCTTTCTTCCCTCTTGGTTTATTTCAACTGAAATATGAAAATGGGCCAAATAAATATATTAGACTTGATTAATATTTATTACTACTTTGCAACAGTGAATTGAGATTCTTTATTAATAAAAAAAATCTGATTGTTTTTTATAACAATTTTGAGGAGAAATCAGCATTATTCTTACATGAGCAGTAAAAGACATAGAATAAATAATTAAGACTTCAACTGTTCTCATAAAAATTTATGAAAGTTTAAAACTAAGTATCCTTATTGATTTTCAACAAGTTTATCCTTTTAGTTTCTAAATCTTACTTATAGCTAACCAAACATTAAAAACAATAGAACCTGGTGAAGGGAGCTATTATTGCATAGGTGAGTGTGTTGGGGACCATTAACAAGAAGAATGTTGAAACATTTTTGCATATTTTAGATTAGCTTCTGTTTATAAGAGTATTCTAAGAATTTTAAGCATGTAGATATCACCTTGCATTAATGCCAATAATTAATATTTTATAAGAATTATACTTTTAATAATTGTACCTCTCACATAGGTTTCAAATAGAAAATATTGGTTTACATAAATATATCAGAGGTAGGTAGATAAATAAATTTTAAATTAAAATGTTAATTGAATGTCAGCTGCTTTTACATACTATAGAATGTATTATGTTCAGAATATGTTGCTCTACATATTATATTTATGGATAATGAAATCCATGAGCAGAATGTCAAAGTTGAGTTCTGAAATCAACATTATAGGCAATTATAAATTAACATGTCTCCTTCAGAAAGTGAAATTTCACACTGTAATTACTACATTTCTTGACTGAAGCCATAAAAAATCATGAAACTAATTACTTTGATAATGGAATTATTTTTTATCCTTCCTATTCTGTGAAATTTTAATGAAAAATATGTGAAAATGTAGTTCAATGAACACCAGAAGTATCCCAGAATAGTATGTACTTATTGTTAAGATAAAGTTTTAAATATTTTTCTTGATTAATTATGTCTCCTTTTAGGGAGTACTATGTATACAAAATAAGTTAGCAATGTTGTTATATGTGTTTTACATCCCAATTAAAAAAATAAACCTCTATATGTATTATGTTTAAATTTTATTTTTAATTTTTTCATAAGTCACACATGGTGCCTTTATTTTAGTCATAAACTTTATATTATCATAAGCCTTTTGAATTGGTTTTAGGATAACTAAGTTGTAAATTTGATACTATCGCATTAAAATTAAAAAACAAAACAAATAAAAAACACAACAGAGAACATTCCTACATGCAGAATGCCTGATAGCACCTAAAACTTGCACCTGCAGGGGTTTTTATGCACGTGTAATTGCATTTCTGGAGGCGTTGCACCATACAATGGTGGATCTTGAGTCTATCAGTAACAGTTGTATTCATCTTTAAAAGATGTCTCATAAAATAAACATTTAAAGTAGATTTCCTTGGTGGCAGCTAAATAAAAGGAACTCATTTGAAAAGAATTATGTCAACTAAATTCAATTTCATATTTCATATATAAGGAAAATTCATAATTAATGATTAAGCAATTTTTGCTCCCTAATTTCTATATTTTATCAGCTTAAAATGTGTTTTTTTAATATATTTATATGAGTAGTTTTTAGGTTTTGAGCATTTCAATATCCCTTAACTGATATTTCAAATAACTACAATATAGCTATGTATCTCTGCTCTATATGAATATTCAGTTATAAAGGCATTAACATTTTCAAAGTACAGAAATTAACTTGTTCTCAGAATTAAAGTAACTGTCTAAGTTATTTGATACTGACTAAAGAATTAGGTATGATTCATTTTAGATCTTTTTTAAAAATGCCATTTCAGGAACATACATTAACTTATTTTTAAAAATTGCAATCATCATCTTTATTCTTACAGCTATTTTATTAAATATGACAATGTAAAATCATTTTAGTGTCAGTACATTAGCTCTGTTAGCCCCTCCTTTTTAACTATGTATGTGTTCATGTGTATGTTCCTTTATATCCATATACTATTCACATTCAATTCCACTTATCGGATGCCATATGAATGTATTTAATATGTATTTTATTTCAAATTATCCTTGTATTTTAGGTAATTTCCCCTAAGTGAAACAGATCAAAATAAATTTTGAAATCTTTAATTTGTAATATAAAAACTATTTTACATTGATAATACTTTTTCATACATTTGAGAAACTGAAGATTACTTTGTTAAATTAAATTTACTGGGGTGGCATTGGTTAATAAGATAATACAAGTTTCAACTGTACGCTTCTATGATACATGATCTGTATATTGCATTGTGTGCCCACCACCCAAAATAAAATCTTCTTCTATTACCAGATATTTTACCCCCTTTACTGTTTAGTAAACTCCCAACTCCCTTTCCTCTGGTAACCACCATGCTGTTTTCTCTGTCTATGTAAGTGCAGGTAAGCTATTTGAATCAAAGCTTTCAATATTTGAAAAAAAAATGAATTGATTCTAATACTCATCATTTTGGGAACTGATTAAATATATTTTAATATAGATTATGTATAAAATACCATGAAGTCATCAAAATGATACTTATCTATATCTACAAATATGGAAAGTTGCATATGATATATTATTGAGTAAAATAAGAATATTAAAAATCAACATGGTGCTATTTTTTGTTATGGATGTGTTTGTATTACCGTGCAGAAAAAATATATAAAATAACTTGATAATAGTGGTTATTCTTAGGGAAGTGTTATTACAGGTTATTTTTACTTTGTCTTTATATGTTTCAGTACTGTGGTATTTTAAAACAATTTTGTGCAATTAATTTTGTGTTATAATTACTGTCTTTTAAAATTTTCATGAATGACAGTTTTTACTTTGAAAAGTATTTTATTTGAATGTGTTCTTTATATTACTATTTTAAGTTTAATTAAATGCTATGTATATTAATTTCGCATCACAGAAATCAAAAGAGGACAATGTTTCAGAAAGGAGTGATTAACCAACTGAAGTAAAGTGACCTGAAAAATGAAGTTAACTGAAGACCAAGTTGTATTCCTTGCATTTGGCGACCTGTACATGACTCTTGTGATTGCATGCAACTTTGAGTTGTAAGGCTATATTATAGTCACATAATTAATAATTAAAGGATAGCCCGGCCGGGCGTGGCTCAGCGGTTGAGCCTCGAACTAAGATCCAATTTCCGGACAGGGCACATGCCTGGGTTGCCGGCTCAATTCCCAGTTGGGGGCGTGCAGGAGGCAGCAGATCAATGACTCTCTCATCATTGATGTTTCCATCTCTCTTTCTCCCTCTCCTTACCTCTCTCTGAAATCAATAAAGATATATTTTAAAATAAAATAAAATAAAATAAAATAAAATAAAATAAATAGAGGATGAAGAATAGAAAGCAAGTATAAAAAGCTACTCTGGATATTCAGGGGACTGGAAGCCTTTGTAAGTTGGTTGGTTAGTTGGTTGGGTGATTTTGAGTGGAAAAAAATGAATAAAATAAATATGCATGGCAAAAACCCAGTTGAGGGGGAAAATGAAAACAAAAGAAAGTAAGATGATTAAAAGGTCATTCAAAGATACTATTTCTGAGAAACCCATTAGGAATCAGATTCAGAAAACAGGTGGAAGATTTTGCCATTGTAAGATAATTTAAGTTAGAGGTGGTGGGTCCAAACCAGATAGTTTTAAGTGGATAAAAATTTGAGAGGTTTCATTTGACTACTTTATATTTTTGAACTGACAGAGAAAGGGGACAGCATGGGTCAGAGATGAAGAGGAAAATATTTAAATGTTCTTTGGTAAGAATGAGAGAATGATAATTTAACAAATGAGGTATTTTTCCTGGGAGTTTTGAGAGCTCACTTGCAGAGAATAAATTTATAAATGCTAAAACCCTTACAGATTGTGTTATCTTCACTAATAATACTGACCTATTTGTGCACAAATATATGGATGACAATATGTGCAACAGTAAGTGCTGAGATTTTGCCAGTTTGGTGTAACTTCAGGGACCAGTGTTGAGGAATCCTAGCCTATTTTAACTAAGGTAAATGATACTGTGTCATTAAATCTAAAGAATTTATAAAGCAAAAAAATAAAGAAAAGATAAATAGGGAGAAATATTAAGAAAAAATATAGCTGGAGTATTTGAATGAATGCTTGACAAAATAATTGAGAGAGGAGACCATTTCTTGTGATCACAAATTAAAGCAGGTGACTGGAGAAGCTTAAGTAAAGAATGGAATTAAAGAGGACATCGAGGAACTGAGTGAGTAGGGGACTGGATGTGCTTTTCATAAGAAGAGTGTAGTCACTCATAATATTGGCAGCATTTGAATTGGGTAGAAAAATCATATGTAAGAGAGAAAAGTTTTCAATAAATAGAATGTCTTAGAGGGCAGTGGTTGTATACTAATCATAAGAAGTGGATGGGTGAGATGAAAGGAATTAGGTTTGAAGAAGCACATAAGCCCTCCCAGGCATGGCTCAGGGGTTGAGCACCCACCTAGGATCGAGGAGACCACGGTTGGATTCCCGGCTGGGGCACATGCCCGGGTTGCAGGCTTACATGGAGGAGGCAGCCAATCAGTGACAACTCTCTCATCATTGATGCTTCTCTCTCTCTCTCTTCCTCTCTCTGAAATCAATAAAGAAATATTTTTTTAAAAAAGAAGCACATAAAATTGTCCTATTAGCCAATGTCACCAAAATAAATTTAATTTAAAAAATGAAGCATATAACAAGAGTGTCAAAGAATAATAAGAAAATGGCATTTGAGAACTAGTGAGATACATAAACCTGTTTTCTGACACTAGAGTAGATGCCAGATAAAATGAAATGGCTGAAGTTAAAGCAACAATCATAATTGATATACAATTTTTAGTTCAGTACAGAACATATGAGAAATATTCAAAGTGGCTTTTGGGGTTTGTCGATATGGGAAGAGGGAATGTTTGTTAAAGAGAATGTTAGTCTTGTCCCAGATACTAGTCAAAAAGTTTGTGATGTAAGAAAATAGTGATAATTTGGGAGGAAGAGAGATCCTCAAACTGGACGAAATGTTGTTAATTGTCAAGAAAAGCATGATATAAGAGAAGACAGACTTAGATTTGAAGGACAGCTGAGCAAGCCGGCTAAATGTGCTAATAATACCAAGAACAGACCCAGCCAATTAATTTTCTTTTCTAGGTAGAGTTTTTATACATTTTTTTTTTTTTAAATTAACTTTGTTGAAAGTATTACAGATGTCACTTTTTTATCACCCATTGAACCCCTCTACCTACCCCCAGGCCTTCACCACACTATTGTCTGTGTGCATGGGTTATGCATATATGCATATAAGTTCTTTGGTTAATTTCTTCCTACCCCACACCCCCACCCTCCCTCTGAGATTCGTCAGTCTGTTCCATGCTTCCATGTCTTTGAATCTATTTTGTTCACGAGTTTATTTTGTTCATTAGATTCCACATATAAGTGAGATCATGTGATAGTTGTCTTTTTGTAACTGGCTTATTTCACTCAGCATAATACTCTTCAGGTCCCTCCATGCTGTCTCAAATGGTAATAGATCCTTCTTTTTTACAGCAGCATAGTATTCCATTGTGTAAATGTAGCACAGTTTTTATCTACTCATCTACTAACGTGCACTTGGGCTGTTTCCAGATCTTAGCTATTGCAAATTGTGCTGCTATGAACATAGGGGTGCATATATTCTTTCTGATTGGAGTTTTAGGTTTCTTAGGATATATTCCAAGAAATGAGCTCACTGGGTCAAATGGAAGTTCAATTTTTAATTTTTTGAGGGAACTCGATACTGTTTTCCATAGTGGCTTCACCAGTCTGCATTCCTACAGGAGTGTACTAGAGTCCCTTTTTCTCCACACCCTCGCCAGCACTTGTTTGTTGATTGATAGTAGCCATTCTGGCAGGTGTGAGGTGATACCTCATTGTCATTTTAATTTGTTTCTCTGATTATTAGCAACTTTGAGAATTTTTTCATGTCTCTTGACCATCTATACGTCCTCTTTGGAGAAGTGTCTATATAGGTCATCTCTCATTTTTAATTGGATTATCTTTTTGTTGTGTTATATGAATACTTTATATATTTTGAAAATTAATCCTTCTCTAGTATATCATTGACAAATATGTTCTCTCATATAGTGGGTTCCTTTCCATTTTGATACTGGTTTCATTTGCTGTACAAAAAGCTTTTTAGTTTGATGTGGTCCTAGTTGTTTTTTTGTGTGTTTCTATTTCCTTAGGTAATATATAATTGAAAATTCTGCTACAAGAGATGTCTGATATTTTGCTGCCTATGGTTTCTTCCAGGATTGTTATGGCTTCAGGACTTACATTTAAGTATTTTACCCATTTTGATTTATTCATTTATATGGTCAATCTTGGTTGTCTAGTTTCATTATTTTGAATGTACCTGTCCAAATATCCCAACACCATTTATTGAAGAGACTGTCTTTACTCCATTGTATGCTGTTGCCTCCTTTGTAAAATATTAATTGAGTATAATGGCTTGGGTCGGTTTCTGGGTGCTCTGTTCTGTTCAATTGATCTATATGACTATTCTTGTGTCAGTACCAGGCTGTTTGATTACAGTGGCTTTGTAGTATAATTTGATATTTGGTATTGTGATCCTTCCAATATTGGTTTTCTTTATCAAGATTGCTGTGGCTATTTGGGGTCTTTTTTGGTTCCATATACATTTTTGTAATATTTGTTCTAAATCTGTGAAATATGCCATTGGTATTATAGTAGAGATTATATTGAATTTATAGATTGCTTTGGGTAATATGGATATTTTAATGATGTGAATTCTACCAATCCATGAACATGGTGTATTCTTCCACTTGCTTATATCTTCCTCTATCTCTTTTTTTAACATCCTGTAGTTTTCTGAGTATAGGTCTTTCACCTTCTTGGTTAAGTTTATTCCTAAATATCTTAATTTTTTGTTGCAATGGTAAATGGAATTTTTTTTAGTTTATGTTTCTGAGAGTTGGTTATTCATGTATAAAAATACAATAGAGAGTAACTGGTTTGGCACAGTCATTAGAGTGCTGGCCCATGGACTGAAGTGTATCAGGTTCTGTTACAGTAAAGGTCATGGACTTTGTTAGCAAGCTTCATCCCTGGCCTCAGTTTGAGTGCATGCAGGAGGCAACCAATTGATGTGTCTCTCTCACATCAATGTTTCTCTCGCCCTCCTCTCTCTGTCCCTTCCATTCTTTCTGAAAAGCAATGGAAAAAATATCCTTGCACAGGATTAAAAAAAAATGCCATTGATATCTGGGTGTTAATTTCATATCCTGCTGCCTTGCGAATTCATTTATTAAATCTATTAGTTTTTTAGTGGAGCCTTTAGGGTTTTCTATGTCCAATATCATGTCATTTGCAAATAAAGACAGTTTTATTTCCTCATTTCCAATTTGGATGCCTTTTATTTTTCCTTCTTGTCTGATCAATATGGCTAGGACTTCAGGAACTATGTTGAATGAGAGTGGTGAAAGTGGACTTCCTTGTCTTGACCCTGTTCTTAGGGGAAATGCTTTTAGGAGTATAATGTTGGCTATAGGATTGTCATAAGTGGCCTTTATTGTGTTTAGGTATTATCCCTCTACTTACACTTTGCTGAGAGTTTTTATCAAAAATGGGTGCTGGATTTTGTCAAAGGCTTTTTCTGCACCTACTGATATGATCATGTGATTTTTGGCTTTCAGTATTTTATGTGATGTATCACATTTATTGATTTGTGAATATTTTACCAGCCTTGCATCCATGAAACAAATCCCACTTGGTCATGGTATATGATCTTTTTAATGTATTGCTTGATCCGGTTTGCTAAAATTTTGTTAAGGATTTTAGCACCTATGTTCATAAGAGATATTGACCTATAATTCTTTTTCTTTGTAGTGTCTTTATCTGATTTTGGAATTAGGTTAATGCTGGCCTTGTATACAGAGCTTTGAAGTCTTCCTTCCTCTTTGATTTTTTGGAATATTTTGAGGATGATATGTGTTAGTTCTTCTTTGAATATTTGATAAAACTCCTCTGTGTAGGCATCTGGAACAGGGATTTTGTTTCCTGGGAGTTTTTTGATTACTGCTTCAATTTCATCAGTTATTATTGGCCTATTCTGGTGTTCTGATTCTTCCTGGTTCAGTTTTGGAAGATTGTATTTTTTTAGGAATATGTCCATTTCCTCCAGGTTGTCTAGCTTATTGGCATATAGTTGTTAATAATATTTTCTTACAAGCCTTTGTATTTCTGTTGGGTAAGTTGTTACTTCACTTCTTTCATTTCTGATTTTGTTTACTTGGGTTCTCTCTCTTTGTTTCTTGATGAGTCTGGCTAAAGGTTCATCAGTCCTGTTTATCTTTTCAAAGAACTTGCTCCTTGTTTCATTGATATCTTTTGTATTGTTTTTTTCAGTCTCTATGTCATTTATTTCTGCTCCAATCTTATTATTTTCTTCCTTCTACTTATTCTGGGCTTTTCTCATTGTTCTCTCTCTAATTCTTTAAGTTGTGGGGTTACATAGTTCTTTAAACAAGTTTTTTGTTTTTTGAGGTAGGCCTGTAGTGCTATCAACTTCCCTCTCAGGACTGCTTTCACTATGTCCCATAGATTTTGTTTTGTTTTGTGTTCATTTTCATTTGTTTCCAGAATTTTTTTTCTTTCTTTCTTGATCTCATTGGTAATCCATTCATTATTTAATAACATGCTATATAACCTCCATGTATTTGAATGATTTTTAGTGTTTTTATTGTAGTTGCTTTCTAGTTTCATGCCATTGTGATCCAAGAAGATGTTTGATATGATTTCATCTTCTTGTATTTGTAGAGACTTAGTTTGTTTCCTATCATATGGTCTATCTTTTTTTGAATGTCCCCTGTGCAGTTGAAAAGAATGTAAATTCTGCCTCTTTTAGCTGAAATGTTCTGTGGTGTCAGTTAAATTCATTCAATCTAGGGTGTCATTTAGGGTCACTGTTTCCACTGTTGATATTTTTGTCTAGAAAAAAATAAGGGTGCTATGTGCCCTAGTATGATTGTACTTCTGTCTTTCTCTCCCTTCAAGTCCTCCAGAAGTTATATATTTTGGTGCACTCCTATGTTGGGTTCATGTATGTTTACCAGGGTTATATCCTCTTGTTGCATTGATCCCTTTTGTATTATAAGGTAGCCTTCATTGTATATTGCTATGCCTTCATTTTGAAGTCTGTTTTTTCAGATATGAATATTGCTACCCCAGCTTTGTTTTTATTTCCATTTGCATGGAAAAATGTGTTTTCCATCCCTCTACTTTCACCCTGTGTGAGTTTTTGTTCTGAGGTGTATCTCTTGTAGACAACATGTATATGCATCTTGTTTTCTTATCCATTCAGCTACCCTATGTCTTTTGATTGGAGCATTTATTCCATTTGCTTTTAATGTTATTATTGATAGGTACTCACTTGTTTCCATTTTTATTTTTATGCCTATATCCTATTTCTTCATCTTATAGCAGTCCCTTTAGCATTTTTTGCTGTGCTGGTTTGGTGGTAATAATCTCAGTTAGCCTTTTTTTATCTGCAAAGATTTTTATTTCACCTTCAATTTTGAATGATAGCCTTGTGTATAGAATATTCTTGTATTCAGTCCCTAGTTTTTCATTACTATGTATACTTCATGCCACTCCCTTCTGGCCTAACGTGTTTCTATTCAGAAATCAGATGACAGTATAATGGGAACTCCTTTCTATCTCTCTTTTGCTGCCTTTAATATTATTTCTTTATCTTTAATGTTTCCCATTTTAATTTTGATGTTTCTTGGTCTGGGTCTTTTGGGGTTCATCTTGTTTGGGACTCTTTGTGTTTCCTGGACTTGTATGAATTTTTTTTTTCCACCAAGTAAGGTAGTTTTTTGTCATTATTTCTTCAAACAGGTTCTCTATTCCTTGTTCAGATTCTTCTCCTTCTGCAAGTCCTATGATGCATATATTGTTAGATTTTATGTTGACTCCAAGCTCCCTTAAACTCTCCTCCTTTTTTATTACTTTTTCAGTTGCTGGTCTGGTTGGGTATTTTTTTCTACCTTGTCTTCTAATTCACTGATTAAGTCCTCAGGTTCTTCAAGTCTACCATTTATTCCTTCCAGGGTATTCTTAATTTCAGCTATGTCATTCTTCATTTTTTATTGATTTTTATACATGGTTTTTACTTTTTTCATGCTGGTGTAGTTCTCACTGAATTTCTTATAGTTCTCATTAAGTTGCTTGTAGTTCACACTAAATTGTTCGGGCACCTTTATAACCTATTACTTTGCATTCTTTGTCTGATAAAGTTCTTGTCTCATTTTCATTTACTTTCTTTTCTAGCAATTCCTCCTCCTCTTTCATTTGGGAGTTGTTTCTTTGTCTCCCATTTTAGTGGTCCAATAGTCTGGACTTCCTGGTGAGGTGGACTGGTTCAAGGTGCAGATCCATGCATCTTGGTGTGGGGGGCTGTGCTGGGTCACAGCAGTGGGTTTGATCATTTGGTGGTACTGGGGTAAGCACACTAGGTAGCAGAAGCAGGTCTAGTCATTTGAGGGTGCTGGGTTAGGCACTGGGGGTCATGTTGGCAGATCCATCATGGCTGGTCCATGTGTCCAGGGGCATTGGGTTATGGTAGCAGGTTCTGCTGTGTTATGTCGAGGTGGCAGAGCCAGTTGTCCAGTGGTGTCAGGTTAGGGCCATTGGGTAAGGGCAGCAGGCCAGTGTGTCTGAGCACAGCACTCGTCAGTGTTATGGGGCCCATGGAAAAAAATCTATCTACAAGTTCAACAAAAAGAATACAAAAACCTAGGAATAAACTTAACAAAGGATGTTTAGGACCTATACACTGAAAACTACAAAATATTATTGAAAGAAACTAAAAGATATTTGTGTTCATAGAGTGGAAGAATAGACATAGTTAAAATAATTATATTTCCCAAAGCAATATACATATTTAATGCAGTCCTCATCAAAATCCCGATGGCATTTTTAAAAGAAATAGAAAAAAATCATCAAATTTGTATGGAACCACAAAAGACCAAGAATAGGCAAAACAATACTGATAAAGAAGAACAAAGCCTTAGGTATCACACACTCTGACATCAGGTTATACTGCAAAGCTACAATAATCAAAACAACATGGTATTATCAGAAAAACTTACAAACAGACCAATAGAATAGAATTGAGAGCCCAATAAACCCACATGCATATGGAAAACTAATTTTTGACAAGGAGGTAAAAAATATACAAAGGGGAAAAGAAAGCATCTTCAATAAATGGTGCTGGAAAAACATAATTAATTTATATTGTGACTTCTGGCAGTTAATTGCCATATATGTATATACATAGATAGTATAACAAACTATCTACACTTATCTCTCAGTTCACTACCATGGATCCCCTCTGTTCTGCTTAAGAAAAGCTCAAATCTATTTTAATTAAAATACATTTTTGAGGTCATGGAAGAGTATTTTTCACAGAGGTATTACTGAACTACCATGACAAAAATGTTTGTGAGTCTAAATTACTGAAGTCGTATTATTGACTTCTATATAGAGATAGCACCAGATAATTCTTGATATATAGCATCTCTTTTCCCATTCAAAAATTCACGATTACGAAGAAATTGAAGAGAGTAACTAAGACCAGGAAATGTGGAATTTGTCATTTATCTGGGACCTGTGACATTTTAGAGGGATAAAATGCAACATAATTCATTAACTTTATTTCATTTCTTCATTTTCAGGCAACATTATCAGTGATAGCATGTAGAAAATAAAATTTAATGACATAACATTAACAAGGATAAATGAGAGTATGACCCAGAGGGAAGGTACCAGGCACTAAAATGTTGAGGGATAATTTTAGCAACTGTTAAGAGTACTTAGATAATAGTGGCCCTAATGTTTTATAGTTAAAAAAATCCCCAAATCTAAATAAGTAATAACTCGTGCCTGATTATGCAAGTATTTTTTTTAAGAAAATAAATATTGCTATATATATTTATTACATCAATTAGTGTAAAGCTTATATAGGTAACATTGGTCAAATGTATCTATTATTTATTTACTTTCAACCAACTTTTGTTGAAGTCATTACAGAAAATTCATAAATGTATTATTACTTTTGTGCTGAGATCAAATTGTGATAAATGTGCTCACCATAGAACTTTAAAACTGAAGGTGACCTTTTAATTACACTGACATGAGTTTCATCAGTAAAGATCCCTCTAAGGAGGTGGTGTCAGACTCATTATGTATTATACATTAATTAATTTGTTTGTTTACTTTTTGTCTCTCCACTTTGATTGAAAGCAACACGTGGAAAGAGATTTTGTGTTGTTCTCTCTTGGATCCCTGCTGTCTAGAAGAGCATCAGGCATACTAGGTGCCTTCTATAAATGTTCATTCACTATATTGAAGGATGATATTTTGTGTAACCAGTAATTAAAATTTTATTTCTTTCAGAATTACTATGAAGAAGGACAATTTATGCAGCTTAATATGATAGGTTTGTTTGGGGTGTATTTGTGGCATTATATAAGACTCGTGTGGCTAAATATATCCATTTTTATGTACAAATAAATGTTGGATATCTAACACTGCAAGTAAGATAGACTAAACTAATGGCAGAACAATTTATAGTCAATATTTGTTCTCCAAATCCTCCAAATAGTTTATATGTCTTCCTGGTACTTAGTGATAAGACATTTTCTAAACTAATTACTACAATCTGTCTTCATCCATGTTTTGTACTCTTATGATTCTTTTACAGTAGCTTTAGCTGTTTGGGCAGAATAAATATCAGTGAAATGTTCACTTTTCACAATGTACAAAAGATGACAGTTCAGAATATTTTAAACAAAGTACACCATTAAGTATAGAATATTTAATTGAATTTAATAATACAATTATTAAATAATTTTTAATTAAATAAAAAAATAACTAGTGATATTATTTTTCATTGAAATAAAAGGCAAAATAATTTTCACAAGTGATTTTCTGACCTTGTGTGTGTGTGTGTGTGTGCATGCACACGCACGTGTGCATATGTGTATCTGTTCACTTTGGAAAATATTAGTTGATGTGAGATCAGACAATTTGGAATGGGAAAAGACCAAAATATGTCTTTAAATGTTAGTGTTCTAAGAGCATCGTGGAAGTCTTCCTATTTTGACATATATCCATAATATTTTCCTATTAAGTATACTGGCCTCAAAGGTTTAATAGGATCATTAACTTCATTACTTCTTGATGTTACTTATTTTTGAATTCTAAGAAACTATTGTTCCTGGAGGAAAGAATCTTCTCATAAAAAAAAAAATTAATTAAATAAATAAATAAATATATATATATATATATACACACACACACACGCATACATATATATATTTAAACAAATACATATATAAATATATAAACATACATTACATATTTATATAATATTTTACATAGATTTTGAATATGCATATATATACATATGTATATGCTCATATTGTATATACATATATAGTTAAATGTGTATCTATTTATACATTAAATACATATTTAAGTGTGTAAATATTTACACATACACTATAATATTACATATATGTAAATATGCACATATTAATATATACTTATATCAAATGTATGCCTATTTATTTGTATGTATGTATTATTTATGTATGTGTGTATGTGTGTATATATGTATATTTTTATATATGTATATATGCCATATACTCCATTCACATATATTTCAAGTACATTGTTTGTTCACTTATTTTATTCCTATCATTTAATCTTCATCTTCTGATACATCAACAGCATGGAGCTTTAATTTGTTATTTGGTTAAATCTAAAATCTTCTGCAACATCATGTTTAGTGGCATTATTTCAGCTTCAGTTAGCAAATTTCCTTTCATGATGGCTTGTCTCCAACCTGTTATGTTTTGTTCATTTATTTAATCTGTCTGTCAGCTCAGGATATTTGTTGATAAATTGCTAGAATAGTTTCTGTCTGTGTATGACTGTAATATTTTCTGACGGAATACCTCCTCTAAAATAGCACTTACTTTAATCTTATGCTTAAAATTTCCAATTACTACATTTTATTAGGTATAAAATTCTGATGATAAGTTTTCTTGCATCTGCCAAAATAATTTTACCACTCACATTAAAATGTCCTTAGTCTTAAGTTTTTGCAATATATTTGTGAAGTTTCCAGTAATTGGGTAAATAATGACTACCACCTTTAGATATGACTAACTCTTCTAAAAGCCTCATTAACCTAGTCCATGGCTATATTTATTATTGTGCATTTCAGTTATTGTTCTAAGAATTCTCTGACCTCTTGACTTCATAGACATGGGAGAAAATATATGGGCAAAATATTATGTAATGATATATAGTTTTGAAAAGTTTATTAACATGTAGTTCATGAATATATGTAGTACTCAATATGTATTAATCAACTTTATTTAGTCATAGGCTGTCTTCTGAGAAATTATATGTGTGTCACTTTTAAAAGAAACATATAATATGTAGTAGCCAATTCATAATCTTAATATATTATATATTTCATGTTGTTATGTGTGTGTATACATGTACCCAACAAACTACTGATTCATGCAACAAAGTGGATGAGTCTCAAAAGCTATATGCTAAATAAAAGATAACAGACACAAAATAATACCTTCTATGTGATCCTATTTCAATTAAAATGCAATCTGAACTATACTGACAAAAGTAGATTACTGTTTGCCTGATATCAGAAATGGTAGGAGGAGGAATGGATTGCCTGTGGGCACAAATAATTTTTAGAAGGAAAGAAAATAATCTTTAACTTGATTATGGTAGTAAATTTCATGAATGTACACAACTATTAAAACTTTTCAAGTTACACATTTTAAATTATTACTCTTTATGTTCATGATAAATAAGGTATTCCTCAATATATTTCAAAAGGTATATACCTTATGATACATCTTGAATACAATTTAATGGGTTTTATAAAAAAACGTACATTCTAAATAAACTTTAAATCTTCATTTCAACAATTCCACTAACTTACCACATTCATGCCTTCATTGAATAACTGCCTCCTCTCTGTTCTCACTGAACACACACACACACACACACACACACAAAACAACCACAACCACCACAACAGAAAACCTTCACAGGCACAGACAGACAATAGTATGGTGATTTCAAGAAGAAAGGGGGTGGGGAGGTAGAAGAGGGTATAGGGTAGATAAATGGTGATGGAAGGAGACTTGACTTGGGGTGGTGAGCACACAATACAATTAAAGATGATGTATTATAGAGTTGTACGCCTGAAAGCTGTATCATTTTATTAACCAACATCACCCTAATAAAGTCAATTAAAATATTAATTCAAAACCAAAAACAAACAAAATAACACATTTTTTTAGGCAGAGCCAGCACAATAGTCCAAATTGATGATGCCTACCTGACTTTTGTTCTATGAAAAGTATTCTCTGTGCCCTCAGGATAAATTCTAAGATTACTACCTTGACCGAAATGACCCCAAATCTGGCAAGCACAGACCCTTGAACAGCTTCATTTTTTTACCTCCTTCTTTGCCCCAAGCAACACAGTGATCATTTAATATTATTCAAACATACCAAGTTCCTCTCTGCATAGGAACTGTCTACAAACTCATACCTTGCACTGTGATCCACCCAACTCTCCTGAGAAATAAAATTGATGGCTGCCTGGGTATCATTCTGGGTTGGTTTGAACCACATTCTCCACTGATAGACTTTCATACTTCTGGGCACTTTTCTGCAATAGAACTTATCATACCAGATACTAATTGAACCTTTGTGGCATCACTGCTTTCTTTTTATTACATGTTTTTTATTTATATTCAGTTCCATTGAGATATAATTGACATATAACATTGTATAAGATGTACAACATGATGATTTTATATGTATATTGGAAACTGATTACTACAATGCTAGCTAATACCTACATCACTTTACATAATTACCATTTTTTGTGTAATAATATTTCAGGCCCACTCCCGTAGTGACTTTCAAGTATATGATACAGCATTGTTAACTAGAGTCACCATGTTCTACGTTAGATACCCAGGACATCTTATGATGAGAAGTATGTAATTTCGATCAACATCTCTACATTTCCCCCACCCCCTAGCCTCTGACAACCATCTTTCTACTCTCTGTTTCTATGAGTTAAGTTTTTTAAGATTCCACATATAAGTGAGATTATGTAGTATTTGTCTCTCTGTCTGACTTATTTCACTTGGCAGTGCCCTCATGATCTCTCCATGCTGTTACCAATGGCAAGATACAATTTGTTATGGCCTAATGATATTCCATTGTGAGTATATATCAAATTTTCTTTATCCATTCATGTATCGAGGGGGACTGAAGTTATTTCTATATGTTGACTATTGTGAATAATGTTGCAGTGAACATGAGAGTGCAGATATCTCTTCAATGAGATTTTTTTTTTTCAATGAGATGATTAATTTTCTTCAGATATATATTCAGCAATGGGATTGCTGGATCTTATAGCAGTTCTATTTTTAATTTTTGGAGGAACCTCTATGCTGATTTCCATAGTGGCTGTACCAATTTACACTCCCACCTAAAGTGTTTAATCATTCCCTTTTTTTCACATCCTACCAGATACTTTTTATCGCTTGTCTTTTCTATAATAGCTATTCTAAAAGGTGTGAGGTAATATTTCATTGGGATTTTGAGTAACATTTACATGAAAATAGTGATGATGAACAACTTTTCATGTAACTGTTGGTGATCTGTAGGCCTTTGGAAACATTTCTATCTAGGTCTTCTGCCAATTCTTTAATCAGATTATTATTAAAATAATAATAACTAATAATTGCTACTAGGGTGAATAAGTTCCTTATATATTTTCAATACCAACATCATATTTGATATACTGTTTGCAAATATTTTCTTCATTCTGTAGGTTGTCTTTTCATTGTGTAGATTGCTTCTTTTACTGTGCAGAAGCTTTTCTGATTGATAACAGTTCCACTTGTTTATGTCTGCTTTTGTTGCTTGTGCATTCAATGTTGTACCTAAAAAATTGTTGCCAAGACCAATGTAAAATATCATTTCCACTATGCTATTTTTTATAGGAGCTTTATTGTTTCTGGTCTTACACTTAAGCCTTTAATTGATTTAAATTTACTTTTTGTGAGTGATTAAAAAAAAAAATTAAAGACCAGATAATTCTTCTGCAGGTGAACACCCAGTTTCCCCACTCCCATTTATTGATGACACTATCCTTTCTCTGAGTATTCATGACTCCCTTCTCAAGTAAAACTAGCTATACAGTTTTACTTATGAATTTTTTATTCTGTGCCATTGTTCTATGTGTCTATTTTTATTTTTGTAACACACTATTTTATTTAGTATAGCTTTTTAATATAGTTTGAAATCCAGAAGTGTGATACCTCCATCTATGTTCTTTTTTCTCACTATTTCTTAGGCTATCTGTTGTTTCATACAAGTTTTATAATTAAGAAGTCCTTATATTGCCTTTATTTTTGAAGGATAACTTTGATGGCTGTAGTTTTCTTGGTTGGTAGTGTTTTTTTGTTTGCTTGCTTGTTTCTTTTCTTTCAAATTTGACTTGACTTTCAAATTTGAGATGCCCTCAGCTTCATGATTGATATCCAAATCTCTTCAAGATTTTGAAGTTACCAGCCATTATTTTTTTAAATCAGCTTTCTGTCCCTTTCTCCATCTCTTCTCATGGAGTCCCTGAAATGTTTACTAGGATCTAATCATTTTAATTCCCTCAAGAGCCCTCTCTGCTCTCTGAGCAGCTGCTCCTTCCCCTCCCCAGCCCCGTTTCACCACACACCTTAGTGTTCTGGATAGGATGAGAAAAAGTGAGTCTCTGTAGCAGCATTCTGTGCAGCCTCACTGACATGGTTTCATTTTCCTCTGTGGGAGAAATAGGATGAAAAGTTCTCTCTTGACCCTGAGCTGTGCAGCCTTGGGGAAAGGTGATGTAGGTAAAGTGAAAGTCTTCCTTTTACCTTCTTCAATGCATCTAATTTCAGATTTTATTCTTTGCTCTAGCAGTGTCCTGGAAATTCTCAGCTGGATTCCTTGATTTCCATAAATTCTCTCTCATATGGGTGATTCTGTGAACTGGAGTTCTCTGTGAGGGGGATGCTAGAGAACTCTTATTTTGTGGAGATGATGACACCACTCTACTCAGTATATTCTTAATGCCTGTGTTCTCCATAGGTTAAAAACATCTCTGCCTTCTGATCAGTCTAATTCTATAGCATATGTTATGATGGCTATTGTATAGCATGTGTTTATCTAATGTGTGTGGAATAATTTTATACATATACTCAGATATTAATTGAATACCTACTGTTTTAAGAAATTGCTTTAGAAAATCAGACAATGAATATAAAAGACACAAGTTCCTCCTCTTATACTGCATCAATTTCATTTCAAAGCTGAGACATCAGATTAAATGTTTAAATTTATTATTAGTGTAGTTATGTCAATTAAAAAGAAATTAGAAAGTTACAGTTATAGTTTGAAGATGTAGAAAGCTGAAGAGAGTGACACAAAAAATTTTAAAGCTAGACTAAGAGCAAATATGATTTTTCCATCCCATCAAACAACTGAGATCCCAGGGCCAATAATTAACTTTAAATCTTGAGAGAGACAGGAAACTAGAGAGACACAATCTCATAATTTGCCTACCTGTATCCCTGCCACCAGACTCCATGCAAGCAGGTAGAACAATTCATACAGAATATTTGAACAAATTACTATAGTTCAAGTGTGGATTAAAGTGAAAGAATGAAGTTCTAAGGAATGCAGACATAGGAAATCCAGCATCTTGTTGCAGGATATTCCTCCAAAAATTTCACCAGTTAAACACAGAGGATATCAAGGAAAGTCCTGATTACTCTTCTGGTGTTGCCTGAGGAAGAAGAGCAGCCATTGCCCAAACTGCACCTAATCCATTTCCCTCTCTCTTTATCTGAACACAAGCATTGGTAACCAGGAATGAAAGTCATGACAACCTGTAGCTTGAGGAGAGGAGCTGCAGCCACCACCCAAAGTGCACCCAGTCCCATTTCTCCTATTCCTCAGGGAACACTTTAGTTTGATGAAACTGGAACTGGTGGAAATGCACTGCAGCCAGGGGGAAGGAAGGGAAGATTTTCTCCTTGGGAAAGAGTAGGAAATCATGTTAGCTGTAGAATGACATATAGAGCAGAAGCAGAAAGCCTTGTAAAGACTGTCTACACAAGACCCACATTCAGAGTTTTCTTAAGACTGAAGGGTGATGGGGCAAGAAATAGTCCCTCTCAGACATGTTTCTACCACGAGAGTGTGAGCCGTTCCACTGACCTGTTCCACAGTGAAACTGGTGAACATCATTTAAAACAACAAGCCAACATTCAAAATCTCTGGAAAAGTCACAAGGGGGAAAAAAAATCTATTCAAGAAAATTGATAAAAATTTAGTTAGGAAGGAGAGAGTTTATAATAGAACCAAGACCACTGCCTTCCTCTCCTTTCTCAGCTCAGTATCTTAGATTCTCCTCTCCAGTCTGTTGCTGCTAAAAACAAAAGGCTTCTGCCTGGCTGATGTTTCTCAGTGGTTGAACGTCCACTCAGAGGTCACATGTTGGATTCCCCATCAGGACACATGCCCTGGTTGCAGGCTTAATCCCCAAGAGGCTGCCAATCAATGTCCTTCTTTCATCGATGTTTCTGTCTCTTTCTCCCTTTGAAATCAATAAAAGTATATATATATTTAAAAAGTCTTCCTCTTTCCCCAACTCTATGCCAGAGAAAGATTTCTTTCAAGGAGAAGCAAGTTTTCGGCATTTTCATCTTGCCCACTGCTGTCTGTTTATGAGGGTAAGTCCCTGGTGAATGAGTTCAAGAGGTGGGGCTCACTTCTTCCACCCAGGTCCCATGTGTGGCTAGCCATAGGATTGGTGAGCCAAAAGCATGCCAGGTTGCTGCCAATTCTCTCCACCAAATGTTCCCTTTAGAAAGATATGTCTGTCAAAGAGAAGCTGACCCTTGTCCACAGCCCTAGCTATAGAGCCCCTTGCTCAGTGATTTTCTGTAGGGGGAGAAGCAGACCCTAACACAAATAGGTCCTAACCTTTCTCAAAGGTTTCAGTGTTTCTCATTGAAAACAGAATGTGGAAAGTTTAAGAATAATGAAACTTTTAAGAACAGTAGAGATTATGGTGAAGACAATTTTGAGAAAATTTGTGTGTCTAATAAAATAAAGCCTAGAATATAGGCAGGTAAAAGATAAATCATGCAAATTTCAACCACACAAAAGCTGGAGGGGCTATGCTAACACCAGATAAAAATAAGCTTGTAAACAAACAAATAATACTGCAGGTAAGTAGGAACATTTATACTGATTTGGCCAAGTTATATTTGAAATGACACCAGAAACATAAGAAACAAAATCAAAATTAGATAAACAGACTTCATTGAAATAAAAAAACTTTAGTGCTTCAAAGATCACCAGGGAGGAATTGAAAAGAGAAGCCAGAAATGGGAGAAATTATTTGTAAATTATATATCTGATAAGAGACTTGCATCTAGAATATATAAAAACTCTTACATATCAATAAGAAAAAAATACAAATAGTCCAATAAAAATGCAAGAAGTGTCCGGACAGGCATTACTTCAAGGAAGATATGCAAATGGCCAGGAGGCACCTGAAAAGATACTCCACATTAGTCACCAGGAAAAGGTAAATCTAAACCACAATGAGATAACACTTTACACCCATTAGGATGACTATAATTTACTAGATAATAACTGTTAGCAAAGATTTGGAGAAATTGGAACCCTCATCATTGCTGGTGCAGCCACTTTGGAGCACAGACTGGCAGTTTTCAATGATGAACTTAAGAGATACCAAATGACCCAGCAATTTTCCTGTTTGGTGTATACCCAAGAGAAATGAAATTAAATGCCTACACAGAATCTTGGACTTCATAAGAGCATTATTCATAACAGCCAGAAGGAGAATATGTACTACAATATAGTGACCTTTGAAAACATCATGAAAAATGAAAGAAGACAGACACAAAAGACCACAGCTCCATCTATAGAGACAAAAACTAGAGTAGTGGTTGCTTAGGGCTGGGGATGAGTGGGGGGTAGGGACATGATAATTAATATGTGATTTTTTTTTTAAGTGAAAAAAACTGTTATAATAAAGGCAGGTGAAATGGGTGCATCTATTTGTGAATATATCTAATACCATTGATTTGTATACTTTAAATAGGTGAATTGTATGTCATTAAAACTGTTTTAAAAAAAAGATTCTCTGGAGAGAAGCATAACCACAGCAACAAAAACCAAGAGTGAGAAAAAAACAAGGTATTTTAAAAAGAATCTGAAGCCTCTTGTGCACTGAGAGTAATTATAGCAATAAGTTCAAATTCCCACAATTTCTGATTGGTTAGCACAAACCCCCAATTTAAGAAGGCCTATAGACAGAAAAGGGGACCCATTAGAAAGAATTAAAAAGTATATATTTACCTCTGTTTTGGAAAACAATTTGACATTTTCTTGTAAGGTTATTATTTATATAATCATTGCATCAAGCTTTTACTATTAGCTATATACACAAGAGAATCACCTGCTATATACATACACTTGGGAACTCTAGGAAACATTACATGAATTTTACCAGGAGTTATCGCCTGAATTTTACTAGAAGTGTTATTTGTAAAAAGAAAGGGAAAACTTATGCCAGTCTACAAAGTAAAGATAAGTATGTTTTGGTATATTCAAACAATGAAATATTCACCAATAAAATAAGTGATAGCTGTGCCAAATAGAGATACACTTTTAACATAATATTGGATAAAAATTAGCATATATATAATTATATATACTATATATAATATAAGTAAAATATATTAAATTAGGATATGCATATTAGCATGTATATAACTTCTGTTGAAGGAAAATATAAAGCTTAATAATATATTTTAACAAAATCAAACTTGTGTATGTACACGCATAAAAGAAATAAGCACACAATTCTGAATCATGTAGGCCTTGTATAGGGAGAAGTAACAATGAGGTAGAAGAGAAGTACTTAGACTTTTTTCTGTTGTGTGATTGTTTCAGAGATGTTTATTATACTACTATTATGGATGACTGAAAATGAATTATCAAGAACAAAAGAATATACAAGTTCTAATTATTATTTTGTATCATAAAAATTATATAATAAGTCCAGTTATCTGCAAATGGGCCCGAAGTTAAATTAGAGTTAAAGCAAAAGAAACAAACAAAATTACCAAATCTAAAACTGTATATTCCCTTTCATATGCATTATAATATTGATATATTTCCTGCACAACATATATTAATAGCATTCATTTATTTCTGAACTTAAGTATCCTTATCAGTGTATAATTAGAATGATGCATAAAAAGAAAATTATGCATATCATCTCCAAATTATATATTAATAGTATGTTAAGAGATATTTATTGGGTACTATATTATATAATCAAAAAATAGTATTATTGAAAATGTATGAAGACTGTTTTATTGACTTAGTCTGGAGTGGCAAATTT
This sequence comes from Miniopterus natalensis, assembly GCF_054644295.1. NCBI lineage: Eukaryota > Metazoa > Chordata > Mammalia > Chiroptera > Miniopteridae > Miniopterus > Miniopterus natalensis. The sequence continues at coordinate 67,114,141 of NC_142082.1, read as the reverse complement.
TGTTATGTTTAATACTGCACAGAATAACATAGCTAAGGGGCCAAACTTTTTCTGTGGATAACATAGTTAAAACAATTAAAAAGTGAATGAAAACGTAGAAGAGTTTAATTGTAAATTATTTTCTGATCATTTAGTTAATTCAGTATTTTTGTTGAAATAAGAATTTCACATATAAGAATTTCTAAAATGTGGGCCCTAAAATTTGTCCCCCAGATTTTCTTTTAAAGTTGTGTTAATTATTTTTTTGTCTAAGAGGATTTTTTAAAAGTATACCGTAGCCAATCACTGATAATTAAACTATAGGGAACATGTTTCTTTAGTAAGTTCTTTTTTTTCTTAGATAGCCTGTGTTATATATACAATAGTTACCATGGAAAATTTATATTTTATTGAAAACTTTCAAAATATTGAAGCTGGGAACTGGATGAAGTCTATCAGGTACATAAATTAATTAATAATAAAGAACTCTCAAAAGTTCAATAGAAATTATAATATTGATTGAGTGAGATATAGACATTACTAATAGCATTATCTATACTACATCTTATAGTTAAGTGAAAAAAGAAAAGAAAAACAGCTAAACATTTGAAAACCAGTGTTTTAAATATATCAAATATATAATTTATTACTTATTATATGTATATCTGCATATATATAACTTTAAAAGTCTTTAAAATTAGACAATAAAAAATATTTTTTCTTTAAAGACAAAGATAATTAACTGAATTTCATTATAATCTAATAATAAAGCAATCTTTCAATATAACTTTCATAAGCAATATATCTGAATTATCCTTTAAAAATGACATTGGTAAAAATTTTATTATTGGAATAATTGTTAGAATTTATGGTAATTTTAATAAGTAAATTTTAATGTATATAATTTAACTAAATAAATTTGTAATAATTCTAATACTTTCTGTAGTCAAGTAGATAAAACAAACAATTTTGATGACACAGCAAAGTACGGTTCCTAAAATTCCTGGGATCCACTTTTCACTCATTATAGTTCCTTTAGAGATCCACAATAACTATTAGTGTTTTATTTTGTTTTTCTTATAACATGTTGCTTAACAGTCTCTGGATATCCTGAGAATGAGGCACAAGCTTCACTTAAAAAATAAAACTTGGCATTGAGTCCATTTTTAAAATATCTCCCAGTATATAATAATATTTTACAGCACAAACAGGCTGATTGCATCAGTTTGAAGTACTAAAAGTTTCCCTTGTAATGACTGACTAGGTTTCATACATTGTCATGGCTTCATCTTTGTGTATATCTCAGCAGTACACTTTCTTGCCTGTGTTCTGACAACAGTCAACTACCAAGTTGGCATGTATAACAGTAAACTAAATTACAGACTGCAGACTTCTCAGAAATAAGAATCAAGATACCCGGTCTCAGCTCCCTTGAGATATTATATGCTTAACATAAATAAGAACCACAATTGAGCAAGTTGTAACATCATGGAAGACTCAGTGATTCTGGCATGAATTCCGAGTGGAAATGGATGCAGAATTAGGGTATTCTTTGGACAGCGGCCAAATGTCAAACACCTATGTAAAACAACATTTTTGCACCTATAGAAAAAACATAAATAAATAAAAATAAGACTATTGAGAAAGCAAATGAAGCTTAAATAACAAAAGGAACCAGATATGTAGGCCTGTGTTACACAGTCTAGGGACAAAGAACTTTGAACAGCTTTAAAATCTGAGTCTCTTGCAAGCATTGCCGAATGTGTAGAAAATAAGAAATGTACTTGATCCTGCTGAAAGAATGAACTGGTAAAATGAAACACACACACACACATACCCAAAAAGCCTTATCTATGAAGAAATAAAATCTAACTTTTTCTTAGTAGTTTTTAAAATACTACATTTTAAAAATAAAATCATGAGCAACAAAACTGTCAAAAATTATTAAACTATGATCTTATACTAACCGAGTCTCAGTTTAAAAGTTAATCCATTTGTTTTGTTTTGTTTTGTTTTTTCCTGATCCACAAAAGATTTCTTGTCTTCCCCCTATGCTCTTACTGGTTATGAGTCTTTAAGAGGTTGATTTTTCTATCACAACTTTAGAAAACAAATTCGTACCAAATTGCAGAATGGCTCTTTTTACTATCAGATAGGAAGTCAATACAATTTGGGGAATAATAACATAGAGCAAAAGAAGAGGTAGCAATATGGAATAATATTATAAATGGACTTTTGATAACACTTCCGATAACATGGAGATCAGTCTTAAAAAATTATGAAAACAGTCTTTGATTGCAGATGTGTAAATCACTAAAATAATAATAATTAATAATAATAAGAAGAAATGATAATAATTTGTACTAGATTGTAGCAACCTAAACATGAAGGTAAAATTATAAACTATATTCAGAAAAATAAAGGAGCCAACTAGCCTTCAAAACATCAATGATTCTAAGTATATAAAATACATGAATGGACCATCCTAAAGGTAAGAATTCTATATGTAAAATATCAACCTGTGAAAGACATTTGACACTGTCTTATAAAGTTAACCATAGACTTACCATATACTTCAGCAATCAATTCTTATTTTTTTGCCCAAGTGAATTGAAGTTATGTTGATACAAAAACTTGTATGTGAATATATATGGCAACTTTGCTCATAATTGCTAAAATCTGGAAGCAACAATGATGTCCTACACTAGGAATGGATAAATAGACTGTGGCTCATTTATACAATGAAATACTCCTCAGTGATAAAAGGGGACAAATATATTTATGTGAACCTCACAACATGCATAAATTTTAACGCATTTGCTAAGTAAAAGAAGCTGTTATAGAATAGTAAGAAGTAGGAAAATTCCAGGACAAACCGAATAGGGAAACTAAAAGTTAAACAGCAGTTTGTAGCTACCTAGTAAATCTTATCTTCCCTAAACAAAGGATACTTAAGAGTAAATGGTTTGCACTTCTCCTGCCCAATCAGAGGGTAAATAGGTTAAATCACCTTACTCAGGGAGACAGATAACAGAAATCCAATTAGTGCCATTTGTCAACCACACCCAAGGACACACAAATTAAGAGAATAAATTTCTTTTTGGTACATCAGCATAAAAACTGATGAATGTTCTATTGATTCTCCCCTAATACGTCTCCTAAATACCCAGCCTTTAAAAGCCCTCAAAATAAAGGACCTGGTACTTTCTCCCTCCAGGAAGCACTCCCATCCCATTATCTTCCCTGTCTCCTTCCCCCACAGGCATGCATTTCCCTTAAGGGACCCCATGAGACTTGTAAACTGGGGGAAAATGGGCCGTGACAGATCCTCTTGGGCTTACCCCCTGAACTTGTCTCCCAGGTCACTTTTCTCTGACTTCTCAGGGAGCCAGAGCAGCTCAGCCTAGGTTCTAGGCTCGTCTGTTGCTTCTTCTATGCTCTTCTTTGTTTCACAGTCCTATGTGTGTTTTTGTTCCAGTCAATAAATTGTTGCTTGTTTTGCTACACTTTGTTTCTTAATTGAAATCTTTCCTTCAAGAAAAGAACTGAGATCTCTTTGTCTGGCCTGTAACAAAGCCAGATTTAATAAGCTACTTATTATTTCATTTTTTTAATTATAAGAAAGTTTATTTATAAAGTTACAGAGGTAGTAAAAGTGAGCCATAGGAGAAATGGGCTAAGTAAACAAATTACAGAGGCACAAGTGGGGCCCTTGGAGCTTAGGGGAGGAAAAGGCAAAGGTAATGTGCCTGCAGGAGAAGAAGAGGGGGACCAGAAAGGCTTGAGTATGCTCAGGAGAGGAAGAGAATGCTAGGTCCTTATCTAGAGAGTTTTAAAGGCTGGGAATTTGTGGGCGAATCTCAATAGAATTTTCATCAGCTTCATGGTTATGCGCCAAAATAAAGTTTATTCCCCAGACTTAATTCCTTCTTGGGTGTGGTTGGCACAAAAGGTACTAATTTGATTTCTGTTATCTATCTCCTTGAGTAGGGCGATTTAAGATGTTTACCCTCTGGTTGGGACGAGAAGTGCAAACCACTTACTCTTCAGTGTCCTTGGTTGGGGAAGACAGGATTTTTCAGTTTACTAGATTCCATTGATATGCCAGCCTGGAAAAGAGAAAAATACAGAGATGGAAACAGATCAGTATTTGCCAGTGGTTAGTAGACAGGGACAGCGTAGTGATTAAGGCAATACGCAGGAAAAATTTCAGAGTGAGGGGACTCTTCTGTATGATTCTAGGACAATGGATGCATACTTCTATTCACTTATTAAAACTCACAGACCTGCACAAAGAGTGAACTTTACTGTATGTGTACTCTTCAAAAAATTCAACCAGAATTTTGGCAAAACTCTAGTTGGAATGCAGACTGTGACAAAGGAATTAACCTCATTTTACATGTAGGACATAACTCCTCTGAAGAAGGTAAAATGAAAAAGAAATTGATTTAAGTAAATGTGAAATGATATTATGACTAAAAACTGTAAGCATGAAAAAAAAGAAACTATAGAAAAAACATTTCATTTTTATTGATTTGTTTCTCATGGGTGTATAGGTTAAAAATTCTGAAACTGCTTTGCATACATCTATACAGGCACTGAGCAAATAAGTAAATTTTGAAATATACCCAAGCTTCTTACATGAAATCTCAAATTCCCACAAACCCATACCACTGTGTGGGAAAAATATTATAATTATTTTTGTTTGCCATTATATTAAACTAATTGGATATTGCTACTGTAGATAATATATAGAAAAATCAACTATTTCAAATATTTATAGGAAAATAATCTTACGTATGTCTTACTTTATAGTCAATAGTACTACAATAAATTAGAAATGTCAAAAATTATCACACCACAAAATATTTATTATATTTTAGTTTGGGGGCAATTTATGCAAGAAGAAAGTGCTGTACTAAATATCTAAAACATGTTCCTAGAATTTTATTTTCCTTTTTATTAATAGAAACAATGCAATATTATTAAACTGTTTTAATCTATGTACATACATACTTTTGCTTGGAAATCTTATAGGAGCAGATTACTCTTAGTTAATAAAATATATTAATTTTTCTAATATTTTATTTTTGAACTGTAACCCATTTTATTTTCTCTGTTTAAAATCAAACAGAAGACAAACATCAATTCTGTTATACACTAACATTTTCAAAGTACATAATTTATACAAGAGAAAGACTAAGGACCGAAATGTGTTCCAGAGATCCAAATGAGTGTAAGAGCTTCGCACAGCTTGCCAGTGGTACTCAGGAGGAGCCACTTCATAATCGCTGGCACTAAACAAAGTACTCCTTTACCTCTGCTAAAACTTCAATACCTCATATGTGCCTTGACTGGGGATGAAAACCACAACCTTGGTGTATCAGGACGATGCTCTAACAAGTTGAGCTACCTGGCCAGGGCTGTTCTGTTTAATATTTTAAATTATGTATTTTTCTACATATTTATACCATAGAACTTTGGAGATTGCTCATTCACATACAAGTTAATTCCAAATTCTATTTGTTTATAAGGACAAATGGGAAACTGAAACAATAGTTATAGTGAATATGTTAAAATATGTGACTAAATATTATAATAATTTTATATATTACTGTGCAAATGCTAAACATAATTTAAAATGGAAGAATATTACTAACTTTGTATTTTTCAACAGCTCATACCACTTACAAATATAGACACACACATGCAAACACCTCATTGTTTTAGCAAATGAAGAAAACAGAGCATCTATGCTGACTTTGTTATGCATTTGTCAATTAATTTGTAAGAATTGGCCATCATGAAAGAAAACTTTTCACATGGCCAATTCTTCTACTCAGGGTATGAATCACTTTGGAATAAAATACTGAGAACTTGCTAAGTTTAATAAAAATTTTGCTTTTTACAAAGGCCATTATTATTAAACAAAACCTGCTTTCTATGGAAAATTTTGACTATTTTTGGTTATTAATAATAGTTTCAGAAATGGCATTGTTTCTTCTGTTGTTTAGTCTTTATTTCAAATTTTTAAGTGCTTAACATTTTACTGAATTTTCTAAATGCATGACTACTTCAAAAATGCTCTAAAAGAAATAGACAGCAGTGTCCAAAACCTAGTCTTATTTTTTCTACTTTTTATGATACTTGTGTATGCTGCATTTTGTTTAAATTAAAGTGAATATTGCATAGGTTAATAGTTGGAGGGTTATCTCCTAGCAAAGGGATCATTGTACGGACTGCTTTTGTTTCTTAGTAGCCTTTTTTCATTCTGTGAGTGGAAGTTCGGGTTCTGATGCTGCAGGGTGAGCAGCTCCCTTTGGTCAATTATCAGAAATCTGCTTTTTAATTATGTATCACATAAATTGTTAATAGTGAAACCTAAGAAACTTATTCATGGCCTGGCTTAATAATGTGTGCCAATGACTACTGAGTGACTTTAAAATTAATGTAAAAATAATATATTTTTGAAAATGAATTTTCTAAAATAACATTGTCATAAATACGTCACTGACAAACATTCAACAAAAATCAAATATTACTTCAACCATGCCATGTTACTTCTCATTGCAACTAAGACTTTCAAGATGTTCTTCAATTATCTAATTAAATATGTGTATATGTATACATGTCGTTTTATTTAAATAGAATATATTATGATTGTAAACGTTATTTTCCTTAATTTTAACACAAGGACACCACAAATCCATGCTAAAATAAAGTAAAATCCATAATACTATTTTTTTTCCAAAAAATTAAGATTCAGTTGAAAATATAAATGAAAATACTTGAAGATGTGATATTGCCTTACTTCATTTCTTAAACAGTATTTAAAGATTATCATTATCATTATTATTCCTTGTAATTCCCTAATACGTTCCCTTAAGCTGTCACTCTATGTCTCTTACATCACCTTATAAATAAACATAAAATTTGCATTTGTGCATTTCGAACACTTGGAATATATGTCTCTGGTCCCAATATGGACTCTTTGGATGTACTATATAAACTATAACTTTTAATGTGGGATCAGGGATAACTTCCAAATATCCGTAATCTCCCCCAAGATTTGAAGTGTTTTTCTATACTCAGAATAAAATTAAAATATTTGAGTAACATGATTTCTGTTTCACAGACATTGATGAGAATATCAAGAATGTGAAATAATCAACCTCCTTCCTTCTGTGGCTGCTGCCTAAAGCATAAGCTGAAATGACTTTGCCTGATGCAAAACTCTCCCAGTGGTTTCATCCTCTGTGTTCATCCCACACACCTCTCTTCATTTCAGCCTCTCATTGCTCTCTCTGCATTCTTCCCTCACACACTAGAACCTACCCAGTCATTCAGCTGCACTGCACACCACAGACTCTCATTCCATAGTGATCCCATTTATGTTGTGTCAAAAACTTGGGCTACTCTTCCCTTCTCACTATTCCATATCTATGGCTATTCTTCAGATCTCGTCTTAATTTCACTCTATTACTGAAGATGCCCCTTCAGTAGATGAAGATTTTTTTAAGAACTCCAATTTTTCTTTATTTTTTTCCCCTTTCATTGAATTTATTGGGGTGGCACTGGTTCACAAAATTATACAAGCTTCAGGTAAGTAAATGTAGATTTAATAGCTTCCTTCTCTAGTGTTCTTCAACGTTTATATAACTTCCTAAGTATAATTATCTCAAATTATTGTTAGTAATTTTCAGTTATTATTTCCAATTATTATTGGCTTAAAATAGTCACATGGTCTTGCCTAATTGTAAGGGGATGAGAAATGCACTCTTTCACTTTGCCAGAAATAGAAGAAAACCAGATAGTGGTGAGCACTGAAAGTCTCTGCTGCAACTGTGACATCATCTACTGGTTGAAACAAATCACTCAATGGTTGGAATTTTTATGCCAAATAAAAATGACTGTGTGAAAATACTTCATAATCTGAAATAGAGAGCTTCTCCTTCAAGTGAAGATTTGAAGCCTGGGCAGAATGTCTATCAGTGATAGTGGAGGTGTGAATGCTAAGTAGATGACCTAAATGTTTCTTCCAAATTAATGATAATTACTAATTCCAATGCAAACAAGAATATAAAGGATACCCCAGATGTTAACCTAATCAATTATATTGAGGAATTACTTCTAAGAGAGGAAAATGAACATTCTCATTAACATTCCATAATTAATCTTTCTGTAGGAGTTTCCTTTTGTAGCTGCAAGTTCAGTATTATCCTGGGAATGTACTTTTAAACATTTATTTTACCAATACTTTAAAATCCCTTTGTATTTTCTTATGTAAAAACAATATACATTCCTTTGGATACAGTACAGAGTGTAAGGCGTGTTTTTATCCTGATTAGAATTTTAAATTTGCTACCATGTGTGATATGAGGAAAGGTCTTATTAAAATAGTAAAAGTCATGTAGAGTAGATTGAATAGCTAGTAGAGTAAAAACTTAACAATGAACATTTTTATATTGGAGAATATTCACTTTAAGATTCTTTGTTGAGGATTCCATCAATGTTAGCAAACAAAATTTGCAATCTAGAGGGCAGGACATTAGCTCAAATTGGTGGGCCACATTGAACTCTAACCAAAGTGTCTTGGATATGGTAAAAGAACTGCTGAGAACTAACTTCAGGGGAGCCAGGTTTGAGAAAGGGCAATTTGTAGATGTCTAACTATCCAGCATCTCATCCTAAACTCAATTAGGAGAAAATAATGCATGCTTGAAATATGTAATACAGGAGCCTTAGAGTCTTGAAAAGCCCATAATAGAGATGATAATGAACTCTATTAGCCATATTTGCACAATTACCAGTATAATCCAGCAAGCATGAAAGTGCAATTTTCAATAGCTGACTCAGTAGAATGGCTTATAAAATTGTGATACAACTTTTATAAGTGCATTTTCTTCCACGAGCAAATTCTATTTAGAAAACAATAGTCATTTTTACCTATTGAGTGTGAATTCCTATAAAGATATTAGAGGCCCCCCGGTGTGGTTCAGTGGTTGAGCGTCCACCCATGAACCAAGAGGTCACCAGATGGATTCTCCATAAGGGCCCAAGCCCTGGTTTCAGGCTAGATCCCCATTAGGGGGCGTGCAAGAGGCAGCTGATCAATGTTTCTCTCTCATTGATGTTTCTATCTCTCTATCCCTCTCCCTTCCTAGCTTTCTAAAATCATAAAAACAAATTAAAAAAAAAAAAAAAAAGAAGGAAACTGGAGAAGTTAGAAATTGTGTCCTTGCTCTCTGGAAAGAACAACAAAGAGGAAGGTGGTAGATTGATGTTTCTCTCTCATTGATGTTTCCCTCTCTCTCTCTAAAATCAATTTAAAAAACATATTAAAAAACACACAATTTCTTATTAGTGCATTTATTAATAAGCACCAAAATAAGCATTCTTAGTTGAATTAAACTTTTCATTAAATTAGACATTAACAGTTAAACTTTTACCCAGAATATATGTCAGCTGTTTTAAGTTTATATATATATATATATATATATATATATTTTAAATATATCTTCATTGATTTCAGAGAGAGGAAAGGAGAGGGATAGAGAGATAGAAACATCAATGATGAGAGAGTCATTGATTGGCTGCAGCCCGCAACCCGGGCATGTGCCCTGACCAGGAATCGAACCCCGATCGCCTGGATCCTAGGTCGACGCTCAATCGCTGAGCCACGCCCGGCCAGGCAAGTTTCAATATTTTTAGATAAGGCCATATGTCAAAATATTCTCATATTACCAAGTTTTCTTAAGCCATAACATAACAGCATATTCTAGATGTCAAAATGTCTGTGTAAGAATAGATCATGAGTACACCCTGCTCTTCCTTCCTTTTTCATACCATCTATATGTCAAACTTCCTCTCCTTCCCACTTCCGCTACCCACTAGCACATTCAAGCTGTTATATAGGAGAGACCTCTTGCTTGGTGTCAACAAACTTCCAAATAATACAATTATAATAGTCTCTCTGTCTTTTAACTACAAATCCCACACAGGCAAAAAGGCAAAAAATTAAAAATACAAAAAAGAATGTTATTAAAGACTGAAGCTTAAAGATACTGTATCATTTGTTCAAATTCACTTGGTAAGATATCGTACCTCTTTATTTGTTCTTTAAAAAGTGAAGTATACTTTATGATTTGAAATTTTTAGGCTTACGTATAAATCATTTCTGAATATTGAATATTTGAGATTGTATCTCTAGGTAGCAAGAGTTTATTTCAATAAAGAATATTTTAATATATTTATTATAATTTTATATTTTCCACAGTATTTTGATTTACATAATATTTTGATCTTCAAAATTACCATTAAACAGCCCGGCAAGTGTGGCTCACTTGGTTGGACCTTGTCCTAGTCACCAGGGTCATCAGCTGGATTCCTGGTCATGGCACATGCCTCGGCTGTGGGCTCAATCCCCAGTAGGGAGCATGCAGGGAGTAGTTGATCTATGATTCACTCCCACATCAGCGTTTCTATCTCTCTATCTCCTTTCCTCTTTCTGAGATCAATAAAAACATGTTTTTAAAAAATTATCATTAAATAAAGAAAACAGTCATTATATATATAAGTTATGCTACATGTAAGGAAATTGGCTTGTGAAAAACTAAATATATTGCTCAAAAATAATCTGCTGCCTGTAACCCAGAACTACTGATCTACAATCAGCACTTTTTTTGAGTAGATAATAATAGCTTTGTGGTAGCTACATAACTATTTTAAACAAAGAAGTGGTTATATTGCCAGAAGAAAAAATGTGAATAGTTTGGGAAAGCTTTAACTATTTCCTATATACCCAGCAATGTACCATAGATTGTTGTATACTTTATTTTGATCTTAGAAATAACCTTACACATTGTGTTGTTTTATCCATTTTATAAATTAGGAAATGGATTATTAAGGAAAAAATAATAACTTCGTGGTACACATAAAATTTTGAATCTGGAACTTCAATGCTGATTAGTCTAACTGCAATATAGTGCTATTTTTGTACAGCACTAATTATAGATCAAGAATGACTAGGTTGCATTGTCTAAGGATATCAATAAAATTCAAAACTTTGGGGAAAATCACATATATTGGATGTTTAGGAATACTTTATTGTATAATGTAACTATGTTTAGTAATTTTCATTGGGAACATTCTGTCCAGTACTATTGACAATTTTCTCTTTCCCAACACTCTGTTCTAATTCTATGGTTCTAGTGTGAGTGCAATTCTTATTCCCAAGAAGGAATTTTTGAAGCTCTATTGAGATATAATAGAGATATGACATTGTCTGTTTATCTTATAACTGAAAGTTTGTGCCCTTTGACCAACATCTCTCCATTTTTCTCAATCCCAGCCCTTCATAACCATCAATATGCTCTGTTTATATGAGTTCAATGTTCATAAAAAGGATTTTAGATGTGATGCTATAAATTGGACTCAGAGTACAGTGACAAACCCCTTACATTGAAAGACTCATTCAATACTAACCTTTATTGTGAATGGGGTGCTCTGGGCTTGCATGTTCTATTTTATGAATATATTTAGTACATAGCTTCTAGATGGAAATAGAGTGTACTGCATACCTAGTTATTCTTTCATTATTTTACACCTCAGAATTCTTTGTAAAATACTCTCAAAGAGAAGTAGCCAGTATACACTTTGCTGTGACTTCAATCTGTGCAATCAATATTCTTTTTTTATTTTTATTTTTTAAAATATATCTTTATTGATTTCAGAGAGAGGAAGGGAGAGGGAGAGAGAGAAACATCAATGATGAGAGAGTCATTGATCGGCTGCCTCCTGCATGCTCCCGACTGGGAATCAAGCCCACAACCTGGGCATGTGCCCTGACTGGGAATCGAACCTCGATCTCCTGGATCCTAGGTCGATGCTCAACTGCTGAGCCACACCCGGCCGGGCCAGTCACTATTCTTTAGCCTTCCCAAATTAGATGGATCTGACCAAATAGTGATAGAAGGAAAATATGTTTCAGTATTAGTTTGTTAGTGACAATTCAGCCATATGTACAGAGAGCATATATGATATGCAGTAAAATCATGTGAGACAACATGCAGGTGTTACATAAGTTGTAGTCACTGTTTAATTTATCTTTCATCTACCTTCTTTTGTTGATTGATTTCCAAACATTTATTCTCTACAAACAATACTGTAATAACCATCCTCATATGTGTCTCATTGTAAACATGTGCAAGAGTTTCTCTAATGTACACATATTAAAATTATCACTGAGTAATAACATTTGTCTGTATATAGAAATTTGTTGTATAATCTATAATCCTCCAGGTAGCTGAAATAACATAACATAAGGGAAAGTGACATCTATCAGATCTGGAGCGATGGAGCCTAGTCAGTTTTTCCTGAGATGCTACTCATGCTTTTAAGTAGCACAGTGTCATTTCTCCCCTTCACTGCATATGGATCCTTTACAGTTGACATCATTCCCTTCATTGCTGTTCACAGTTCACTGACAGATATTAGCTGCCAATCATGTAAGAAACTTTTGTTGGATCATCAATCTTCAGAGACAGACAGACACCAAAATAATAGAACAGGTCAGTAAATAAGTGACATAAGACAACAAATGACAATGCAGAACATTGGCTTTATTATTTTTAAAATAATTTGATTATAAAATTTCTGTGTTAGATTAAATGTGGCCACAAAATTTTGGTACTACTTTCATTAAGAAGCGAAGTATATTTTCCCAGTCTCTCACCTGACCTTGCAACTTCCATGGCAGCAGCATTGACAGTGTAGTGAGGCTTCTGAGATTCATTCTGAAGAGATCTTGCAGCTTTTGCCCTCACATTCTTGCAACCTGAGACCACCATGCCATGTACAAGACTGGGATGAAAAGCCAGCCATTCCACCAAATCCAGCCAGCCCAGCCCCTAGAGAACAAACGCATGAGTTAGCTCAGGCAAGACCAGTGAGAAACCATTCAGTCAAACCATAGAATCAAAACAAATAACAAATCATTGTTTTAAGCCACTAAATTTTGGGGTAGTTTGCTACATAGCCATCGATAGCTAAAGTTCTGCCTCTTGGTCTTATAAGAATAAAAGATAATGTTTATTGGTAATTGCATACATATTTGTTCAGTCTCTTCATTAAAAAGTAACTCTGGCCCAGCCAGCATGGCTCAGCATTTGAGCATCAAACTAGGATCCAGGAGATTGTGGTTCCATTCCAGTCAGGGCACATGCCGGGGTTGCAGGCTCGATCCCCAGTAGGGGGCGGGCAGGAGGCAGCTGATCAATGACTCTCTCATCACTGATGTTTCTCTCTCTCTCTCCCTCTCCCTTCTTCTTTCTGAAATCAAATCAATTTATATATATGTAAAGTAACTACATATTTGGGTTTATTTTTCTGTGACCAGTAGTTTTCTTCCCACAATTACTGGTCAATTTTTAAAGAATTGTATTACTCATATTAATATTAAGCATAAATGTCTATTTTTATATAAGTAATACTTATGAAGAATAGTAATTTCATTCATTTTATCCTTTAATCCATAAATTGTAAGTTTTATTTTGAAAAATAATTATTTTGTATTGTTTAATATATATACAGATCAAATCATTCAAATATGGTCTTACACTGTTTACTTTTTAATCATAATTTAATTCCATTCTGGAGCAATTAAACCACATGCAGATGTGATATTGGAAACTGTCACCACACACAAATCCTGCCTTTGTCCTGCTAGCCCTAGATATGATTCACCTTATGTGGTGCTTTTCTAACAAACATCAAAATCCCAGTGGTTCATGATGACACACTTAAGTCCCTTTGATGTAGACACTCCTTAAACTCAGTATACTCAGGAAGTGGCAAAAACAGAAACTGAGATTGGAACATACTGCAATATGCATAAAGAGCAAGACCCCCTTGGGCTGATGATAGCAGCAGTTCTACTTGTTCAGTTTTGAAAGTTACAATTACAAAGTAATTCTAACACAGTTTAGAAATATTAGCAATATCTCTTCAGAGCAGATCTCAGTCTGTTGAAGAGGCATTATACCAAAGACCTATCAATTCTTTGCTAATGAAATAGGAAAAATGTTTTTCTTCTTTCTCTCTCTCTCATCCAATAAGTAAAAATCCAGTGCTCGTATAATTCATCCAAGTGGTCTAAAGTCCTGCAGCAGTGGAATGCCTCTGCAGATTGATATTAACAATCCTCCCCTGGGATTCTCAGGCTCACCAAAAGTCCCCAAACTGCACAGCTATTTGTAGCCATCGGATTAGAAATGTCATCTAATCTGCAGTTGGCCACTGCTTATGTGAGGTCTCCAAAATTCAATACATCATGGTAATAACAAATACAATAATATTTGCAGTGAAATTACTCTTTCCTATTTAGTGGAGAAATGAACTAAGATTTAAATATATTATCACATATTATATTGCTTTAAAAAGGTAGATTTATGAAATGTATTTCAAATTTACTGACTGCAAAACTACAGTATTCTGTTTCCCACTACATTTTGATACATTTGACATAACTTCCTTAAGTTTGAAATATTTATCTGAGTTTTTTTTGGGGGAAAGATAGGTTGTATTATTTGTGGCTCAAATGTCCTATAAAGGCAAATTTATAGGTATTCTTACACTAGCCTTGAAATCCTAGGGTATAAAATTTTTAAAATTCTTAAGTGACCCATTTTCTCATACTTATGACTTATACACAAACATACTGTATATGAGATGTTATTTTAATATTCAATAAACATCTATTTTGATTTTAGAGATGTGTGACAAATTTTTATTCTGCACATTTAGTTAATAGCTGCGTAAAGTAAAACACTCTGGCAGAGACAGAACCCTGGGGCAAAGGGAGTGGAAAAGTTTTTCCATACTTATAAGCCTCCCCTTGTAGTCTTCAGAGAAGACTACAAAACAGAACCCAGCATTTCAAGTACTTATAATTCCTTGAATCAAGGGTACATAATTATTATTATTATAATTCAATGCTCATGGGTCCTTAATAAAACAGTTAACTGCAAATATGTTTCAAATTAGATGTGAAGTTTATAGTCTTGTTAAAAGTGGTTTAACATTTAATAACTTCAAAAGTATTTTTAAGTAAAACTTACAAATTATTTGTTTCAAAATGCATAACTCATCCTGGTAATAATTTAGTTGTATAAAGACTGAAGTATAAGTTGTTTTGCTAAATTCTATATTCTATGTAGAAAGTTATTTGCAAAGAACACCATGTTACCCCAGAAAGATATTTAAAGCTATTCAATAAATATTAGGTACAAAATTTAAGTACGTTTTGATACTCAATGTAGGATTTGATTTAATGACACGGACCCTGACATTTAATATAGACGAGACTCTTGTTTGTTGTTTTTCTGTGGAAAAAAATCAGAATTACTTTTATAGATATCTCTTTAATAAATTACAAATACATATAAATGGGGTGAATTAATTGCATTTATAGTTCAAATAATTCTCATGGAAAGTCATTAATTTCTGGAAGACTTTTCTTCTCACAGATACTTAAATTCAGTCAGCTGGCCAAATTTCCCCCTCAGTTCCTTGGCCAGATTGGTAATGATGTTTGCCCCTGCAGGTAAGCACCCTGAGTTCATTTCTTCATTTCCTGTGCAGTTCCAGTAGCCACTCCTCAAATTAGAAGGGCGTTTAAGGAATTCACTGTTTCTTGTTCTGCTGAGCAAAACGTAAGCTTGTAGCTTTCTGTTTTAACCCAACATGCATTAGGTGCACATTAATAGTGGAGCTTCAGGTTAGTACCCAACAAGATTTTTTTCCCGATCTGTGCTTTAGTCTATGACCTAGCAGCCTCCCTTGTATTTCATTCACTCTTAGGCTATGGCTTGTCATGGCTTCCCCATTTTTGTTCAGATTTGGAGTTCTATCCTTGGATTCCAGTCATATAAAATTGTTCACCAAATTGGTGGATATTCTTAAACCCATTTACTGAAACTATTCTGTTCATTATTTACTTGTCCTATATTTTTCTACTGCACTCTGGTAACTTCTATAAACATAGATTTGCCTCAATAGGTTTTATTAAGCTGTCTTATACTCTCATAAATTACTTATCTCATTTATTATCCATTTCTGTTTTTATAGATAGATAAATGAGAGATTGATAGAGATATCACATATATTATGATGGTATATATTATAGTATATATTCAAGTATATATATAACTATATATAACAAAAACTTACAGTAGATGTGTTTATAGCAATAACTAACAATAATTTAATATTTTTACAAGGTGTCATACAATATCATGAGCAATTTTCACATGTTCATTTATAATGCAGGTATTTCACATAGTTTACATAAGAAGAAACTAAAGCAGATGGTATTTAAATAATCTTTTTAATTTCACGCAGCTAGTAAGTGATAGAAGATAAATCCAACTCATTCAAACTGGACTTTTCAAAGGAAACATTTTATGACACATACATAAATTTTAAGAAAAATTCAGAATCATTAAAACCATACATTAGAAGGTGGTGTTCTATGGGCTTGTCCTAAGAAATAGGATTTAGCCTTTGTTAGCAAGGTTCCCTGACAGTGCCTAAGGGAATACAGTTGCTGTCTCTCATCACACCACATATTTCCTGCAGTCAGGCCGTAGCCAGCAGGATGGAGACTACTATAGGCAGCACTGAGGATTGCCTCAGCTTAGCTAGAAGGCTTCTCTGAAATGGGAATACATTAAAACAGTTCATACTCTCTACCTTTCAGTGACGTCTTGGAACTGGGCAGTAATTCATGAAAGAAAGTTTGAGGCTTACCTCCCAATGTCTATTGCATTTGATCAATCTCTATATAATGATAGACTATTACTTTTTTAGCCAAAAAGTAATTGTGGCTTTAAAAATAAATTTATCTAATATGATTCTATTTAGAACATAACCTAAGTAACCATAAACTTTATTATAATTATATAAATATTATATAATATTTATGTGATAATCATAGTCCTATGTTATAATTTATTTTCAATAGAGATATCTATAATTAATTTGGGGATTAGTTGATTTAAAATTTTAAACAAAAATATACCTTCTTCAAACTTATCATATATGTAATATATAGAATGATGAATACGATTATCCATTAGAAAAATAATGTATATCATACATGTATATACACATTATATAGAGAGGGGATATCACATGAAATTGGTATTCTGGTTCTTAAATATTATATTTAAATATTATAAATACTATATTCTGATTTTTAAATGTTATATATATATTTTTTACTGTGGCTGTAGATGCAATTTTGGCACCAATTTAGCCTGAGAATACTATACCATAATCATGAGGCATGAATTTCCTGTTTTATGATGATTGCTTCAAGATGTGTGTGTGTGTTTGGATTATACATATTTATTTATACTTATGTACTTAAATATAAAGATATAATATACATATTATATATTAATATATTAAGTAGATTTTAGCACGATAAATTTTGGTATGCTTAAGCAAATTTTATTTTAAAATGTCTAGCACTACATATCTGTATGATTACTTTTAACTATCCTCACATATTACCATTATTTTATAAAATTGCCCCAAAACCCCAATACCTATTCTCAACTCTTAATTTATCATTTACCTTGAGAAAGAATTATTTTTCTTCTATTATGATTATGCAGGACAAAATAATATGTTTTTCATCCTGAGATAATTTGTTATTTGTTATTTTCTCTTTCTTATGTTTTCCTTTGGCAAAATGCTGAATAACTATAAAGTAATACTGAATATTGATAACTATTCAGTATCGTTCCACTAAAAGTAAAGCTCGTACCTCCTGTCGTGACATGCTGTATTGGGCAGTATCATAAAATTTGGTTTTATGGTTCTCTTATTTTCTTGCAAGTTAATTTTGTAAATGTGGCTAAAACTTTTGAAGAAGTTGCAACAAACCTAGTTGATATATGTAGAACTATAAATACATTTTGAGTATTATATTAAAATGATCACTTTTTATGAATTATTGAAAAGCCTCTTATTAAATATTTGTTGAAACATTATATTGTATTTAAGGCAGTGCAATGGTTTGAGAAAATTTTTTTCTCCAAATAAGTTTAAGATAATTTACTTTTTCATGATTCAATGCCTGATATTCAGACTTTTATATATTACATTGTAAATCTGAGTTCCGTACTGTTACTTAATGAAAGGTTAACAAGGAATAATAGTTTAATTAGTCAGACAGATCCCAACTTTCAGAATGAATATTACATGTGTGTGTGTGTATGTGTGTGTGTGACTTTTTAAAGGACCAGAGTAGCCCTTAACAAATACCTTTGAATCAAGAAACAATGATAGTGTACATAAGGGGCAATAAATATAGTTATATTATAACCAAAATAAAATTAGAGAAAGAAGTGACTTACTAAGAAGTTGGAGAGTATAGAAAAGCAATTTGTATTTGGAGAAATATGAAGATTATATGTTGGTGAAGGAAGGAGGGTGAATTCTCCAGAAAAAATCTAAGGGAGGTATCAGGGGCCAACGATTATACTTTATCCTGATGTCAACTAGATGTCTGGTCAGATATCTGTATACAAGGGGTCAGCATAATCCATGTGTCAGATTTACATTTGAAAAGAATACAATGAAAAATACATGAAGGGTTGAATAGGGTTAAGTGGTAGAGTGAGTAGAAGAAATTATAACAGGAGATCCCATTAAAATATTATAATAATTTTTATAATTAATGGGGACCGATATAAGAAATACTTAGTAGTTAATATCACTAGATATTAATATTTTGTTAGATATGTGTATGTGCACATTTGTGCATGAGGAAGGGGTGGGCTGTCAAAGAAGATGTAAGGGTTCCGGCACCCAAAGAAGGCAAGAGGTCTATAAGCCTGAGATAAACAGTTTCTTACAGAAAACCTACACTAAACCTAGACTCAATCTCTTGAAACAAGGAAGATGTAATCAGTAATTGCACTAAGATTCTGAGACATTTTCCAAGTCTGTTTTGCCTTGAGTTATGGATTTTAATTGACTTTGTGAAACAAATGCTTAAACCAGCTAAGTGTTTATACTTTTAGTACAATATTGTCCAAGCATTTTCTAGGTCTTAGTTTCTAGTTTCAAACTGATATAGCAGGTATTTCCTATAGATTTTAAGGTAGTTAATATAAATAATTTAACTTTATAAACTACATGTTATAATTTAACATGAAATAAATTACTGTTACTTAATGAGAGTCATTTTTTTCCATGTCTTTTATCAATAAACATATGATAAAATAGTTTTACATCTTTCTGTTAGAATTACCACTGAAATATATTTAATTTTTGGAAATTTTGCCTAGAATTTCAGACATTTAATGTGGACTTTATGAATAATAAAGATTGGTTCCACTCTGTGACTTGATAAAGTAATTTCACATAGAAAAAGATATTATTACGACTACACGCCTTTTATTATTTCCTTTTAGTTCTCATTTTTTAATATTTATTATTCTAGACACATGTTCTTTCAGTATGTTTGAATTACCTAATGACTCTGCATCATTATATTCTGGGACAATATGCTGTATCCTCAAATAACTTTGTTCTTTGCTGAAAAGAACCGTCTCTCTGATATCTCCAAAACTGGTTCCTGATTCAGTCCCTTGGAATGTACACTTAAAATATCACTTCCTAGAAGGTCCTTTAAGCACTACATGACCCACTGTATTTCCTCTTGATATTTTCTACCTTTCCTTTTATTCTTAGCACATACATATATCAAATATAATAATTTATTTTTTCAAACTGGCTGGTTTCCCGTTGCCCTCTGATAAGTTCCACTGAGGCCAAGACCGTCTTAGTTATTTTTGATGATGTCTTCTTAGCATCTAACGCAAGACTTGGTAGGTAGTCCACAAATACTTGCTGAACAATCACTAAGTATGCCCTCTTCCAAGGAACTTCTTCAGGTACCTGGAAATTATCGTATTTCATGATTTTGTTTTCTTACCTAGCCTAGTCATCTCCAAATATGACTCAGTACTGTAAACCTTCTCCATCCTAAGTGCTTCCTGAAATGTTCCAGGATGTCTAGATTCTTTTGAAGTTGGGATTTCCAGGGATTAATGCATTTGATTTCATAGGTCTTATTATTTTTTTAGTCAAATGCAACACAAAGTTAACACATATTATTAAACTATCACCTCAAGCTCATTTCAAATATTTTGAGCCCCCTAAGTCTCATCCCCTTATGCTTTTATCTCTCTTATCCAATTGCTATACAAACTGATACTCAAATATAGTATTCTGGGAAACTTACTTATATGTTTGCCATATTTTAGAGGGGTTATTTTTAAATTCTTTTCTAAGGAGCTGTAGTTGTGCTCTAAAAGCCCACCATGAAGTGGTGATGGTTAAGATTTGTGGTAGATACTTTAGATATGACATCTGCAATTCAACCAGAATTTAAGAAAAAAACAAACAAAGCTATTTTATATAAAGTTTCACTTGGAGATATAAAAATTATCTCACTATTAGAAAACAAAGGAAACTAATATGTTGCCAAATTTTTTTCTTTTATATTACTTTGCTTTGATATAAATGGTGATAGATGTGTGTATGGAAGGGGCTGGACTTGATGAATTCATATGTAGACCATTGTGGGCATGTCCAGCTATTTGAACTATTTAAGATACCTTCCCTTTACTTGCTTTGTTAAAAAATAAAAATAAAAAAAATGGCTATCACCATTATGACATGGAAACATTTGCAATGAACTGTTTACTCCCATTGCTGAGAATCTAAGATGAATACATGAACATTCTGTTTGTTATTGTGGTGCTTCAACGGTTCCCTCTGCCACATACTGATATTTATCCAAAACTCTTGCACAATAAGATAATGTGGATGTAGTCTCAGTGATACACTTTAAAACTGACAATGTATTCAAACTGCTTAGATCAATTCTTTCTAAAGCAGAACCCTTATTTTACAATACTCAAGAGCCACTTCAACCCATAGCCACTAAATGCTTTCTTACTTTCAAGATATTGCTGTAAAATCATTCAAGGAAAAATAACTAAAGACTGGGGAGCAATTAAGCATATTAGACAATGTAAGTGTTTTAAAGTGTCATTTTGCAATGCCTTTTTACTGTAATACAGATCTTGTACTTTTTCTTCTTTCCAATTAAACTGAATAAAAACAAATAGTCAGATATGACAAGAAAAAGCACAAAATACTAGATTTATAAATGGGTGTTTAGTCACTCTTAACAATATCACTGAGTGAACTGAAAAGTCCATGTTCTGTTATAGCCTTAATGAAAGACAGGATAAATATATTCTCTTTAATTATAATGTGAGAAAGGTATAGAATAGAGCAGTTTCTAGAAGAGACCAGAATATTATGTAACCATGTTCCATAGGGAAAATGGAAGAGAAGATAAAAATCCACAAGTCAATTTGAGTGACTACTTATTATTCTTTCATCTGCAAAAACTAATATTTGTTTATTGGTCATTGCTGTGAACTTAACATAAAAATACTCTTGTTTTTGAAATTTTGTTCCATTTCTTTATTTCAGAACAAGAAAATTTAGGCCAAATAATATTCATCTTAACAGATTAACAATTGTATTAACCAATCATACGGGTGAACCCTCTAGATCCCCCATGAATTGGGGTCCAGAAATGTGATGCTCCTCAGATTTCTTCCAGTGGGATTCATGCCCTCCTCCACTTTTATTTCATGTTGTC
This sequence comes from Miniopterus natalensis, assembly GCF_054644295.1. Classification (NCBI taxonomy): domain Eukaryota; kingdom Metazoa; phylum Chordata; class Mammalia; order Chiroptera; family Miniopteridae; genus Miniopterus; species Miniopterus natalensis. The sequence goes on along the minus strand of NC_142082.1, from coordinate 67,092,408 downwards.
CGCAAACTACCCTTGCAGTTTGACTTGACATCTATCATTTTGTTCTGCTTTGGTTTTCTCTGCTGCTATCCCTGCTGAGCTTAGTCTGCTCCCATGGCGGCCTAGTCATCAAGGCACTGAGGACATTTGAAGACACTTCTGTAGTTGAGTTTTTCCTGTTCTAAAAAAAAATGCTTGTCTGGCTCACTGCCATTACCTTTGTGAGTTTGATGAATCAGTGCATTCTGCCAGTCATCCCCAGTGAAGAATTTGCCATTCACTTTTTTCCGCTTGCTAGCAAATAGGACACAAGATACTCTTTCTTAATTTCCATGTCGTTTTCGAGAGATTATTAGAACAGCTTTAATTTTTACTTGTTCTTTGCAGTAGTTCCTTCTTCCTTCAGCTTCAAAATGAGGACAACTCGAGTGACAAATTCCCATTTTCACGTTATTTTTCTACTCTGATCATTCTAAGCTTAAAAAAAGAAAATACACACAAAAAACTTGGGCATTTCAACTTCCTCTACAATTAAGATGATTTGGGGTGTTTTTTAGTAAATTTCTAATCTCTTATTGCCATACTGGATGTCAGATATAACTGGACATGTTTGTATATCAAAGGTGATCATTTCTTAGATGCCTACTTTGGATCTTCAGACCATTAGAAAGTTGGCAATATGGTTGTTGTGTACATAAATCATCAATATTCTTGCAATCATAGCATTGCTTAATTTATAGAAAAAATTTTACATTTTCTTTAATAACAAATGCTTTTTCTATACAAATTTCTTTCATTCCCAGATAAACATTCCAAAATAATCTGATGCTTCGTAAATTATATTATTTCAAGCATCAGATTTTCACAGGTTTTTTTGAAACTTTTGTTTAAGTGCTTTTCTCACACTAGATGAGTGCCATGTCTATATTACTTTCATACCTAGGCAGTGACTGGCTGATACTAAGAGCTTAAACTTTTTTCAATTTTATTTTTGAAATAATTTAAGATTTAGAGGAAAGTTAGAAAGATAGTATAATTTCTCTCCCCCCTCCTTTTTCGTTTTGAGACTTTAACAATATGTATGTTAGGCCACCTAAAGTTGTACCACAGTTCATTTGGTTTTCTGTTGATTTTATTTAATTTCCTTATCTCTCTGTGTTGCATTGTTAGTTTTATTCCTTTCACTTCAGTTTCTAATTATTTTTTTAGCAATGTCTACTTGACCACTTATTCCACTCAGAGTATCTTCAACCTCACATATTCTAGTTTTATGTCAGTAAGTTTTATTTGTGTATTCTTTATATTGTTCACTTCTCTACTTAAATTGTGAACACTTCTATATTGAACTATTATCCTAACATCTATGCCAATTCTCTATCAGATTCTATTGATTGATTTTCCCTCCTCCTGAGTATGGGTCTTGTTTTCTTGCTTCTGTACACACCTGCTAAGTTTTTACTGCATGTCAGACATTGTAATGTAAACTTATTGAGTAAATATTCTTTTTTTTTTGTATTTCTATAAAAATTATAGATTTTTTTTGTATGTTGGGGTTAATTTACTTGGAAACTGCTATTTTATACTCTTGCTTTCAAGATTTATTAGACAAGAGTGGAACAATGTTTACTACAGGAAAAATTATTTACTATATCTGAGACAGGACTTTTTTGTACTTATCCAAATGCTTCATGAATGTTGCGTTCCATTTTGACTGGTGACAACAGGCATTGGTCTCTCTCTGCCAGGCATTAACTCTATGCCGTTGGAACTGTTTTTCTTTAGATCCTTGTGCTGTTCCCGACTTCACTAAATACTTGTTAGGTACCTTCTGCAAGTTTCTAGTGTACTCTCTCTGTGCAGCTTTCTCTTTTAAGATGCTCTGCCTTGTGAATTCTGTATGCCTTTACCCCTTCACTATCATGTGTGTCTCCTCAACTCAGGAAGTAAGCCAGTGCAAATGGGTCCCCTTTTCCTCTGCCACAGATTAGAAACTTTTTTCAAAGCAATTTGTGAATGCAATCATGGTACTCACCTTTATTGCTTCCCATCTCTAAAAAGCTTGCCCTTATTTGCAGATGATCATTGTCTTAAAAATCATTTTCTCTTTTCTTATGTCAGTTTTTATTATGTAAGGCAGGAGATTGAATTTGGTCCTTGTAACTTTAACTTGACTGAAAGTATAAGTCTAAACTTACTTTGATTTAAAAAGCCTTAACTCTATAAAAATTATATAGGAAATAATATTAAATTATGAAATTATATATTAATATGTGAGATAATATATTCATATATGATAAATATAGCCTATAATACATTATTTTAATATATTATTGTATGCAGTTTACCGAATTGCCAGTGTTTTTCTAGTTAACAGGCTTCGTATATTATTTATAACATATATTATACCACAAAATCAGAATTATATTCATATGTCATTTCTACTAAATTATTAGAGTTTTACTTTTGAGAGTTCCATCCTTGATGAAATGATATGACTTTTTATAATTTCATTAAAACTTTGTTATTTAAAATTTGGTAAATATTTTCCCACTTTTCCTGAGTATAACATGAGTTTATCATTTATTTAAAGTAAAAAAGTGTTTAAATTGAAAACGTATTTATTGTTAAATGCATACTTTAGTTCATAAATTTATACACTCTTTAAAGTGAGTTTTGTTGTGTGTTTTTTTTTTATGAGTTAAAAAACATAAAATAAAGATGGAAAAACAAGAAGTCATATATTCCTTTTTTTTTTCCTCTGATAAGAAAATTGAGACTTGCTGATGATTTGGAAAAATTATATTCAGGGTCATTAGTAACATTTAGGACAATATTTCATTATTTTAATTTCAATTTAATGAGGTGACATTGGTTAATAAGTTTATGTAGGTATCAAGTGCATAATTCTATGAAACAATGTGTTTCATTGTGTGCCCACCACCCAAAGTCAAATTATCTATTGTCACCCTGCATGTAACCTCCTTTTCTCTTTACTGCCTCCCCATTCACCTTCACTCTGGTAACCACAATCCTGTCATCTGTGTCTATGAGTTTTTTGTTTTTTATCTTTCTTGTTTGTTCATTTGTTGCTTTCAGTTTTATATCTTGCATATGAATAAAATCATATGGTTCTTAATTCGTTCTCTAAGTTACTGGCTCTTTCTAATGAATAGCATCTACCCAACTTTTAGGAATTGTTTTTAGGTCCATATTCCTTTAATATCAAGGTAAATGTTCTATCAAAAGAAGAGTCTGAGCCCGGCTGGCGTGGCTCAGCAGTTGAGCATGGACCTAGGATCTAGGAAACTGAGGTTGGATTCCCGGTCAGGGCACATGCCCCAGGCTGCCGGCTTGATCCCCAGTAGGGGGTGTGGAGGAGGCAGCCCATTAATGACTCTCTCATCATTGATGTTTGTCTCTCCCCCTCTGCCTTCCTCTCTCTAAAATCAATAAAAAAAATTTTTTTTTATAAAAAGAAGAGCCTAACATTATATCAGGAGCAAAACTGAAAAACAGAAAGAATAGTTATTTCATTCTTATTTTAATGAGGCAAGATGCAGTGTTGACTGAGACAGATTAATTTTATTTTACTGACCCAAAATATTATGGCTACATGTAAAAAGCAGACATATACTTTATTGAGAAGAGAAAGAGAAAGATTATTCTTATCAAGATAGATGATATATACATAGATAAATATAGATGATAGATATTGCAAACACTAATATTTAAAATTGTATTAATCTTAAATATATTTATAATTCTTCTACAATATACCAGCTTAATAAACCTTAGAAAATGATACATTTGAACTGTCACATAAATTAATTCGGACATACCATCTCCTTATTAATCTCAGAGGACGTCTACAGTAATAAGTGTAAATGTTAATGAATATTATTAGTTTACTGAACATTTTAATGGGAGATTTTAGTGGCAGAAGAATCACAATGTTTTATAAAAGCTTGTAAATCAAGGTATAATTGAAAACAACATAAAAAAAACCAATGATTAATTCAATTACCAAACCCACACCTTTGTACATATATACATGCATAAAATAGCAGCTGATATAATAATTATACTAATTACTATTTTGAATACGGTCTTCTAAGTGCCATCATATATTTTAATAATCTTTGCTCTATAATTGTATAGAGAAATTATTTTAAATTAATAAAGTGGGCTACATAGCTACATAAAAAATAAAAAATAAAATTATTGTAATAGTCGCTTGCTATTCATCCATTATTAATTTATGTATATAGTTTTTTTTAAATTTATCTTTATAGTTGAAAGTATTACAGATGTCTTCCTTTTTCCCCCATTGACTCCCTCCACCCCACTCCCACCCTACCCCCTCAAGCTTTCACCACACTGTCTGTGTCCAAGGATTATGCACCTATGTATATAAGTTATTTGGTTAATCTCCCCCCATTGAGACCACTTCTGTTATCCTTGGTCCTCTCCGATGTTTGCCTTGGCACTGCTCCTGTACCATACCCTTACCTTTATTAAAACCTATGTGAGCCCGGTTGAGCATGGACCCAGGATCCAGGCGATTGGGGTTCGATTCCCGGTCAGGGCACATGCCCGGGTTGTGGGCTCGATCAATGACTCTCTCATCATTGATGTTTCTATCTCCTTCTCTCCCTCTCCTTTCCTCCCTCTGAAATCAATAAAGATATATTTTAAAAAACAATAAATAAATAAATAAATAAATAAAACCTATGTGAGTATACACTGTGGAGATTCATGAATCTTTTAAATTATTTTATTCCTGTGTACGTGCTGCACTATTTTATTCCATTTGTCAATGTGGCTACTCATGTACTAGTACACACTCTCGTAATTATCAATTATTAAAAACTTGATATGTGATAGGCTATATTGCTCTACGCTGCTCTTGGCTGTTTGTGGACATGTACAAATTTTAAAATAAGCCTGCTATCTCCATGACTCCACAATTTACAGAGATTTTGATTATGATTACTTTGAGTCTACAGATCAACTTGAGGAGGCTAATGTATTTAAAATATTTTTTCTTCTCATCCATACATATTCCATATATTTCTACTTATTTACATTCTTTAAAGCCTCATTAAATTTTATTTATTTTTTCCATAAAGGTCTTGAATGTATTTTGTTTTACTTACACTTACTATACATATTTTTGCTTTGAAAATATTGTCAGTTTCCAAATTACCTTCTTTGGAATATAGAAATATACTAAATTTCTGCTTTTTGATTTTCTGTTGTTGTTAATACTCACCTGAGGATATTTTTTTCAGTTTATTTTTTAGAGAGAGTGGAAAGAAGGAGGAGAGATAAAGAGAGAGAAACATTGATGTGAGAGAGACACATTTATTTGTTGCCTTCTGCATGTGCCTCAGCCATGGCTGGGGATCGAGCCTGCAACAGAGGTATGGGCCCTTGACTGGAATCGAACCCATGACCGTTTAGTCGGAGGGCCAGCTCTCTAACAACTGAGCCAAAGTGGCCAAGGTGCTTATTGATTTTTGAAATGCAACAAATTTTATACATTAGTCAACTAATTTTCAATTAATTTCAATAACATGTAACTAGATTATAATATTATAGATGGAATATTTGGTTTATTTTTACATATATTTTTATACTGTCTATAAATAACTTGTATTACTTTTTCTCATACACTCCTGGTTTTTTACTTTTTATTTATTTATTCTTTCCCTCAGTGCCCTGAACAGAACCTCCAATAAAATGTTGTAAAGATGGACTTTGATAATAACAATTATACTCAGTTCTTCTTTATATCAAAGGGTAGGTTTTTTCATTGCCCATTTACTGTGTTTACATAATTATTAATTTTTTTTTTCAAATTAACACACTTTCCTACTCTTTCTAGCACTGCTAACATCTTTTCTTTATTATGACTGGATGTTGGATGTTACAAAATAATTCATCTGAATCTATAGAGATGGTTATGTTTGTTTGTTATTGTTCTTTTAAATCTGTTAAAATGGTGAATCACACTGAGAGATTACATAATATTAAATCAAGTGATAATTTTTTATGTCAAAATTAATGTTTCTCGGAATTTTATGATTTTGTCATGATGCATTACCCTTTTTAACATTGCTACATTTACTTTGACATAATTTCTTTAAAGATTGTGCATCTCTGCAAAATTGCTTAAATTTTTAAATTATTATTTGTGTATGTTATTGTATTATGTTTTTTTCTAATTTTTTTCTTTAAATTCTAGTACACTGAAATTGTTTATCATTTAGAATGTCTTCAAGGCAATGTTTTTATGTTTATAGGTGCAATGTTCTTAGCTTGTTATGATAAATTAGTTATTTCTAAGAGTGATATTACTTTTTATATTGAACTTTTTTTAGTTTGTTCATTTTTTGCATTAACATTATTTAATTAAATATAATACTTATAATTATTCTACATTTTGCAACTAATAATTCTGTTACTGATATTACTACTGATATAATTATTTCTATTAGTTTCACTTCTTTTAGTAGTGCTTTATTTCCTTGTATGCAGTGAGGTTTTTTAAATTTTGTTTTGTTTTGTTTTTGCTAGCATAAGCTTACATTCACCAGCTGCCTGAGTTACTACCAGTCCAGAATCACTCTATTTTAACATCTTCATGAAATGTCTTTGTGTAACCAATGTAGTGTAAGCTTGTTGTACAAATTTACATCATTGTTGGCTTGAGTTTCTAAAATCTCAAGAATGATTGAAACCTGCCAGTTAAAGTCTATACCAAAGTCCCAACAGTAAAAGTGTCCTCCTGGGCTAGGGGATTATTTCTTGGTCAGACATATACCAAATTTATAGCGTTGTGTGACCCAGCTATATGGGGAAAAGATCTCCAATTAGATTCTCTGTCTTGTGTGTGCCTTTGTTTTGTTCTTTTATTTACATCATTTCTTGTTCCTCATGAGGAATGAAAACTGGATTTCACGTCCAATCTCAATATTAGCATATGAATTTTGATTGAAATACGGATACAAGTCTTATACCTAAAAATTATTCTTGTCTATCCTTTACTTGTGTTTTGTTTTGAGAAACACTTTTCCTAGTAGTTCACTGGTGCATACAAAATTTTTCACTTTTTTAAAATTAGAATATCAATTACCAAGATATCTAATCATGTGTATGTCACAGTATCAGAGAGTGTCTTTCACATTGTAGGATATATGAAAGGAATGTCTGTGATTGCAAACCATACAGCCTGCACAAAAATATTTTGGTTGTCTGACTAGCTCTCAATAATATCAAACAATGTGTTCTTGCAGAATTAATTATTTTTGCAAAATTTATACACTTTTAATCACTTATAATCACTTGAATCTGCAAGCATAAAATAACAGAGTAAATATTAGAAAAATGTCTTCTCCCAAACTTTATATAAAAGGATGCCACTGAAAGTATGTTAAGAGAGCTTGAGAAAAGTAGAATGCATAATACTGCCAGTTTTAAGGATGACAAGCCTGTATTACAAAGTTCTGTGGGTAAATATACCAGTAGCCTATGTCATATATAATAAAATAATGAAATAAAATAATGAAAGCTAGTCAAATTTAAAATGAGAAATAATATGAAATAATAATTCAATAATAATAATATAATAATTCAAAATTATTAAAATGAGAAAACTGTAAGTAAAATAGATACAATAAAGTAATAAATTTTTCATAATTTAATACAAAAATAAGCAATGGCTATTTTTAATAGAAAATTTTAGCATTCAAAGAGATTGCTAAAATAGAAAGCAAGCAAATAAAAAGGGGGCAATGCAATAATTAAGATGTTCAAATTGAGATTTTAAAACCAGAAACTTGTTCACTAAGAACTTATTCTGTGAAATGAGTACATAATTACAAGGTCAATCACAAATCAAAATAGATGTTCCATGCTCTAAATCCACTGCAACAAACCACAAAACAAACAGAAAAACAAACAGAAAAGATGTTAAATTGCTAAATGAGAAGTGGAATATGAAGTGAATATAAAAGGAGATAGCAAATTATTCAATGTTATGAAAACCACTTGAAGGTCTCATACAGAAAATAAGTTGCCTTTACAGAATAAAATAAACATGTCATGTCCTTCAAAGACATTACATTTATCAGATCTATGTGAAATTATTCATAATAATACTAGTTTAAAATGTTATCTGTTTTACAATTACTGGTGGAGGAATTTCTAACTATATTCAAATATGTCTATGAAAATAAATGGACAGATAAAAGCAATTATTGCCAATAAAATTAGGAATTAGGACTGAATGCCCACATCTGTTTCAAGAATGTAAGAAGAAACTTATCTAAAAATAAGGCAGTAAAGTACATTGAAAAGTACATAGTCATCTCTAGGAGATGAGGGTTATAATTAATGTATTTGATACTCACACAGTGCTGGACACAGTGCCTGTTTCCATGTGCTAGAATAAAAATAAACACATGAACAACAACAACAAACTAATTTGTATGACATAGAGTAGGGTACTTTGTAAGATCTTGCTTCAATAGTAAGGAATAATTAATCCAAGACTAAAAATATATTAGACCCAGCTAACAAATAATAAAAGCAAGATAAAAAACATCAAACTCTTTGTAATTTATGTCAGAATTTAAGAAGAAGGTTAAGAAACTTATGTGGAATACAAAATACCCAGCATTCAACGTGATAAAATATTCAATGTATGGCATCTAATCAAAGATTATCAGGATGGCATTAAAATATGAGCCATAATAAAGAGACTATCACAATTAACACAAATGTTAGAATTTGTAAATAAGGACATTAAGATATGTATTACAACTGTATTCCATGTGTTCACAAAGTTAAGTGGAGATCTAAAAGATATAAAAGAGACCAGAAAAGATCTTCTAGAGATAAAAACTATAATGATTGATATGAAAAACTACCAGTGTAAACATACAGAAGAAAATATTAATAAGCTTGGTAATAGAAACTATTCAAAATGAAACACAAAGTTAAAAAAAGAATTTAAAAAATGAAAAGAGTTTCAGTGAACTGAGGACAACTTCATGTGTCCTAAAACATAGGTAGAATCCCTGAAGGATGAAAGAGAGAAAGGACCCAGAAATATTTGAATACATAATGGCCAAAAAAATACAAAACTTGATGACAATGATAAATGCACAGATTCAAAAACTGCAACAACCTCAAAGAGCATACACACATACACACACACAAAAAAGAAAAAGAAAAGAAAAGAAATAAGATAACAACTCATACAAAAATCAATTGTCAAAAGATAGTTCTAAAACCAAAATCTTAACAAGAGCCAGAGGGGCAAAAAGATATGTCACAAAGATGTGAATATAAGAAATTTAATTCTTGAAAGAGATTTGAAGCACAAGGAAAATTTGATGTGCTATTTCTGGCTTTAAAGATGAAGGGGCCATGTAGATGGAACAGAGATTGATCTCTAGGAGTTGAGAGTGATGCCTGACTAACAGCTAGGAAGGAGATGTGGACCTCAGTTCTACAACCATAATGACCTGAATTCTGTCAATAATCTGAATGAGACTGAGAGCATATTCTTCTCCACAGACTCCAGAAAAAGAAGAAAGAGTCTTTACCTGGTTTGCTTCTGGACTCAGGATTTGGAAAAGCAGACTTTAATGTGCATCTTGGTCTTTCCAAACACACCCAGCCCCAGCAGAGGGACCCACAATCTGTGGAGTGTGGAAAACTTCAAACATGCTACACCAGGCCAGTCACAAAAAGTATCTGGCATTGGCCCATACCAGAGACCCTCCAAAAGCCTGGAAGTCCCAGGAGATCTACCTAATACTTGGAAACAAATCTAAGGAGGCAGCAAAAATGGGGAGACAAAAAATAAACCCCAAATGAAAGAACAAAATAATTCTTCAGAAGAAGGGCTAAATGAAAGGGAGATGAGAAATCTATCTGATATAGAGTTCAGAATACTGATCATAAAGATGCTCAACAGCATGAAAAAATATATAGAAACTATGAAGGAAATTAAGAATGACATAGTAAAAATAGAAAATACATTGGAAGGAATAAACAGCAGATGAGGGGAAGCTGAATATCGGATGAGTGAATTAGAAGACAGGATAGAAAAACAATCAATCAGAGAACCAAAAAGAAAAAAACAATTAAAAAACAAGAGGACAATTTAAGGGAGCTGTGGGACAGCATGAAACATAACAATATTTTCTTCATAGGAGTGTCAGAAGATGTAGAAAGTAAACAAAAGATAGAGAACCTATTTGAAAAAATAATGGCAGAAAACTTCCCTAACCTGCTGAAGAAAAAAGTCACACAAGTTCAGGAGGCACAGAGAGTCCCGAGCAAGAAGAACGCAAAGAGGCCCATACACAGACATATCATAAGTAAAATGCCAAACATTTAAGAGAAAGAGAGAATATTACAGGCAGCAAGAGAAAAGCAATATGTTACCTACAAAGGAGCTCCTGTAAGGCTGTCAGCTGAGTTCTCATCAGAAATTCTGCAGGCCAGAAGGGAATGGCATGATATGTTCAAGGTAATGAAAAGCAAGGATCTGAAACCAAGACCACTCTATCCATCAAGGCCATCATCCAAAATAGATGGTGAAATAAAAAGCTTTCCATATAAAAAAGGCTAAAGGAGTTTATAACCACCAAACCAGCATTGTAAGAAATGTTAAAAGGACTGCTGTAATAAGAAGTTGAAATAAAGAGAAAGAGAAACATAGACAGAAAGAATTAAAATGGCAATAGATAAGTACCTTCCAATAAGAAATTTAAATGTAAATTGATTAAATGCTCCAATAAAAAACAAAGGGTAGCTGAATGGATAAGAAAACAAAGCCCAAATATATGCTGTCTACAAGAGACACACCTCAGAACAAAAGACTCACAGAGGCTGAAGAAAAACCAACAAAACAAACAAACAAACAAAAAAACTTGTGCAGTACTTTCAGGAAGAGATTGACAGCAACACAGTCATAGTAGGGGACTTTAACAACCCACTGACTTTGCTGGATAGATTGATCTTCCAGACAAAAAATCAACAATCGACAATGAAACAGTAACTCTAAATGACACACTAGATCAGATGGATTTAATTCACATTTACATAATATTTTACCCCAAAGCTGCGTAATAGGCATTCTCCTCAAGTGTACATGGGACATTATCAAAGATAGACCACATGTTAGGACACAAAACAAGTCTCTACAGGTTCAAGAAGGTTGAAATCATATAAAGCATCTTTTTGGACATTTATACCGGGAATACTATGCAGCTATAAAAAAGAAAAATCCCTTACCCTTTGAGACAGTATGGTGGGACCTGGAGAGTATTATGCTAAGTGAAATAAGCCAGTCAGAGAAATACAAGTATCTCCTGATCTTACTCACATGTGGAATCTAATGAACAAAATAAAACAATGAACAAAATAGTTCCAGAGACATAAAATCATGGAACAGACTGAGAAATCTCAGAGCCAACGTGGGGGAGAGAAGATTAACCTAAGAACTTATATGCATATATGCATAACCCACTGTCACAGATAATAGTGTGGTGAAGGCCTGGATGGGGAGTGCAGAGTGGGAGGGATCAATAGGGGGGAAAAAAGGGGACATTTATAATACTTTCAACAATATAGATAAATTAAAACATAAAAAAGAAATTTAATTCTTTAGAAATGTAATTATTTATAAATTTAATGTGATTAGAGTGATGAGGGTGTCAAACATCTTTAAAGTACTGAGACAGATTTAAAAATTAGTCACTCCGTTATTTTATACTGAGCAAAAATATATTTCAAAAGCAAAGAAAACTATGCAGAGAGTAAAAGATCAAATTTTCCTTCAATCAATGAATGATTATCAGGAATTAGGAGGTGAGGATGGATGAATAGGCAAAACTCAGAGGATTTTTAAGACTTTGAAAATAATGTATATCTTAATGATAAATACATGTCATTACACATTTGTCCAAATTCGTAGAATGAATAATACCAAGAGTGAACTGTAATGTAGACAGTGAACTTTGGGTAATTACAATATGTCAGTGTGAGAAGTGTTGCTAACAAGGCAGCCTACACATATGTGGGGGCAAAAGGTATATGGAAATTCTCTGTGCCCCTCCTCTCAGATTTCCTGCTTTCATGGAGCCTAAAGGTGAGTCAGAGATATAAGATTAGAGTGTTCTCCAGTGATTTCTGAGCATGCATCCAGTCTAGGGCGTGCATGCGGATCCCTATATTCCTCTGTATAAGTGAGAGCTTTTCAGAGCACTTATTCCTCCATGTATCTCCTTCCTCAATCTCTTCCTTCCCCAACGTTTTAGTCTGTCTGCTGCTTGTCCATCTCTTACCCCTTGCCCCAGACAGCTGCATTTTGTATATTTGCCTTTTAAATGCTTTCATAAGCTATTGAAGAAGGATGCTTTAGCCCTTAGAATTTTCTGAAGTTGAGGAAAAAAAGGCAAGCAAGCCACAGATTTATACCTCGAGAAGCCACCAGACAGATCAAAATACATAACTACAATAATCTGAGTGAGCAAGAGGTCCTTGTTTTCTCCTGTAGCACAAGCAAGCTGTACCAGCAATGGGTGCAACATCCCATAGCTGTAACAGAGCTGGGAAGTGAAGGATGGCGGACAGTTAAGTTAAAATGCAAAAATCGTCTCTTACTGAAACTTAGCAGATTTTTTTAAATTAAGCATTCCCCTAGTTCTTGTAATATTTCATTACATTACAGAGTCTGAAAGCAGTTTATTCTGACAAATGTTTGCCTATTGTTGCATTAGCAGGACAGAGATTTGGACTTCTCTACTCTTCTATTTTTGGGCACACTGCCAGCAAAATGTGTATTTTTTTTATTCTCAAAATTTAGCTTGACTACTCCTTATGATATATTTACTGCAATGAAAGTCATGTGGATTTCTTGGAATATATTCATTTAGATGTTGAACATTAAAAGTTCTTTTGAAGTAATAAAGATAAAATATAGTCAAATCACGATGAGCAAATATTTCAGGCATCGTGAATTTACCAATAACCATTCAAAGATCAAATCAGTACAATTATGGCTTGAGTATTTTCATTGCCTATCCAAATAATCCATATCTTTATGAGGGAGTGGGTACAATATATAAATATGTATATAAACATATATATATAAATATATAAATATATACAGTAAACATAGAGCATTGTGTGCACAAGTGGGATGTTTATTTGGTTAGCCTGAAATAGAGCTAGAATTAAAGTTCATTATATGAATAAAAAGCATTTTATATTTTATGTCCAATGTCACAAAGCAGTAGGAACTAACACAGCATCTAGCATACAGCAGAGTGTACTACATACTTTTCTTTTGGTCTCATTCTATGGCTAATGAAGATATCAAGCTGTTACTATACAATTGGAGATTGATTGGAAATCTAATAAGTATTCTAACATATTTTGATTGCATTCATTGCATGTTTATGGTAGGTAGGCTTATTTATTTTTTCATTTGTAAATTTTTCTTTAATTAGGGTGCATACACACACACGAGTGTGTCTGTATCTGTGTGTGTCTGTGTGTGCTTTGAAGGAAGTATCCTGATTTTGCACTGAATGTGATCCTCGTATTTTGAGGAAATACAGGTGAACTGTTCACACTACTCAGATTCATTGGAGAAAACATATGTAATATATAATATTTTTGCTCTAATTCTAATGAGAGAACTTGAGTATAAAACAGGAGATTGGGTGGGATAGCGACTAAACTCAGTATGCACATTCATTTTATTTTTTTTAATTTTTATTTTTTATAAGGCATGTTTTTATTTATTTTATTTTTTTAAAATATATCCTTATTGATTTCAGAGAGAGGAAAGGAGAGGGAGAGAGAGAGATAGAAACATCAATGATGAGAGAGTCATTGATCAGCTGTCTAGCCCGCAACCCGGGCATGTGCCCTGACTGGGAATCGAACCCCAATCGCCTAGATCCTAGGTCAACGCTCAATCACTGAGCCACGCCCAGCCGTGCACACATTCATTTTAAATTTTATTTTCTTCCTTCTTGTAACCTGGACATTTCTTTAAGTATTCTTTTCTCATGCTGCCTTCTTCCTAGAACAGAAAAAGAGCACAGTAGATAGCAAATCGCATGTTTGGTTCTTTTATACTTCAAGCCCTGCTTTAGAAAATTGTTTGGGAGCATCCACAGATATGCAGTGTATCTGTGAAAATAGCTCATTTCTACTGTTTTATTCCAGAGATGGGTATTAAGGCCTAGTCTTAGATCCCTACAGTTCCGAATACTCCCTGCATTCCCACTCCTTCCAAAAGTTGGATGGTTTGTTGATTCTCTACCCCTAACTTTGTACAAAAGATGGAAACATCTCTTCAAAAGAGTGACTAAAGGGGGAATACTGAGAGTTTTTGTCAGTGCCTTTTTTCACCTTCCTCTCTATAAACCCTCTATTGCTATATGTGAGAAAGAGGTAATCAGTAAGAAGAAATTAATGTATTTAATTTAGTTATTTTTAATTTTAGAAAATATATTTGAAATAATACTTTGAATATAAAACTAAGATTTATTTTCTATTTAAATATCTATCTAGTTGAAAGTGCTCTTCTCATAATAAATGATTCTTCCCTTAGGAGTTTATCATGGTAGATGATTTAACTCCAGATTTGAAAATAAAATACTTACATTAGTATATATAGATATTTCCATTTTAGATCTTGATATTGTGCAAAGTCTGGATGAAAATCTATTACAACCAATCTTGCCTGTTTATTTAAAACACAATTTTTAACTAGTTTTGTTTGCATCTTTATGACTATTTAGATATTATTCACAAGGAGACATGCACCATTGGTTCTTTTAGAACTTTTTGTGTTGTTTTTTTTTTGCTTTTTCTAATGGCTAATTTTTATTTACTTAATTTTACTATTCATCACTAAATGGACATCAAACTTCCTTTCCAAAGTCTGTATCTCCAGACAATAATTTTGAGATTCACTCTTTAATTCGATCTGAACTGTTTGTTTTCCAGATCTGTTGCACAGTAAGCAACTGAGGGCTTCTCTTCAACATCCATTGGTGACTCTGTCCCTCCCTGCAGGGTGAAAAACCTTGGTCCTCAAGCCTAAGGCTTTTTCTTTTCTGCTTTACTATTACTTTAAGGGATATATTTTAATAACTGTCTGAGATATGAGAGTATTTGCAAATCTAGGAATATATTTTACAACATACTTATCTAATTATAGGTCTACTGTAAAAATTCTAGCATAAATAATAATTTAATTCAGAATTTTATATCTTTGGTTCTTTATTATAAAAGATACAGGATTGTTTTAAGTCTTTTGAATCTGTAATTATGAATTGTGTGTGTGTGTGTGTGTGTGTCTGTATGTGATTTCTCTGGATGCTTTTAGAATATTCTCTTTTATCTCTGGTGTTTCAAATTCACCATTTTACAATCATATGTCTTGGTATAGAATTTTTTTAAATTTCTTTACATCGGCCAGCAGGTGTGGCTAAGCGGTTGAGCGTCCACCTGTGAACCACAGTCAGGGCACTGGCCGGGTTGCAGGCTCGATCCCCAGTCGGGGTCGTGCAGGAGGCAGCCGATCAATGACTCTCTCGTCATTGATGTTTCTATCCCTCTCTCCCTCTCCATTCCTCTCTCTGAAATCAATACAAATATATATATATTTTTAAAACCTTTACATTTAACACTCAGTAAACCTTTTCAGTCCAACTGTCTTTTAACATGTGAAAATTTAATTAGGTATTCGATAATTTCTTCTCCTTAATTTTCTCTGTCTTAAATTTTTAGAATTCATTTTATTTAATTGATGGACTTCTTGGATTGATATTCTAATATCTCCACCACTTCATAAGTTTTGTTTTGGTGTTCATATTTTAAAATACATTTTATTCGCTCTATATCTACTAATCTAGTGCTTGTTTAATTTTTATAACTTATTTTAACCTCGAGTAGGTCATTTTTATTTTGTAAGACTCACACTTAAATTCTTAAGTTAATAAAGCAATACCCTCTCTATCAATCTAAGTCATTCTGTTTTCTTTTCCTTATGCGATGTTTTAGATTTTTCTGTTAGTATTTTTTTTTTCCTGTTTATCTGCTTTATTCTTTCTTTTACTTAAGAGTCTTTTCTCAAATATGTATTGGTCCTACTTGTTTCTTTATGCTTAATATATGTTCCTAAAGACATGAAAGACAGTTTCGTCTTTGCTAGTTGGAATTGTGATTCGTGAGCATCACTTCAGTTTCTCAAGTTGGGAACAAGTACTTTTATTTCAGGAAAATTAACTACTAGTAACATTTGAAATATCCTTTTGAGTTAGTAGGTTTTTCAAAGAATTGTCTAGTCTTCTGTATATGAGGCTGAGACTTCCCTCACTCCCAAAAATATCAGAGACTTCCCTCTGTGATATGTGGGAAATCCTTCATTGTGCAGTATGCATATTTTCTCATTTGATCTCGTTTCTGTGTATCCCTTTGCCTTTATCTGTGCTCTAGGTTCCCAGATTCTCTGAATTAACCTTTTTAGAAAATAAATTTCCATTCTTTTACCAGAGTGACGGTGGTGTTTTAGCTTCATGTGGCTACTATAACAAGTTTTTCAAACTTGTTGATTTAAAACAACAAAAATGTATCCTCTTGTGGTTCAAGATGCCAGAAGTCTGGAATCAAGGTGACAGCAGAGTTTTTCTTCCTCTAGTTTCTAGGACAGAATCTGTTTCTTGTCACTTGCAGCTTCTGGTAGCTGTTGTCATTCCTGAAATGGTGACTAAATCACTTCTCTGCCTCCATTTTCTCATCACCTCCTATTTTTTGGTTTGTCTCTTTTTTTTTTAATAGCATATCTCCCTCTGCCTTTTTCTGATAAGGATATGTATCATTAGATTTTAAGCCCATTTTAATAGTCCAGAATGGGCCTGGCTAGGGATGGCTCAGTGGTTGAGCGTCAACCCATGAACCAGGAGGCCCGGATTGCTGGTTCAATCCCCAGTAGGGGGCGCGCAGGAGGCAGCCAATCAATGACTCTCATCATTGATGTTTCTACCCCCCTTTTGCCCTCTCCCTCCCTATCTCTGAAATCAATAAGTAAATAAATAAGTAATCCAGAATGATTGCTTTATTTCAAATCCTTAATTTACATTTTCAAAGACCCCTCTTCCAAGTAAGGTCACTTCAACAGGTTCCAATTGTTAGGAAGTGCACATATCTTTTGGGGGGCACCATTCCACCCACTACAGGTGGGTAGTCCTTTGATTACATAGTTTGGCAGATAAGAAGTAGGATTTAATTTTCTTGTATAGATTTTGTACCGATCTTTCTATTCTCGATGTTGCAACAAATACTTGCTTTTAGATGCTCTTTGTCCTTTTATTCCTGAGTATATTCTGGGTCTTAAGCCATACATTGTTCAATATTGTTTTTTGTCGCCACAGTCATGGTTCTCATGTGCTTCTGCTATGATAATTAGTTACCCACTCCCACCTACTTTCCAGGTCCCAGAATATATTCAGTCTCTCTTACCTGTTGTCACTTTTTCTGATCTCCTTGTCATCATATTAAATGACTCTTCTAAATGCCTTTGTATGAGCGTTTTAAGAAAGGTTTAACAAGGAGATAGAGAAGTAGGGAGTCACGAACATTGTATTTTCCATGTTTAACAAGCATTACAACTTATGTTATAAAATTATAAACATATTATAATGTCTTTCTTCTTAATATTGTCTTGTTTTTTTAAGTTTAAAAGACAGAAGAAAAATATTTCAAATTTCAGGTTATATTTGAAACATAGAAGAAATAGTATATAACTATTTTTTAATACTCACCTGATGATATGTTTTTATTGATTTTAGAGAGAAAGACCAAGGGAGAGGGTGAGAGACAGAGAGAAATATTCATCAGTTGCCTCCCATACACACCCTGACTGGGGATGAAACCCTCAACCTGGGTATGTGCCCTGACTGGGAACTGAACCCACAGCCTATCGGTGTACAAGACAATGCTCCAACCAACTGAGCCACACTGACCAGGGTGGTATATAACTTTTTAATATCCATTTAGTAGTACCACAAGGTACATTTTTTTGCTAATTTACTATAAACAGACACTAAATTCTTTATAGACTATAAATGCCTTGTAAAGAATATGAGTGCACTTCCACTAAAGGTGTTTTCATTCTCTCAATACATTTGGCAAATTTACTGTTTCATAAATCAGCAAGCTTTGACCCGGCAAATAAAATAATTAAGAGACTTGTGCAAATCATTATTCATAATTAATATTGCCTGAAAACCAAGTACATCTGAAAATATTTGTCAGTTACAAATTCACCTAATGCACTTATATGAGTATCTTAGGTTATATATACTGCTTTCTAATTCACCACATTGACGTTAATTTGTTTTCTCAAACATTTTAATGGTTGAAAATGACCCATCAATCCACCATTTAACAGTTACTTGTATGTGGTCAACTTACCAAAATGAACAGTCTGCTGTTTTATTAAGCTAGCTAACTAAATAAGAGCTAATCAAAAACAAATATAACAAAAAAAAATAACAGAAGTGAAAAGACTGAAATTACTTATAGAATTCGTAGTGGACTAATGATTAGGAAAAATGCATATTGATCCCTCCCTGCTCATGTGATACTGACCAAGTTAGTCCACTTTCTGGATTTCAGTCTCTTAATTTCTAAGAGAAGAACAGTTGTCTTCCATTTTATATCAGAGTCTGGAATATGCTGCACATTCAAATTTTTTTAATGAACACATTGCTAGCTGGAAGGGTTAAGTTATAAATGAATGAAAGAGGGGAATATACATTTTAAAGGTTTAGTGGAAAGCCACGAGGAGTATTTTTGCTAGTTGGACTTTTTAAATGGCAATTTTGTGGTAGCTATACATAAGCAAGAAATATTTATTTGTCCTTAAAAAGGAGGCAACGGTAAGGTCCAGATACCTCTTCTCTTCTGTATCTGTTGATTTACCAATTAACTAGAGCAGAGAGTCAGAAAAATACTCAGGAAATATTGAGGACACAACCTTCTATATAGTTTTAAACCTGAGTAGTCTCTCTATCATGTCTTCTTTATTACTCTATTTTATCCCCTTAGAACTCACGATACACTGGGAAATGGCATACTATGTGGCATAGACTACTTAAAGGAGTTGACTTGAGAATTAAATCTTACAATTTGAATTTCCAGTTCTGTACTACGAATTTCACTTTAACTTGTGTGTGAGAAAACATTAACATTAATTGTGACATCCTTTGTACACAAATGCCCACTAATAAAGCACATCTAAAGTATAACAAATACACTGTTTGGCAAATTACTTTGGCCAAGTATAATTTTGTATAATAGTTTATTTGTTTCTTAAAAAAAAAGAAGGAACAAATATTTCCTCTTATTAGTCCATATAATTTTAAGCTGAACAAGGATAAGACCTACAAAATTATATAATGGTATACAGTTTATATTATAAAAAATATAATCAGGTATACCAAGTGAGTAAGAAACATAAATTTTAATAATTGAATGAGGCAATATAATCAATGAAAAATAGTATACAAAATTATACCTGATATTTAAAACTCCAAAAAGTTTATGCACATTGATTGTTTTTACAAAGCATGGAATCACAGTGACCTACTTTAAAAATAAGAAATAATCCTAAACTAAGTTTGCATATTTATTTTTTTTATTTTTTTAATCCTCACTCAAGGATTTGTTTTTACTGCTTTGAGAGGAAGAGAAAAAGAGAGAGAGAGGGAACCTTTGATGCGCGAGAGAAATATTGATTAGTTGACTCCTGTGTGCGCCTGAAAAGGAATGAGCCCGCAGCCTAGGTATGTGCCTTGACCGGGACCCCAACCCACAGCCTTTTGGTGCACTAGACAATGCTCTAACCAACTGAACCACCTGGCCAGGGAGAAATCTACATATTTTGATTACAGTGGTTTGATGTTCAAACAACGGAAGTTCAAATAACAGAAATTAAGTGATAGAAATGTATTTCAAATGTCACAATATAAATGGTGCTTTATTTAATTTATTTATTTTTGGACGGTTTCTGAATATTGCTGTCATCTATGTCTATCTCCCACAAAATTCTTATTCATTCATGTAAACCTTAACTTAAAAACTATCTATTGGATGCCTATGTTGTGCCAGACAATGTTCCAAGCACTTTTACACATCACCTCCATCTCACTTAGCTTTAAAATAAGTTACTATAAGGTAGTATCAGATAATACCCCCAACTTGTATCCAATATGATTTTGTACCTAAAGGTATTATAACGGGCCTGAGTTTCCATGTAAATATATAAATATTGGCTGTAGTCCTTCATTCCTTAATTCCTACCCAAACTTAGCCCATGCTACCTTGTTAACTGTCATTATTACAGGTATCCATGCCAAAGAGTTATGTAATAAAACTTTCAAAGTGTATATATTCAAATCTGTACATTTTTAAATGGTAGAATTTAGGCTCTATGTCAAAGGAAAATATTATGTGACAGGGATTAGTTATATTTTCTTTAAGTTACATGGATATATAGCTTGCTAAATTATCAAAACAAGATTTTGATCCTAATTATAGTCCTTACTAAAAAAAGGCTATGCGTTCTAAATTGAACTTTGTGTTTTCAACATTTTGTCATGTAATATTCTGAAATTGACTATCAAATGTTTATAAGCCACATTTTAAAAATAACCCTTCATAAAAATCTAGAATGACTAACATATATACGAACTATGAACTATTGTTGACATAGAGACATCACTCACTCTCTCAGTCAAATTACATATATATATGTAAAAATATAATTAATTTTTGTCTCTTATTTCTTTTAAAAACATCCCTTAAGCCTGGCTGGCGTGGCTCAGTGGTTGTGTTGACCTATGAAGCAGTAGGTCACAGTTCCATTCCCAGTCAGGGTACATACCCAGGTTGTGGGCTTGATCCCCAATAGGAGGGCGTGCAGGAAGCAACCAATCAATGACTTGTTCATATCTCTCTCTCCCTTTCCCTTCTTCTCTTTCTGAAATCAATAAAAATAATAAATAAAAAACATATATCCCTTAAGTTCGGCAACAGAGAAAACATGCATTGCTTGAAAATAATATAGAATTTCAAACAAAACATTTCAACTTTTTATACCAAAATAAACTTAACAATGAACACAAGTGAATGCCAAAGATTCCCTATGAGCTTCACACACTTCTGGTAGATTTCCTAATTATTACAACGTTTCCTCTGGAATCCTGTGAAATCAATTCTGTCAAATACATCATCACTGGAAGCTTAAAATTTTTATTCGATAAATTTCAAATTTTTATTCGATAAATTTCAAATTCTTATTAGTAATTGCACTAATATGGGGTTTGGCAGTCATTAGTGTCACCAATCTGCAACAGAAGTGTATGTTTTATTCTGTTTGGTACTACCATATATTGCTACAACGTGTTTTATTAGATGGTGAAGATGCCCAGATATAGCATATATTCTCTCTCTTAATCTATTCTCAGCCAGCTTTTTCCAAAACTAATACAATTCATTGAGAAACAAGGGGGAAAGCTCAGAATATTTGAACTCCCAGTAGATTAGTGCATTAGTTTTATAAACATGAGTAGTCATCTCATTTTTAATTAATGAAACTTGAAAGTAAAATATACCATTGTAGACACTGATGTTTACTGGTTCATCTAGTATTATCTTTATATCCCTATATTTTGTTTCTGACTTAATGGTTTAGATTTTACTGTTCCTCCCAATGACTGAAAATAATGTAATGATTGTACCTTTTAAAAAAATCCCTAATGTACTCTGATCATAATTTTTTTCACAAGCTTTAACCGGTTATAAAAATCTTGAAAATTGAAAAAATAAAAAATAATACAGAATAGGTAAGGAGACAGAAATCTGTCCCACCATCATCATAATATTGTTTCATCATATAGGTTAATTGTTCTCTGCAATTTATAGAGCATAAATATACAAAAACTGCCACTGCCCCCAAATTTTTACTAATATGCTGAGAGCTTATTATTGGTGGGGAAAATTATGTCAACTTTTGATGCTTCCTTCTTATCATACGGAGATAAATACTAACACCATTTATTCAACATCAGTGAAATATTTTGCTATTATGCATTTGAATAATATGTTCTATTCAGTACCTGTTTCAAGAGCCTTTCAAACAGTTTGCCTTAACTTCCAAAGGTGGGTTCAAAGGGACACAGTACACTTTTATTAGACTACCCTTGGAACATATCTCCAGCTTTGCCATCACACATTGTGCACACACATCCTAACTAGACCTACTTTTTTCAGGAGCACAGGTGTGATGTTATTTTGACAATATCTTCCTATGAAAAAAACTAATTTAATACATTCATTAAAGACACACAAGTCTAACATCTTTTAGTCCTTTTGGGATTCTGAAGGCAACATATTCCTCATTTAAACAGCTTACATAATTTCACCAATGCTACTATTTACAAATTAGCCCAGCATAACGGGCCTCCCTAAGCAAGACTCTAGAATATTCCCAAATTAAAATCAACAAGTATTCCCATTAAGTACCTTCACAAACCAGTAGAGCCTTTGGTAACATCTTCTCCTGGTCCTGGGATTGCTGGACCACCTATAATAATCACAAATTGCCCCTGGGTTTCTAATGCAAATAACTGCCCTTCTTGGCCATGTGTTATACACCATTAAAATAAAATTGCTGGCCACATACTGAATTTTCCCAGAAATGGAAGCTCTCACTAAGTTGGGGCTTATGACCCTTAGTACTCAACTTTCCATTATGCCTTGGTCATGAAAGTAGCACCCCCACAAGCTTGGCATGGCTCAATAGATCTTTAATATAGAATAGTGTCAAGTCTGGGCCCTCTGGCATATTCTGGCAAAAGGTAGGACTGGTTTCCCCTATTTTTAGCCTTTGCCAAATGCCATGGTGCTGGAGATGGACACCTTTTCCCTAGACAACTTGGCTACCTGGAGAGTCCTTTGGATCAACTGAGTGAATATCAGTTAGAGTTCATAGACCATAGGAATGGCAGTGCTATCATCATAAGTGATGGAACTCACTGTAATGAAGTTGTTTCTCATCCCTTATTTAGAAAATTCCTAATTAAAGATAGAACCTAAGAGTCAGAAGAATTGCCCAAAATTCAAGTGCTTGTTTTAGCACTGGGCGCCCTTGTCAACGCAGCAAAAAATGTTTTCCAAGGCACATCAGTGCCTAAGAGCTGTTCTCTTCAGGGTAAAAACTCTCTAGGAATCTTTTTGCCTCATAAATCCCAAAATATAGATCAAGGTCACCACATGTCTCTGCATATACTGAGGCTACAATATACAGCCTCTCCCGGTCTCCCCATATCCCTTTCAGAGCTCTGACAGTGACCAGGCACTCGTTTCATTTCTTAGGATACACAGCACTGGGCTCTCGGGAAAGACATTCAGTAGAGCTTTTAACTCCCCAACAGGTTTGAGGCAGTTTGTTTAATTGAAACACAATGGTCTCCTCAAACAGTACCTTTTAAAACTTCTCTCTGAGCCTGGCCGGGTATGGCTGAGCGGTTGAGCATCAACCTAGGATCCAGGAGACAATGGTTCAGTTCCCAGTCAGGGCACATGCCTGGGTTGTGGGTTCGATCCCCAGTAGGGGGCGTGCAGGAGGCAGCTCATCAATGACTCTCATCATTGATATTTTTATCTTTCTCTCTCTCTCTCTCTGAAATATATATTTTAAAATAATAATAAATAAATAAAACTTCTCTCTGACAAATGGACTCCTACATCGCCTTCATCTTGTCCCAGGCCTTACTTAATTTCTCTTAATTCAAGCTCCCTCAGCTAATCAACAACTTACACCAAACTAAAAAAATCTTTCCCAGGGACCTTTCCTTTATTTCCTGTATTTCCTTTCACCATGTATATGAAGAAGGAAGTGAAAGAATAGTAGACAGAACACAGAAGATTTTTAGGGCAGTAAAACTATTCTGTATGATGCTATAATGATGGATATGTGTTATTATACATCTATCCAAATCCATACAATATGCAACACCCAGAGTAAACCCTAAGGTAAATTATGGTCTTTGGGTAATAATGATATGCTGGTGTAGGTTCATTGATTTTAAGTCTGTGGAAAGATGTTGATAATGGGGGGTAGGGGTTTGCTGAAAGTCTCAGTACT